>NC_134414.1:64485813-64810313 GCF_030867145.1 Opisthocomus hoazin | reverse complement strand
TTTTTTCAAAGTCTCCAGAAATCTGCAACTCTCGGTGTCTAAACACCTGAAAAATATCTGGATCCTGAGTTGAAATGAAGACAAAGCGTGGCTTTTCATAAGAGTTAATACAAGGAAGATTAAGGCGCTATTTCCCAGGAAGTGGAGAATGCTAGGAGAAAGGCTGTCAAAAGTTGCCATGGCCTTTTCAGCACAGCATCTTTTTCTCTGAAAATACAAAAAGTTTATTTGCAGTTCCTTGATAACAATTTCTGATCTCTGTGCTATACAATTGGCATTTCATTATTTCTCTGTTGACTTCAGTAGGAGCTGCAGGGCTTCCAGAGGTATTGAAAATGAGGCAATGGATATAAATTCGAAGTATGGATTTAGGAATCTAACTTGGACAGAGATCATAGACAATCCTAACAATCTTTCTACCAATGTTACCCTTTATGCATCCCCATTCCATATAGTATATGGTTAAGTGTATTTTGTTATACCATTAAGAATCAAATAGCCCATCCCATTCATTGGCCAGGTAAAGAATTTATTGTTTGAGTAGTTAATGTTCTCTTTTATTGTGGACAGTAAGAGTTTACATAACTTGATATTCAAGTAACCTGTGTTCAGGGGCATGAGAAGTTTATGTGTGAATCACTTTTTGGTGTCAAGAAGATCATTTCTAGCTGTTAAAAGCAGAGCACAATAATTCATATTTACAGGAAAAAGGATAGGTTACCCTCTTTGGCACAGCAAGAAGCCTCTGTACAGAAGTCAGACCCCAGAACTTTCCATTGCCTCTGATGGGAAAAACTGGATTGTCATTTTAATGGAGTTAGGTAGGATATATTTTTAGGAAATAATTTTAGCTGAGGTGTTTTTGTAAGAAAATTGCACGGGTATTTGAATGATATGTCTGTTGTCTTCTGACAGTGTTACGTAGTATTATCCTCAATAATACAGTGCTTAAAATCCATTGGTATTAAAATGTTCGTGATTTGGCTAAGATGAGCTGTGTTTTATAAGTTATGCAGTCATTTTCTTAAATGGCGTGATCCTTCAGTTCAGTGTAGTGGAATCTAATGCCCTCTCTAACAAGTGTAGCACAATGTATTTTTCTAGAATGCTAGTCTGATTGTCAGTGATGACACTGACAAGCATGCTAAGTTGCTCATTTTTGTTCCAGATCTCACTTTGGATCTCTACTCCCGTCATTTGTTCTCCAAAAGAAGGAGAAATAGCAGAGAAGAGGGAAAAAACAGAGTAATAATGGGGAAAGAACGTGCCTGGGACACCTTTTGCCATCAAGCGTGATCATCCCATACTGTCAAAAATAGCATTTACCCAAAGCATTACAGTAGACTGGCGAATAGAGTGGTCACTCCAATAGCATGTAGGTTTTTTCATGTTTTCAAAGAAAAAGGACATTCAATTAATTAAAAAGTATGTTACTAGCCGCGTCATGTGTGAGTTTCTCTGAATGACTGCAGAGCACAAAGTGAGCAACAAGGTGTGCACTGTGTAAACATAGAATTGCAGCATTCCTGGACGAAATTCCATTTCTCAGCCATCAGCAGAGTTGTATGAGTTCTTGCAGTGGAAACCTCTGGTTTTTTTAAGCAAATCCTTTTCACTTTGGCCAGCAAAATAAAGATATGCGTGCTCTGTTTAGCTGTAGCACGCTTACTAATCAGCCAATACCAATTTCTGCCAAAATAGTGTAAGATGTGTTTGCCAAAATTCAGGAAAAGCAAAATGAAACAAATGAGCAGAGAAGTGAAAAAACCCACACAACAAGATGCTGCAAGTTCAATGTGTTCCCAGAAAGCAGACATTTCATATTACAGGATATCGGCAATGTGCAGCTTTTCATTTCAAACCATATGTAGTCCCAGTTATGCAGAAGAACACTGAAAGATGCACTGTAAGTCTTGAGTGTGTACATAAATGTTTTGCCACAAACAGCCCTGAAAGGGACCTGCCTAAAATGACAGCTGTACTTGTACTATTCCCCTCTTTATTGCTGAGAAGCTGGTTTTGCTGATGAGTGGTGCATTTCTTGACCCTTTTCACACTTGGTGAAGTCTTGAGAGACCATAAATTATACAGCAAACTGAAAAAAAGTCAAAGATGGGCCTTGCTAAAGCATGGAGAAGGTTCATTAGATGACCAGTGATGTTGCAGAGTGGGGACCATTGCCTTGGAGATACGTTTTCATGGAAAGTCCGTTTTTGTCTTATTGTTATTGTCTGTTAAGCTGTGCCATTGCTTCCCAGAAAGCCAAGCTGACTTGTCTGAATGCGCTACCTCAGAAATTATCATTTATACTGAAAACTCTGTGTCATCACCATTATATTTCTTCGTAGGGCCTGCACTAGACAACGCATGCTGAGTGGATCCTTTGAGGGACAGCCTGCAAAGGAAAGGTCAATACTTAGTGTCCAGCATCATATACGACAAGAACGCAGGTAAACATAGACAGAAAGGATGGTTTAAAAATATTCTTAAAATAAAGATGACAAAAAGAATTAAATTTGAGCAATACCTAACGTGTGAAAAACTGAAATTACTTACTTGTACAGAGAACTGAATTCTACATTCTTCATTGTAACCATAATGAAATCCATTGTACTGTATAAATTGAAAAAAAATGCCTTTTTATTTCAAATGTCATTTCCTTTGCTGACTACAAAGCTATCAATTTAAAGATCAGAAGGAAAGAAATTGGCTTACGTTAGACCGGATTGAAAACAATTGAAGAACATATAAGCTTCTGATGTTAGTGAGAGAAAAATGATAAGAATTCGAGATATTGTGTGGCTAGAGAGCAGTGCTTTATAATGGCCATTCTACAAAGGTCAAAATTTCATCTTGAGATGTATCGTTAAATTGATTATGATTATTTCAGGTCACTGAGGCATGGTTCCAACAGCCAGCGAATCAGCAGAGGAAAATCTCTTGAAACATTGACTCAAGATGTAAGTCCTCATAGAAATGATGGTTTCAATTTGAGAATGTAAGAAATAAGAATATGTACTACATAATGAATGCTTGTGTAGGACTATGTAAGATCTGTGATCTTGTTTACAATATGTCTTCTGAAATCTTGAAATCATAAAACAAATACTGTAATTGTGTTAGAATTATGTCAAAATAATCGAGAACGTTATTTCACTGATAGACTTACTGGTTTTGAAACACTTGCTGAGATGGATTCACTGGAGCTGTAAAGACCACATTAGGAATACAATTGCTACTCAGGACACCTTAAAAAGCCTTACTCTGGAATTACACAAATAACTCAGGCTGTCAAAACAGCACTTCAAAACTTCCCGTGGAAGAGTAACAATATTTTTCAAACATAAGAACTGTCCAACAAAAGGGCAAAGACTAAAAGCGAGAATAGCAATCACAGATTTCACTGTGCTATAGTTTCATGCAGTTGAGTGCATTTTCACTTCTGCGAATTCATAATGACATTTCGTGGATCTCTGTGACTTTCAAAACTGAAAGGGCGATATTAGCTCCTCCATTTCCAAACTATGATAGTCATTTTCTAGATGTGCTTCATGCTTAAAAACATCTGTGTCAGAAGTAATTAATGAATTACCTGGCATGGTGGTAGAAAGAAACTGTAGGTAACTAACATTTTAAAGCAGATGTGGCTTTGCTTGTGTCCAATAGTAAGGGTAACATCCAGCATTATACTTCCAGGAGCGCTCCAAAGACGCACTTAACTCTCCGTAGTAGTACTGATTGTACCCTCCACAGGATGAGCAGCTCTCCTCCCACTGTCTCCCCCATCCCTGCGCTCTGCAGTCCCTGACTGTACGTTCTGCACAGCTCGCTGCGTGGCAGCACATGCAGCAGGCTCGAGAAGCTGAAAGGCGTCTAAAGCCTTTTCTTCCCCGGTCTTTGCCCTCAGTAACTTTGATGGTATTCATTCCAGTTCAGAGAGATTGGCTGAACTTACAAGACCTTTGCTTTTAAAGTTAAAAGTTGCACTGGATGGGACTTCATGCATGAAATTAAAACTGAAATTAACGTTGATGAAAATAAGCAGCCTTGTGCTTCAGATAGAAAATACTGTACAATATGCTTGACTGAGCTGATGTGCAGTGCCTTTGGAAATAAGATTTTTCATTTGAATATTTCTATGTAAAATACCATATCTTGCTTTCATCTGAAACATTAAAAAACAACAACCCACAGATCTCATTTAAAAGGAATCATTCTGCTTCTAGCACTCCAACACTGTGAGATACAGAAATGCACAGAGAGAAGACAGTGAGATAAAGATGATCCAAGAAAAAAAAGAACAAGCTGAAATGAAAAGGTATTTAAAAATCAAAAGTCTGAGTGCACACTTTTCTGTGTTAAGTATTCTCTGTATGAAGTAAGAAGCATTGAGAGTCATGATGAAGAAAGAATGAAGTGTAAGGATATTTTTGCTGGGTATAATGCATATCACTTACTAATTTATGTTTCATCTTTCAAAAGGAAAGTCCAGGAAGAGGAGCTGCGAGAGAATCATCCGTATTTTGATAAACCACTTTTCATAGTTGGTCGTGAGCACAGGTTCAGGAATTTCTGCCGAGTGGTGGTACGAGCTCGCTTTAATGCGTAAGTTTATTCCGTATCAACAATTAGTTTCAGCAAGTGTTTACTTTCATGTCCTCAGAAATCTAGGTCTAACTTCTCTATTGAAAGGAAAGCTGCCTATAATGTGGTCGCCACACGAGCTGGCAGTCAGTTGCTTATGGTAGGGTCTTGATGTTGGAGGAAAGGAAGCAATAACATGCTGTGTAAGGGCAGGCATGTTTGAGCAGCCTGCGACGCTGAGATGGGGCAAGACTGTGGGGAAGCAGGCATGAACTGAGAGGAAAGGGTAGTTTTATCCCCTCATTTTTAGACCTTGAGGAATCAGCCTGCTATTCCCTTCCTGTTCCTTCTCCTAAGGCGGGAAGTCTTTATTCGCCAACAGTTACTCAAAGAATAGAAAAAGGTGAAGAGAAATTAATCCCATCTGTGCTCACCCAAAGACTCCTTAGCCCATAATTAGAGACCCAGAATGAGATGAGGAGGTGTTTCAACTGTGCGAGATAAAAGGAGAAAAGCTGGGACCAGGTGAACACCAGGAAGACTCAGTAACTGAATTGTAGGTGTGTGCATGTGGCAGATACCGATCTATGTACAAAGCAGCGTGATACAGAATCATCTTATAGCTCTTCTTTGAAACCTGTGTCCGTAGCTGGCACCCTAATTTTGGAAGGTTAATGCACGTCACCTTGCAAACAGACAACGTGTAAGATAGAAGGTAACTCGAGGCTGTGAGCTTGGCACTTGGAAGATCTGGTTTCAGCACATGCTTTACTATCGATTTTCTCTGTTCTCTGTTTTAGGTAGAACAACAGGAAGGTTAGATACCCAGTTTTACAATACCCATATCTAAGTGTTCTGCCACCTACATAGAAGCACATACTCGAGTTAGGTGCCTGCTTTTCTGTGCAACTGCTAACTTTGTTGCGGTTCGCTGGTCTGTGAAGCAGTTGCAAATTAAAACAGCAAAGCAAAACGCACAAACATGCATTCCCACACAGTTGTCAAATACATGTCAGTGCCTGTTAGCATTGTAGAGTGCCCAAGACGAACAGGGTATTTATATTATAAATAGTTTAATTAAAATTTTTGCAATTATATGTATAAACTGATTTTGTTAAACAGTCATTTTTTCATTTATTTAAAACCTACCTACTTTATTCAGTGTCCCACCCAGCTTGCCAAGTAAGATATTCTAGAGATCTTTTTCAAACTGATAAGGTACATATTTCCTTCTAGTAAAAAAGGTTGAGAAATGCCACTATATACAATATGGAGAAGAGGTATGAACTTAAGAAGACACAAAGTCAGTGGTTTCAGCGGGAAGGCACCAAACCCAGTATATTCTGTATACTGACTGGTATAAGTGGGTGAACCTGGCTTGTGGAAGATGCCTCTTGTTCTCCTTGTACGCATCCTGTGTTCTTGTAATTCAGAACCATGAAATCTTTTCTGGTGGTAATGTCAGGTCAGTACGTTTTTCACTTCAAGCTCAGCGAGGAAGTGATGGCAATTTCACATCCCAATGGCTAGAGCCCTCACATGGGATATAGGATACCGCAGTGCAGATCCTGTCTCGGCATGATTTGCTACAAGGATTTGAAAGATAAGTAAAAGGTGCCCCTAACCACTGGGGCAGGGGAGGCTGCTTGAATATGATTCTTGTAGCTTCTCCTGCTGAAGCCATTCTGCTTTGCATAAAAAGGCTGAATAATTGCTGGAGCAAGAACTTCACTCGTGTCACCTAGATATGTGCTTATTACTTACAGAGTGGTTCTCACTCTCTCTGGCTTCCTAATGGGTGTTTGGATATGGTAGGTGAAGCACAGCAACTTCATACGAAAATTCAGATAGGGAGAGTCTAGAAATACTCATCAGAAAGTGACTGAAGAAATAATAAAAGAAATAGGCTTGTGGAAGGATTTTTGTTGTGTCAGCTGCGAATGTGATCCAAGAGGTTTTGAAGCAGAAGGAGAGAACTCCTGAGGAAGCACTTTGGAACATAAAAATCAATAGCAGGTTATCCCCCGCCCCCATCCCCAGGCAAAACACAAAATTAAGTACTTGCTTACAAAAGCAAGACCCAAAAAAACCTAGCAGCTTAAAGAATCATTAGAGGAGTTACAGGTAGGCCATGAATTGGAGTGATACTAGCTGCATTCATGACACTACTAGAATTGCATAGAATTAAATGAAACATACAGACATTTACAATTAAGACAAGATAAAATGTAGCCTCGTTTTGGATATAAACTACTTTGAGGTGATTGATGCATGGTGTAATTATAATGCTGACTAAAATAAAATGTAAATGATTATCTTTTCTTCTTTTTATAGTTCTAAAACAGACCCTGTTACTGGAGCTGTGAAAAATACCAAATATCATCAGCTTTAGTAAGCACTGCAAAAGTCACTTTGCTTGGTCACATAAGCCTGCAGTATAAGTGTGTGAGCACACACATGCATGTAATGTGTGTATGTGTGCATGCGCATGTGTATTTCTTTTTTTTTTTCCCCTAAAAAAGTTCCTCTTCACATGGAGTTGTTTGGGGATGAGGATGAATAGGAAGGGGATTTTTTTATCAGATTTTTCTTCTTCGCTTGCATGTAACTTCCCTAGTTTTACTACACATTTCTGAAATATTGAAATCTTTGACACTCCTCAGCTTGATTTATTTTTTGCAGGAAAGCACTGAACTGTGGGGCAGACACAATAAAAGTGACAGGGCACTCGTGGCATCTGTGTAATGGTTATCTTGTGTATTGTTCGCAGCGACTTGCTGGGTTTGGTTACTTACCTGGACTGGGTCATGATCATTGTTACTATATGCTCCTGCATCTCCATGATGTTCGAATCCCCCTTTCGAAGAGTTATGCATGCTCCAACGCTCCAGGTACTGTCACTGAATCGTTTTACATTTAATGAAGCACAGTCTTCTTGTTTTTCTCCACTGCCTGTTCCTAAATTATGACTGTTCTCTGCTTTGATTTTCAGATTGCTGAATATGTTTTTGTAATATTCATGAGCATTGAACTTAATCTGAAGATTATGGCAGATGGCTTGTTTTTTACACCAACAGCTGTCATCAGGGACTTTGGAGGAGTTATGGACATATTTATATATCTTGTAAGTTTTTATATTTATTGGGGGATTCTGTAGCGTTCTTAATTTTGCTATCTTTGGATATATAAATGTTTGGTAATGCTAAAATTTGGCTCTGCATCCTGGTGCAAATGCAGTAGTGTAATTTGTGTGCAAATATCATTGTTTTCATGTGCAGTCCAGTCAGTTATGTGTACAAATACTTGTTTAGACATCTAAAAATACACTGACATGTGATAAGCACATGGCAATTTAGTGAAGGGCCATTGTATGGCCCCTTTTGATTATTTATTTGTTGACATGTTGTAAGTATTAGGCCTGATTTCATTCCAAAGTAAGCTCAAGATCTCTGACCTTCCTTCAGCACTTTTATGCAGGAGAATCTTTATTTTATCTATTTCTTAGTCATTTTTCTCTTCCTCTCCTCTTGACAGTTCTCCTGCTTTATAGGAGGTGGTTCAAAAGCCTCTACCAGTTGACAGAAGGGCACGTCCTCATTGCTGGTGTTGCTATAGCAGAAAGAAAGCAAAGCAGCATCTTTCTATATTCCATACCTGTCAGTAGTGGTTCTCAGGAAAAAAATGCTCTACTGTTTTCTTTGTCCCCTGGAAATTTCTTGCATTCCATTCAAATATAAGAGAAAGGGGTCGATTTCCCCTTCATGTATGACAATAAACACCACAGAATGTGTCAAAACCAGTGCTCAGTATAATACAACATGAAAAATTTTCTAACTGAAGAAATTACTAAGAAAAATGGCTTTGATGGATTTAGATTAAATCTTTCAGATATTAGTTCACCAGACAGATGTGCTGCATAAAATTTGTCATGATCAATTTGTATCAAAGATTCCATTGTTAGCATAAATAAAAATATGCATACTTATACAAAACTCCTACTGTAGTATGCATAATCAGTATGTGCATTAGTTTCTTGAAATCCCCCTGAATCCCTCTGCTTGTCTGAAGGAAAATTTAGGTGGTGTAGCTAGGATATTCCATATGTGCCTGTGGTGATCTTAAAGGAATATGAACGTAAGTCAGAAGGACTGGCAGATCTTTTTGTTTTGGTGGAGCGACTGTCTTTTACCACTGTTGTTTTTAACAAATCGTATTATGTCTTTAATCATATTGGTGATATCAGCTTGATCCACCATTTTTTGTCCACTTACCTCTTTGTAACACTCTCACCTCTGTCCCCCTATTATCACGTTGACTTTATATATAGTTTATAAAAAATAAGGATTACAATCACTGACAATCTATCAGAGATAGTTGAGGCTACAAGACACAACCATGCTGTTTGAAAACACTTTCAAATGCATAATACTCATGTGGTAAAACCACACGGTGACAAAACTACTTATGGCTGTAACAAAGTGATTGGAAAAACTGTCAAGGAAACTGTTAACAGACTTTCCAGGTGAGGATTTCTCAGTTTCAGGATAGAATCTCTGTTTGAAATGAGAAGGGGGTAGAGAGATGATGTTGCCTGCTCCAAGAATATAGTTCGTGTCCCTGCTCTGAATCAGCCAATTTGATTTCTTCTTTTGGAACTGTTCCATCTGCTGAAAAGAATAGAATAGATTTTGAGTCAAAGGGGAAGACAGAGGCTGAAGCTGATGTCCATTAGTTAGGACAATCAGCCAGGGCACAGGAAATCCAAGTCCTTTCTAAATTAGGCTTTTTTTGCCTTAATCTTCCCTTTAATATTAAGGAATAGAAGTGTTTATTGATCTTCCGTGCTGTGTCTGTGTCAAGTAAAACACTGAAAGTGTAATCCTTCTTTGCAATTTTCTGCCCTGTGTCCTCAAGGTGAGTTTGATATTCCTGTGCTGGATGCCTCAGAATGTCCCTGCCAAGTCTGGAGCTCAGCTCTTAATGGTACTCCGCTGCCTCCGACCTCTTCGGATTTTCAAACTGGTCCCCCAGATGAGGAAAGTGGTGCGAGAGCTGTTTAGTGGCTTTAAGGAAATCTTTTTGGTATGTGCCAGTTATTTTGTTCTTGTTGTTAATAAGAAGATACAGAGGAGTGATAAGATACCACTGTGCTGTAATGTTTATGTTCTCTAATCTTTTCTCCATTCTTGTCTGTTTACTTTTCATTGTAGCTACCACTGCAGATGACCACAAAACAGGTTAAAAATTAGGTATATCAGTAACTCATGTACATTTATATTGAATAAAGCTGCTGTAATAGTTCTTTTATAAATTATATTATTCATTCAGCATGTATTTGGCCATAATTACACAGGAGGACTACCGAAATAAAATCTACCCCTTATTCATACTTCTAGTTGGGGAGGGAAGATGTGAAGTAGGGTAGGGCAGCTCTGCAAGAACAAAAGTAAACCTGATTTCCACGCTGAAGGTCTTTACCTCCAAGTTTTTTGAGAGGCAACCAGAGACAAGTGGAAGAAAGAAAGTTATCAGGAGTAGTCAGCATGGATTCACCAAGGCGAAATCATGCCTGACCAATCTAATAGCTTTCTACGATGACATGACTGGCTGGGTAGATGAAGGGAGAGCCGTGGATGTTGTCTACCTGGACTTCAGCAAGGCTTTCGACACAGTCTCCCATGATATCCTCCTAGGGAAGCTGAGGAAGTGTGGGCTGGATGAGTGGTCGGTGAAGTGGATAGAGAACTGGCTGAATGGCAGAACTCAGAGGGTTGTCATCAGCGGCTCTGAGTCTAGTTGGAGGCTGGTAACAAGTGGTGTCCCCCAGGGGTCAGTACTGGGCCCAGTCTTGTTTAACTTCTTCATCAAGGACCTGGATGAAGAGTTAGAATGTACCCTCAGCAAGTTTGCTGATGACACCAAACTGGGAGGTGTGGTAGACACACCAGAAGGCTGTGCTGCCATTCAGCATGACCTGGATAGGCTGGAAAGCCTGGCAGAGAGGAACGTGATGAGGTTCAACAAAGGCAAATGCAGGGTCCTGCACCTGGGGAGGAACAACCTCATGCATCAGTACAGGCTTGGGACGGACCTGCTGGAGAGCAGCTCTGCGGAGAGGGACCTGGGTGTCCTGGTAGATGACAGGTTAAACCATGAGCCAGCAGTGCGCCCTGGCTGCCAAGAAAGCCAATGGGATCCTGGGGTGCATCAAGAAGAGTGTGGCCAGCAGGACGAGGGAGGTTCTCCTTCCCCTCTACACTGCCCTGGTGAGGCCCCATCTGGAGTACTGTGTCCAGTTCTGGGCTCCCCACTTCAAGAAAGATGAAGAGCTACTGGAGAGAGTCCAGCGGAGGGCTACAAGGATGATGAGGGGACTGGAACATCTCCCCTATGAGGAGAGGCTGAGGGAGCTGGGCTTGTTCAGCCTGAAGAAGAGAAGGCTGCGAGGGGACCTTATAAATGCTTATAAATATCTTCAGGGTGGGTGTCAGGAGGAAGGGGCCAAGCTCTTTTCAGTGGTGCCCAGTGACAGGACAGGGGCAATGGGCACAAACTGAGGCACAGGAAGTTCTGTCTGAACATGAGGAAGAACTTCTTCCCTCTGAGGGTGACGGAGCACTGGAACAGGCTGCCCAGGGAGGTTGTGGAGTCTCCTTCTCTGGAGATATTCAAGACCCTCCTGGACAAGGTCCTGTGCAGCCTGCTGTAGGTGACCCTGCTTCAGCAGAAGGGTTGGACTAGATGACCCACAGAGATCCCTTCCAACCCCTACTATTCTGTGATTCTGTGACAATGCGGTTGTTGGTCACAGATCTGGATGTCGTTGTTATGTCATTGTTGTTATTATTACAGTCATGATTATACACTTCCAATGATAATAACAGTAATGAAGTCTGTGATTGCTTGATCAGAACCTAATTTATTGTCTTGGGACCCTATGTGATGTTTGTCAGCCTAAGCAACAGAAATTTTGTTCCTTAGTAGAATGCTGTATTAGCTCAGGTTGTCATAAAAGGTTAGCTACAAAAATATTTGCAGACAGTAATAGAGCAAGGATAACAAGTATAAATCTAGTTAGCATTTCATAGATACTGTACTCTATTACATATATTTACATCATAATTTGCTCTGGCATATCTTTATTGTAGCTATCCTGGATTTAAATATCGAATAATGGCTTACTCAGATTAATTAGTAAAGCCTGACTCAGCGAAACAGAAGCAGCACATATTTAAGTACTTCAAGAGTTCTCTTTAAAGTGAATGGCAATTCATATGTATACAGAATTTAGCAAGGTTGTACACTGTGTGCAGGAGAGCTTTGATCCTTGTCTACAATTCTTAGATGCTATGTTAATAATAATATCAATAATAACACAACTCCTGGTTACTGGATCAGAAGCTAAAGTAACAGATCTGTCATGAAAGCTGTATGTCCAAGTTTGTGAAATTAAACAATCCTCCCTGCAGTTTGCAGAAGGATCTGACTCCCTTTTTCAAGTCTGCAGGTGGAGAGCTTGACAAGTCTAACTTTATCTTTACAGGTTTCTATTCTTTTGCTGACATTAATGCTTGTTTTCGCAAGCTTTGGAGTGCAGCTATTTGCTGGAAAACTGGCTAAATGCAATGATCCACACATCATCTCTAGGGTAAGAACTGGTTTTCTGCTGCAAAATAGTAGTATGCTGTGATATTTCTACTTGCTGGGGAAAGCAAGTGGGGCAATCAGAGCTATCATATGAGAGCTGGAGATCTTGGGCACTTTCTTGTTCAGAAGAGGGTTGGTGGAGGGAAAGGTGATAAAGGAGTGAATGAGGGTAAGGCTGGGTTTTCATGTGCAAAAGTAAAGCAAATCCAAACATTGGGGACTTTCTGAAAAAGTGGTCAAATTCATGCCATATTATCTGCAAAGGACTGGATGTCGTATGGAATTAACCGTGGAAAATGACACCTTTGCATTCCTAGGTCAGCAGCTAACAATCGGGTTAGGCTGCTAGAGGTCAGAAGCGCTGGGGTTGCTGTGTAGGTTACGTGGAGAAAGTTAACCATGTTTCTTCTCCATTTGGAGAAATATCAGCATCACCTAAAGAGCAATGGTCTTTAGCAAAGACGTGAAAGGCTAGATAGTCTTGTAAAATGAACGACACTCTCAGTCCTGGAAGGAGAAGGGTTTTTTGAATCCTTCCTAAAATGCATTTTTCATTTGCGTGTAGGTCCATGACTGTTAATCCCAGACCTGTAAATAACCCTTCATTTCTGTTTACATTGCTTCACCATCATGGCAAGAGTGCTGTCCATACTGGTATTTTCACATCTCTCACAGGCCATTATTTAATCTCAGGCTGTGGTTTATTTCACTGTAGGAAGATTGTCATGGCATCTTCAGAATAAATGTAAGTGTTTCCAAAAATCTCAATTTAAAGTTAAGACCTGGAGAGAAAAAGCCTGGATTTTGGGTGCCGCGAGTCTGGTGAGTTGCTATACATTGGTCTGTGTTTCTTCAAAAACAGCTGTTGATGTAGAAAATGGCTCACATTTCACGGCATTAAACTACTGATGGAGCGTTTTTATTGTAAATCAAATGATATTAAGGGTAAAAATTCTGCTATATTTAGTAAAAAGCCAGATATATGAAATTTTTCCAGACTCAACCTGTGCTTCTATTCATGAAGCAGAAAAGAAAAAAATACCCGTAGGTACTGAACCTAGATAGGGATTAGATGTGATTGTTATTACAGTGGGAGTTTTTGTCTTGAGCCAAGATTATCACTTAATTCTTCTTTAGTACTATTATGATGAGATCCTGCGAGCCATACATCAACAACAGAACCTAAGAGTAAATAGGAAAGGATGGGAAGAAAAAGAAATGGAAATTAACCTGCCTACACCCACCCATAAAAAAAAATGAGCAAGTCATGCCTAAACCCAGCCTCTCTCTTCTATGGCCATCAAACATGCCAGCTAGCAGCTTCTTTCTCTTTCCAGTGCAGGGAATCCTTGTGGTCTATCTGGTGCAGTAGTGGAGTAAAAATTATTTAGGAGATAATATTATGTCTGTGATTAGTGTTCTGATAAAGCCCAATTAATATTTCCCAACACCTGAACAGGTAAAAAACTCTCTTTTTAATTGTTTACGTTTGTGAGTTGGTGGCATTTTGCAAAATCAGCTTAACAGCCACAATTATTTTAATTGACTATGTGCGCAGATAAAGAATGTACCAGCAGTGGTAGATTCAGAGCCATCCTACCCTAATGAAATAGTATGCTGTGATTTGAACAGTCAGTGAAACTCTGATATCTGCAGAAGTCTCTGTTTCTGTATGCTTCAGACAAATTCTTCCTGGAGTAAGCAAATTCAGTCCTCTTCAGCTTGACCCAGAAATAAGCAAAAACTATCTTAATCAGCATAACTGTAAACTATGGGGAATGTTTTGTTATTGCAGAAGAATGTTTTACTGCAAGGACGTTTTTACCACCTGTTGGCTGTGTCAGGCCAGATTTTCAAGAGCCAGGTGTCAGTAGAAGGACCGCATTTAAAAGAAATGCCTGCATCTGAGAGCTCTCTTTTTCGCTGAATGGTTGGATTTTCAGAAGCACCAAACACTTCATAATTCTTCAGGAATACAACTATTTACTTTATAAATTGTTGAAAATTAACTGGGCTCCTTAGATTATCTCTCTTGGATTGTAGAGACAGAGCAATGTGCTAACCTAGCCCAAAGAGGGTACTTCCAATGTTCAGATGGAAACATCCTCTTGAATCTCAACTGATACAAAAGGTCAGAACATATGGTATAGGAAAGCCAAGAAGATGTGATGACCTCTCAGTAAGTTTTGCTTTAGACCATCAGTTCCCCATAATAATGAAACAAGGAACAGCATTTTCTAGAAGATCTCACTGACTTTGGAGTCTGAATCATTTAGATGGTTTTGAGACTGATCTCCTTCAGGTAAATTTATTTTAGACTCTGGCTGATGCCATCAGATCAATTTTTCCATGAACGCTATATTTTGCTAATTTCATTGACAAAAATGCTAAAAATAAGATTCTGAGTAAGAAAATAAAACATACATAGAGATCAAAAAAAAATTATGCTGTACATATTTATTGCTATTGCTATTGTTTTATTCTTGAGACTGAATGATATATTTCGGAAGCTTTCAGACCAAGTTTGCAAGGTATTTGTGTGTTAGACTATGAAGAATCAAGGTAACAATTAGAAAGAACAACTTTATTGCTGAAGTTACACCTATTTGTGTACTGCATTTCAGGGCAAATCCTCGGAATTTTAATTTTGACAATGTGGGGAACGCAATGCTGGCACTATTCGAAGTTCTTTCATTAAAAGGCTGGGTGGAAGTCAGAGATGTTATTATTCATCGCGTTGGGCCGGTAAGGAAACACATCAGAGTCCTTGAATTGTACAACACTTACTTTGATTTGTTTTAACTATTAATCTTATTTTTGTCTATTCAGATCCATGGAATCTACATTCATGTTTTTGTATTTCTTGGCTGCATGATTGGACTGACCCTTTTCGTTGGAGTTGTCATTGCGAATTTCAATGAAAACAAGGTACTGAGTGAGGTGGTTTATTGTGTGTAGAAATGGCTCTGTAAGAAACCTGAAACTGATACTCCACTGTCTACGTTACCTGGTAAGGCTACCTGTAAGACTGACTTACCAATCTTACATTCTGCAAGCCTGCAAGTATGGCTTCAGACACACCTGATCCATATTTGCTACAAAACTCAAGCCTGGGGTGACAGCAATCCATCACACACTCTTTCAAAGCTGTCTGGAGTTTATTTACAATGCAGCTGTGTTTCCAGACGGAGATTGAACCTAAGGCACAATGTGTTTACAGATGCTCCTCATTCTGCTGTTTTGGTTTGATGTAGGCATATATGCAGTGGCAGGTAAAAAGACATGTTGTGCTTGTACGTGTTGCGACTAAAGGGTCTCATTAGAGCCCTGCAATAGCAGTATGTCAGATCCAAAGTAAAGCTGCATGGCTTTTTCCTGGCAAATCAGAGTACATCGTGAAATTAATTGTCCATCACTCAAACAAGAAAGTAGCTAGTGTTCCAGGAAAAAAACACAGTTCACATGGGCTTTGCATATTACCCTGAAAAGTAGAAGATCTTGTCCCCAGGTGAATTGTTACAGAGCAGCTGATGTCTACACTCACTAAAGATAGCATCCTCTGGATGGGACTGCCACATACACACTGCGCAGCCCTTAATCTGACTTTTTTTTCTGAGCCTCTTGTGGTGCCCCTGTGGCATCAAGACATAATTATTAATTTTTTTCATCTTTCAGTTCAAAGTCCCAAAAATAATGAGATGTCTAGGTTGCAGCTAGCTAGAGTGATATTTTTGTCACTTGTGGCACGACAGAGAAAGGATGATTGTGCACTCTGGGGCTGGGGGATGCAAGGCAACCCAGTGTGCCACTGCTGGAGACGAACTGGGTGCTGGCCATGGCCCTACTGTGGCCCTGGCCCAAACTCCATAGCAAACACAACTGTTGAGTTTGCCCTTCAGGGAAACCACTGGACTCCTGCTGGAAGGGAGCTGAGCAGCACACTACCGTGTGTCCGGTAAGCATGCCGTGCAAGCAAGGCATCATGGATTGAAGTCAAGCAGGTTGTGAGCCAAATAAATAGCCTAAAACCTCTGCTGTTCAGAAGGTATTTTTGTGTTTGCATGTCTCCAGTGTGATTTTGGTGAGATGAAGTGCAGTCATTCTTGTTAAAATACATCTGTTCTAGAGAACAAGGAGCAATGTGCTGTTCATTTATTTTCTTATTCACTGTATTTTGACTAGTGAATTAACAAAGCTGAAATTTCTCCAGTATGAGAATTCCATTGGATTTTTATGGAAGCTTTTGCCCCTTCCTGTTCAGCTGTGTGATATTACTTCTCTTTCAAATGTGTCAGCCTTACACTGATGAATACAAAATATTTTTCAGCAAGTCTTGAAAAAAAAATCAAGTCATTTCATTTAAAATAAAGGTAATTAAAATATTATTTGAAATGTTAAAATTATTTTAACGTTTTTCATCTATAGCTATGATGTATTTAGCTATATATGTTTCTTTCATGTACATCATAGTCCATGAAACCCTACTGAGATGTTAGCAGAGCATTTCTATCATATAAATTGTTTCTTCATTCCCATTTACACTTTCTACACAGGTCAATTTCCTCAAAAACCTGTTCATAAGCACGAGTGTGGGTGAGAAGAAGAAATATCGCATTACAGAGTTCGCTCTTAAATAGCTTTTGATGATGGCAGATCAAACATCTTCCCTTTACCCTGTTGAGGAGTGGCACGTGTGGTGTTGGGAGTGAGGAAGTGGTGCATTTCCCTTTCGGTTTTGCATGTGGTCTTGAATGTATCTGTCATGAATTCTGAGCCAGCTCTGTGGGCAATGGAGTATCATCAGGAGCCCCACTTGCTCCCCTGGGTTGCTTTGCTACGCCTACAGATGTCTACTTTTGGCCACTGTCATAGAAAAAAAGGTACCAAAGGAGCTGGGTCTTTGCTGCTACTGGTACAACTTTTACTGTGCTTTTGTATCAACAGGCCCAACCTTACTAAGAGCTGTCAATCTCCTAGACAGTGTTTTCACCCACTCTTTCCGTAGGAGTCACTCACAAGATCAAGTTCACTGTGTCAGCCTGCCTCCTGCAAAGGCAGCTTGTGAGATTTCTTTCACAAATTAGTGAGATGTCATTGACTGGGAACTTATTATTCAGGTGTTGACTATGAAATAAGGTGAACTGGGCCAATCCATAGGTTACTTTTGAAGGGATTTACTCACAATATCAGTGTAAATCTTTCCCCAGTTTTTGATTTTTAAGGTTTAAAATATGAACATGAACCAATGAAAATTACCCTTAGTTATACGTGACTGTGTATCAGATTCGTATTTCATTCCCTCCTCCTAGATATGCAGCTTTAAAGACACAGCACAGCTCAAACTCATGTGGAAATTGAAAGTTTGTTTATGTTCGCTGTGATTCAAAATGAGAGGGAACAGGAAGGTGTGAACATGAGATTTATTAAGGATTGTGAGCACAGGAGATAAACAATTCATCTTAGCCCAGATTGCCCCTGCGTGAGCCGCCAGTGTAAGTGTGTAAGTCTGAGGTGTAGGGCCTGACTTAGGGTTCCCATTACTTTCAGAAAATTATCTGATTTTTACATTTATTGTTTTGGGATGGTTTTCTCTGCTTGTATATTTTCCTCAAACTAGAGCCACTTTTTCAGATATTAATGCTCTAGTCCTTCAGTTCTGTATCTGAAAACAGGGAAATGGTTAGTCTGAACATCAGAAAAGCTACTTACTAATAACTGTTCCCTGTAAATTACACTGAACAGGTACATCACGCTGTATTTCTATAGAATTTACATGATATTAAAAATGCAGCCAGTATAAATCATTCATGAACAATGTCATCTGGTTCAGCTTTTTCACTTATTTCTTAGTAACCTCAGGTAGCTGCTGTGGCAAGTAATGTTTGTTTTTCTCTCTGTTTTCTTGAATACAAGTTACTTTGTATGTATTTACTATAGGGAAAAGAAAATGGTTTCAGATTTGAGCTGAAAAGATGAATATGTTAGTTAATTATGCAGTGGGGGAAAAAAATCTCAGCCCAATCAATATTCAGGTAGAGTGAAGAAATGCCCAGGAACTGAAAAAAATGTGAAGTAAGCTAGAGAGAAGGCTAGCAACTAGTGTAGAAGGAAGAGAGCAAAACAGTCCGCTGTGTGAGGTAAAGTTGAATCTTCTTAAAACTACTTACTTGGCCAAGCTATTGGTCTCTTAAGTAGACGATGGCTTTAGATAGTTCACAGCTGATATACAGTTAGAGTAGTGCCAGGAGTTGTTGAGGAGGGTGAAAGTTGGACATAGCTGAATAAACTATTTTACGTGAGAACGAATGATGTTCTAAAAAAAAAACAAAACACCAAAATATTTTCAGATGTACCATAGTATTTGGTGTGAGCTGTCAGAGCTGCAGGTGGGAGATGTTGGACTGGGCAGTACCACAGGGTCTCTGGGCTGCCTCTCAGCTGTGCCAGCAACAGGACGGTAGCCTGAAGCCTGCCACCACCCCCGATTTCAAAACCCCCGCCTGTCAATGCACCCAAGTGACATGTTCAGGTGGCAGTGAAGATGTGATCGACTCAAATATTACCTGGCAGCTTTGAGCTGCAGGCCGAATGCAAACGCAGCTCCCCCAGCAGCAGTCCCTCTCGCGGGGCTCTGCTCTGTGGTCCCCTTACAACGATCCCACTGGTGGAAGTGGTAGTTTCTGAGAAACAGAGCATCTTGGCATCACTATTTCTAAATTTTACAAAGGTCTGCTTTTTTGCCAGCTTTTGTCTTGTTTGCAGTGAAAGCTCTCCGAGAATATAAAGCAGACGCACTCAGTGGGGTGAACGAGTTGCCTTTTAATTTGAGCGTTTCTAAATGGTGTGGTTTGGGCCTGACACAAGTAACAGGCATCCTCAGATCTGTTGCTTTGTCCGCATCTCATTGGAAGGCACCTCCTCCCAGGGTGCTGTCTGGGGACACAGCTCTGTAAAGAGATTATGTCCGCTGAGAGCGAGGAATCTCGACCTTATCAGCGGCACAGCCAGCCGCAGTTCCAGCGTCTACCCAAGCCAATGCCGAGGCGAGCCCCGAAGATCACACCAGCCCTCACCCAGCTCGGTGCGGCTCCGTGCTGACTGGGAGGCAGGCTTGTGACATTTACCTTGAAAAGGTCTCCTTTGTTTTTGTAACTCGAGACTCCTTCCGTGAGATTTTACAGTACTCTGAAGTGATGAGGGCCTCATTTTTTTTTGAAGGTCGCTTTAAATAATGTTAAACTCTGTTTGGGGTTTGCTTGTTTCTTCCTGTGTTGTGAAAACACTTACACACGTTGCCATGTACCACTGCCCACCCTAGAGGTGTATCTCCACCTTTCCTTGCACTTCCTTTGTGGAGAGCTCATGTAGGTTCATAGCATACGATTATTTTATTTCAATTACACCCCATGCAGAAGAGCTCCAGAGAACAGCAATGGTCTCCTGGAGGGCTCGTTCCCCGAGAAACTGTAGCTGCACTGACGAGCCACAGGATTTTCTGCAGCAAAGTCCGGACAAAATCGACCACTCTTTAAAACAATGCTTCCTGGCAAGTGATGTTCAGTCAAATGGAAGACCTCCCGCAGTGTTTCAGTGCCCACACTGGGCTGCTGCTACAAAGTGCAACAACTGTGCCTGCTGAGTTGAGTCCCAGAAACTCACAGCTAATGCATCCAGAAATCCTCCTGAGTACCAGCTGACACTTCAGGCTCCTTTACCCAAACAGTGTCTTATCTGAGGAGAGATGCATATGTAATTTTATTTCAGGCACCAAACGGAATGTTGTTTTCATGTTTACAGCATTGGATGTTCTAGCTTTCATATGACAAAAGCTTTATACGATTCTCTTTGTTTATTAAGGGGACAGCTTTACTGACTGTAGATCAGAGACGATGGGAAGATCTGAAAAGCAGACTGAAGATAGCACAACCTCTTCATCTCCCACCTCGTCCGGGTATCAAAGATATTTTGATTTTACTCATGTTGAGCTCTAGTGTTCATAATTCCCCAGGAGTCTGCGATTCAAATTAAAATTGTAATCGTGAGGCCACTAGGAGGTTGTGCATAAGTTAATGTGGAAACAGGCTCCAACTACAGATCTCTGCATAAGGCTATTAAAATCAACCCAAAAAAGGTTGCGCTTCGATGGTTTTAGGATAAGCCTTAATGAAAAAATGAATTTCTAAATGAAAAATATTTGCAGTTGGCTGTTAGTGATATGAATGGAATGTATTAACCTGACAGCAGTTGAATGATGCACTTGCCCTACAAGTACCAAAGCCTTCATGCAACAGTGGTGTTCAGTATTTGAAATTATATGTTCAGAAGCCCTATTTGATATGGAAAATTGTAGCAGAAAATTAGAAATGTATTTTGAAACTGGCAAAGGATTATTTTGCCACTAACGAACATGGAAAAGATGTCAAGAAACTCTTTCTTTTTCAGATAACGATGGCTTTAGAGCTAAGATGTATGATATAACTCAGCATCCATTTTTTAAGAGAACTATTGCTGTACTTGTTCTGGCCCAGTCTGTGTTGTTATCAGTTAAGGTAATTGTGTTTCTTTTACGTGTTTCATTATAGTAGTACAACATGTGTTGCGCATTTCCTACCGCCAGTTAACAATCAGTTGAGCCATTATTGTGATGAATGTAGGGAAATGTGATTTCTAGATACAGCAATCTCAGCTGGCACAGATCACTGTAGATTAATTGTCATTTACGGAGCTGAGTCAATTTCTGCCGTTTAGTAGTCTGGCCCACTATTTTTAATTTGCAGTTAAGCTGTAAATCTGTGAGAGGAGAATACACCAAGATGGCATTCCTGTCTGGATATATTTTAAATTGAAATCTATTCATTAACAAAACCTGCAAGAAAAGTTAAGGCAATGAATAGACATTTAGTTCTGTTTAACAGCTACTCTTCTATGACCAGATTTTGTTTGCATTTCAGTGGGATGCTGCAGATCCGGTGACTGTGCCTTTAGCAACAATGTCTGTTGTTTTCACCTTCATTTTTGTCCTTGAGGTAAAGTAATATATTTTATGACTTCTTGAGATTAAGACTAGTATGTATATATTTCATTTTGACTTTAGGGATGTTGTCTCATTCTTCACTATGGTTTTCATTTCTGAACATCTACGTTTGGGGCTCTCCATGTCACTTGTCTTTAAACACGCATTGTAGGAATAAACTTCTAATTTGTTATAGTCATATTTCACCGCTTTCAGCTTTGTGTCCTTTATATATATTCAACTCTGAGCATTTCAGCTTGTGTTTTGGTGAACCTACTGAACTCTTTTCTTGCAGAACATCTTGGATTAAATTCACCCTGTACAGCACAAAGGTCTGTGTTACATCATGGAAGTTCTGCTCGATCCATTTCCATTTTGCCTGGTTCTTTGGAACAGGCTGCGTTAATCTGCACCCTTCTGTAACCGTGATATCATCAAACCTCTCTCAGTTTTGGTTTTTTTTTAATTATCATACTTCATTTTAATACCTTTTAATAAGCTATGTCAAATTCCAGTATTATCTCTTTTGTTGTACAGATCTGATCCTGTGTGGTAATGGTTCTCTGTCTATCAGAAAACTGTCACCACAATCAACTGTGCAAAGTGCAATTAGCCTGTTTTCATAAGATTGGAATCTAAGGACTTAAACACATTTTTAAAAGCATATATTTTTTTATGTGTAAGGATATCTGTAGTGTAACAAAGCACACTTGTATGAGGTTAAAGAAGATGCTTCCTCTGTGGTTAGGTTAGTACATAATTCTTTTATAAGTTTGTGTTTGACTATTTTTCTTTTCAGTCCCCTCTGAACAGCTGATACTGACCACTATCAGAAACAGGATAGTAAACTACATTTCTCACTGCTCTAATCGAAGATGACAGTTCCTATGTTCCAGTGATAAGGCTTGCCAGCAGTGATGAATAAACAATGAATTGAATACCTTGTAGCAGCAGTAGCTAGAGTATGTCCATGTTGTTGCTTCTTTTTTCCCTACCCAGGAGAAATCAGTATCTCTTGAGAGACTGAGTAAACACAGAAAAGTTTTATTTGTATCATACACAGACAGGTTTTATTTTATCTAGTAACTGTGTCTTTAGAAATACTTTTTTTCTCTTATACTGCCAGAGGAGACAAATGCACTTCTAGAATTTCAAAGGTACTTTGTCAAAGCCAAGAAAAATTTGTTGACTGTCTCAATGGGCAAGCCATCACATCACACTGTGAGTGCCCGTGATTTATGGAGAGAGGAACCAGATGCCTGCCCAGGATCTTCACTAACGCAGCATAGTCTGCTATGTACACAGTCTGCTACCACTAGCAGGCATGGTCCATGAGGAAGGCCAAAGCTTTCTGCATAGCTGATGGCCCTATGTCCAGTCTAGGAACTCCTGATTCAGTCTTAAACCTCTGCTGCTCACATCAGTGCATGCGGTGTAGAAGAATAGGAAGAGTTTGGAGATCTCACTTTTGTTACCACACTGATGATCACAGAATAAAGTAAGATGTGATTTTTTATTTGTGCGGTGTGGTATTCAGTTCAAGATTGTAGACACCTGAACTTGGGTGTTTATATTCTACGTGTGAGGTAGATGTTTAAGCTGTCCCTGTGATCAAGGGAGATATAGGGTGAGATTCAGTTGCCTAAATAACTGAAGGCATCAAAAGCTTTTTTGGATACTCTTGCTGATCTCCCCTTACCTCCACTAGTTGCTACAGAAGGGCAGGGATGTTTGCAGGTCTTGTGTCATCCCTGCCAGCCTTACACAGCTGTCTCCAATATTCTGTGGCATCTCAGCTGACTGGATAGAAGGAGACAAGATACCTTCAGGCACCTCAAATGATAATCAGAGATTCAGAGACAATATTCTCAATTTTGTAGTCAGTCTTCAGAAAACATTATATGGCAAAAAACTAACTGGAAGATCAGCCTTTTACCTCAAACTAGTGTCCTTTTATATACGATTTAGGTTTCAGAAATGTAAAGAGTACTGCTAAATGGCAGTGTTGCAAGGTAGGATGGAAAAAATAATGTAATGAATGCCTGGCATTTATAGTCTTTATACAGTAACACTTGATTTGCTTTGAGGCTTAATACAAATTGCGTATGAGAAACTCTCCAGCGTTCCCTCTACATGCATCACCCTACCTTGATGTCTGTTAGCTGTTGTGACTATTTCTTATCAGTATCTATTCTTAAGCTTCCTGTCTGCACTTTTATTACCTGTATTGGAAATGTCAAGCACTGTGGCTGCTGTCTTTTACCAGGTACATTGTAAAATGTACTGCCTTTAGTGTTCTTGGCTTTCTTCTCTTATATGCTGCTGAGTACAGATGGTGCTGAGTATGGAGTATTCCTTAAAGCAAGAAATATTTGCAATGTGGGAAAGCTTTTTAATTAATTTGAACTATAGGTGCCACAGAACACAATTATATTCTTGAGTTCAAATGTGCTTATGTGATTTTAGCCGGATTAGAAACAGCTAGCTGGATAGGATAGTACTGCCTCTTTTAGCTACCTGTCATTGACATAATCCTTTTCTAACTTCATGACTTGCTTAACTATAGGAAATCTTAAGCCCACATTCACCTGAGCAATTTATACAGTAATTTATGCAGTCTGAGGTGGTAAGCTGCACTCCTTCCTTCAATACTTGATGGAGAGAGAGAGACACTTCCGGAATACCCCTGGTCTGGGTGATCTGTGGCCTTCTACTAATACCAGTTTTCATCCATCTAAGGGAAGATTATATGATCCGGTTAGTCTAGCAGCCTAACTTGTCCACATGGTGACAGTTAGCTGACATGAATCCTGTCCTTGGCTGCTTGAAACTGTTTCATGAGATGAACTCAACAAAACATTTCAGCGACTGGAAAAGGTTCTTATAGCAAGAAATAACCATTTCTTCAGTACAATGGAGAAATTCTTTTTATCCATAGGTCACAATGAAGATTATTGCCATGTCACCTTCTGGCTTCTGGCAAAGCAGAAGAAATCGGTACGATCTCTTGGTGACATCTCTTGGAGTTATATGGGTGATACTTCACTTTGCCTTACTGGTAAGATTTGCAAAACACAGTTCCAGTGTTTAAGGTTGATTTTATCTGTTAAGCACCAACAGTAAAATCACTGCTGTACATCCCGATAAATCTTTGGGAGTTTGATAAGGCTGAAATATGGCTGAAACAAATTAAGCTTGATGCTAAGAAGAAGGAATCATTGTCTTGGGCAATGATGAAGTACAAAAGTTGTCTTACTAATATGAGGTAGAGTCTTTAAATGTGGTAGAAAACCGAAGTCTTAAGGAGGGATGTGAGCGAGGAAAGGAAGGAATCTGAACAGGCTGAGAGCTCTTGCCAACAGCAGTCTCATGAGCATCAAGTAAGAAAGAGGCAATGCATAGAATTCAGACAGGAGCAGAGGACTGGAAGAAGGCAAAAGTTCAAAATTGCTGAACAATGCAATGTGTCCCAAATCCAGCAGCGATTCTGGACCACAGGTATCGGCTAAAGGGCAAGGTTTATTCCAAGAAGGCATGGAGGAGAGGGGAGGAAAGCAGCTCTCCCTCCATCCTACACCAGTTTTTAAATTTGGCTACCCCCCTATTTGTGAGGAAAGGAGAAGGGATAGTTGATACTTGTCATCAATCACAAGTTGTCAAAGTCACAACCCTAAAATGGCTGTGGGCTTCTCTCTTGTCTGCCCCAAGCTCTGTTTGGAGGAAAACCTGTCTTGTGTGACTGGTCATTTTGCCCTGACATTCACAGTTTGCTCCCTACTGCTGAGTAGCTTGGAAGGCCTGAGGAGTTTCTGTAAGCCAGCAACTGCCTAGAGAAGTAGACTGGGGCTGCTGAACACAGTTACAGCCCAGCTACTGAAGGATGGAAGTTTTTTTTATTTGATGTGTGGAGAGGTTGGAGTAGTGTTTTTGAAGTGGTAGAGCATCTTCTGTGATTTTCTTACTTCTCCCCTGTTACTGAAATACTAGTGCTACTAGTTTATGATTTCTCTTATTTCATATGGCAACTGCCCTGCATTATTAAAAGACCAATTATTATGATGTTTCCATGAGATCCCTGGGGGACAATGTATTAAGTCTTCTGTGTTTCCATTCCAGAATGCATACACATACATGATGGGGGCGTGTGTAATTGTCTTCAGGTTTTTCTCAATTTGTGGGAAGCATGTAAGTATAAATTAGGAACTGCAACCATTGCAGTGCTCATGTATAGATTAAAGGACTAGTTGCTATGCATCTCTAGTGCACATTCTGTACGGCTTCATTTGGCATGCCAAAAAAACAGGAGACTTCAAGCAGCAGTCTGCCAGTTTCACACGCTGTCTTTAAAATGTCAGGATTTTAGGTATATTGTATAATAGCACTATATTATGGTTACTGGAAAAGCTACATTTTTTGAAAAAAAAAAAAGAGCGCAACTGCAATACCACACAGTTTTTTAAAACAGGTCTCTAAAACTCTGAACATACATTGTGCTACTTTCAGTCCTTGCCATTTCAGTGTGGTGTGATGTGCATGCTGTTTACTTATTTTCTCTGCAAGACTAGTGGAGTGGTGGGTGATGCTCTCATATTGTTATGATAGTGCTCTTTTATAGAAATTTATTCCTCACAGACAGGTCTGTGTCTTGTGTCTCTACAATGTACGTCTCATCACAGTAAAGGATTTATGTTCAATTTAGAAAAAATACTGGGCCAAGATAATTTTCTGGAAACATTTCATGGTGGCAAAGCAAGTCACTTCAAAAGTTTACATTTCTTTTGTGTTTGGATTTGCTCTGGTGTAATTGAGAGTAGGCTGGCAGAACAAGCGTAGGTGGAGAACAAACACATTTGTTTAACAAGTGGTGACACTCTGCATTCTCTTGCTGTAGAACTTCTTAGGCTATCCAAACATTTTCTGTGAAGTCTGACATATTAAAGCAAATGTGATTAAAAGACTGCTGCATTAGGTTGCTGGGGTTAAGAACAATAAGTCAGAGGGTTTGTTCAGTAAAGATAAAAAATTTTCTTTCAATCAAACTACACAGAGCCTGTAAAGCCTTGGAAGTCAAATGAAAAATCCTTGCTTCTCCTGTGCAGCCAGACCAAGTGATTGCCTTCAAAGCTTTCTGATTGATTCTAAAGTTTTTTCAAGGTTTTAACCTAGTCATTTGTGCTTTAATATTAGGAGCTGTATCAATTTCACTAATTTATCTGTTGTGATGCAATGAGATAGCTTAAAGTCAGTGTGAGTTATCAGTTTGGCATGATTCTAAAGAAAACTGCTACCCTCAGTCCCATTAAACAGAATTTTCCATAGCATCCAAAGTGGTTAAGGGTGTTAGGACAATCTAGGCAATAACTTTTTCAAGAGTAAAATGTACAACATGCATGTATGGAAAAGTAGTATCTATTATCTAGGCCTACAGCCTATGTAATTTTCTAAACTATGCTCTCTTCTTAAGCTCTTTGGCCAACTTGCATGAGAATTTACTAGTTTAATCAAGCTGTGCTGATCTTAGTGAAATGCTCCTCTCTATACATCAACCCATTGCTTTAGACAGGCTGCAGTATCTGTGGTTTCCACCTAACAGTTAGCAGCACTTTCAGATAAGGCAAAAGTAGTTCACCACACCACTGTTCATGCAACGCTGATTTTGATACTTCTGGAGTATACTGATCCTAGAATATTGTAGTTAAGCTGTATTATTGCTTTATTGTCCTACACTGTATTATCCTATATATACTCTTTGAGGAGCAACATCTTGACCTCGTAAGGTAGGCGGATATGCTGATCTCTTCAACAAGTAAAGAGCATATTGAATTTTAGAGACAGATACAAAATGTTCAGTTCCAATCAAATTCGTAATGTACCATTTCACTGGGCTCATCCATTAAAGTATGTGTGTAAAGAATTCATTGTCAAAATGGCAAATGCAATAACTCTCTTTTCCCTTTTATCTCTGATTTCCTCAATGGCGTCATGGATTGCTTGTTCTCTGTCCTTCCAGGTGACACTAAAAATGCTACTCCTGACCGTGGTTGTCAGCATGTACAAGAGTTTCTTCATCATAGTGGGAATGTTCTTACTGCTTCTTTGTTATGCTTTTGCTGGAGTGGTTTTATTTGGTACAGTGAAATATGGAGAGAACATTAACAGGTACAGTATGCGCTTAACTACCTCATGGAGATGTTCTTTAAAAAGCCCAAAAAAATCACATTCTGCTAGAGAAGAGTTTATCTGTGGTGAAACACAGACAAGTCCCCAGGCCTAGCTGAAGAGCTCTAAACAGAATTTCTGGTAGGAGACACTGAGCCATCTTTCCAGTCCTTGTGCATTGGACCAAATGACACCCGACCCAGCCCAGAGCAGAATGACAGCTGTTCTTCATTATGCCAGATGGAATATGCTTCAAAGCAGCACTGCGCTGGCCCCGGGCTGCTGAAACACAGTGTACCTGCTACACCTTATCGGTGTCACCCAGGAACAGGATCCATTTACCAGGCTGGTACAGAGAGGGGACAGTGCTGTGAACTGACTCTTCACTGGGGATTTCCCAATCAATAGCATCGTCGGGCTGCAGGAGGAGAATGGAGACAGGAGATAGGATCTGGCCTTGAGTCTGCTTTAGCTCTTCAATGTAATGAGCCAAAATACTCAGACCTATGTCTGAGCTAGAGTTCAGTTATTGTAGCTTAAGTCATGGAATAAATAATTCAATGAGCCCGTTCAAATAATACTGTAAGTATTTTTAGTTTAAAACAGTAGAACAATAGAAAATTGAGATTATTTGTGTTTTTTCTTGCCAACATTTTAGTTCTGGGACATGAAATGATCTCTCTTTCTCTCTTTAAAACAGACACGCAAATTTTTCATCAGCTGGCAAGGCTATTACTGTACTCTTCAGAATAGTTACTGGTGAAGACTGGAACAAAATTATGCATGACTGCATGGTAAATACAATACTGCCAGAGATAAAGTAGGCAAGAAACAGGAGACACCCTTGGATCTCAAAGTGTTTCCAGTGTCTTAGCTTTGTATAGGGAATGTTGTGATTGCCCGTATCTCTTCAAGGGATATGATGTTCATTAAACCTCAGAACATGATGCACAAATTGCAGTTCCAATCACTCACTCACAGTGTAATATTTCATGGGGCTAGGCTATTACATGATTTAAAAACAAAAATACAAATATGTTTTCAAAATCAGAAGTGCAGTAACTCACTTTTCCACTGTTATCTCTGCTTTGACGGAGGCAAGGTGGCTTTTCAGATTAACTTTGTCTTCGATGCCCGCACTTTGGCTTGTTCTGTGTGAACAGTAGTCTTAAGGACCTCAGTTTGTCCTTGAATCATTTTATTTTGCCCAAGTAAGTGTCTGTCATTTCCATTGCGATGAAAATCATATTCCCTTCCTTTTTAAAATGAATGGGCAAGAAAGCTTTTTGAAAAGCACCGTGTTTTAGAGCACCAAGTTGTTTTTTAAAGTGGCATAATGCACAATGTGCCTTATGTGTGGTAGTGAGATCCACGCCTAGGCCTTTTTTGTCATAACTCTCTCTGATTTTTGATTTCTAACTACTAAAGGAACAAAAAAAACCTGCCCACAAGAACGTCCACAGTATTATTCCCTAACTGGGAAGCTTTAAAGAACTGATAGACAGAAGTATAGTATTGATTGCAGAGAAATTAAGAATCTCTTTTTATGATTGATTGACTTTATTTTCTTTTGTTTTGAAGGTTCAGCCTCCATTTTGTACACCAGATAACAGCACCTACTGGAAAACAGACTGTGGAAATTATGCTGGTGCTCTTATGTATTTCTGTTCATTTTATGTCATCATTGCGTACATCATGCTAAATTTGCTTGTTGGTAAGTGAAAATGTACATTAATAAGAAAAAGGTCCATCTTGGCATGTAGTATGTTAGACTTGAGTCTGTTGTGCCATCCAGATATGAGGCTACCTTGTACGCTCACTGTTACCTTATATGCATATGATGGGTTTGATAGTTTTCTGGCATGGTGTGTGCTAAAACTCAGGAAGATTGGGAATGAAAGTTTTTTGAACAAAGAGATGTGTTGTGTTTGCAGAGTATAGTTACCCTAAGGAATATTATTTTCTGAGCTTTTCCTTCCCACAGGCAACATTATCCCAATATCGTTGGAATTCTCCTAATTGATTTTAGAAGATGTTAGATTAGGCATCTCACCAGCATTTAAGATATAACTTTTAAAAAGTGAGAACAGTGAATATGGACATAGCATGTCAGTATATTACTTATTCAAAATCCTTGCCTGAACATACAGCTAAAGACATTTATTAGTGTGAAGTTTGCACAACAGAATTCATATTCTGTGGAAATGTATTGTGGCTTGTAGAGATTAACCATGTAAAAAGTAACTACAGGCTTTCTTGATTTTGTGGTTTTCAGCGATCATTGTGGAGAATTTCTCATTGTTTTATTCAACCGAAGAAGACCAACTTTTAAGTTATAATGATCTTAGGCATTTTCAAATTATATGGAACATGGTTGATGACAAAAGAGAGGTAAGAAACTTGATAATGAGCACAGAAATCCAGTAAATGTACATTTTTCCTTGAAAATCGATATGGGGAAAACAGCGTGCTGACAAAATTCACTGAGCAGTTACTGTTAAGGTTGTGAAAGTTCAGTAAGCATGATCTAACATTGTTTATGGCCCTTCAAATACTAACCTGTATTCTTTACTACTGTGAAATACTTATAATAGTAGATTTGAAAACACATGTAGGTATTAATAGGATCAATACGATCGGAATCATGCCTGACAAATTTGATGGCCTTCTACAACGGGGTTACTGCTTTGGTAGATAAGGGAAGAGCAACTGATGTCATCTGCCTGGACTTGTGCAAAGCACAGTTTTGGAGGGAAATACTTCCAGTCATAATTTTTAACAGCAGATCAAAATTGTTTTCACAGGAAGTGCAACATCTGCTAGGTTGACTCTTAGAGCAGAAGACCTTTGAAAAGCCAGTAAAAACTTCCAACATTCGGCTGTCCAAAGGTGCACAGAGAAGAGGACAGTTTTACAGTCAGGTATAGGCCTGGCTGTGAATGTTTAAATTGAAGTTTAATTTCAGTTTCTCAAAGGCAGCTATTTGGGCGTATAATTCTCAATACAGATTAATGCAAAAGGGGAAACTAAATCCCCAAGCAATTTTAAAAATTTCTGGCAAAATTAACAGCACAGATTCTCATTGTATATCAGTCAAATAACAGCGAAGACTTCCATGAATGTGCTGAAAAGCTGGCTGCATGTGTATATTCATCAGTAATGTATTCACAGTGACTGAAATAGGCCAGGACTTGACACAGAGTCTTTGGAGAAATAGTGTTCCTCTCACTGATCAAGTTGAATGTCTGAGTTGGTTGTTAGGTCGCAGTAATAATTTACCATCTATTATGCAATTTTACCCAGGGAGTAATCCCTACCTTCCGAGTGAAATTTCTGCTGAGGCTTCTGCGGGGCAGGCTGGAGGTGGATCTCGACAAGGACAAGCTGCTGTTCAAGCACATGTGCTATGAAATGGAACGGCTCCATAATGGTGGGGATGTCACTTTCCATGATGTGCTCAGGTACTCTGAGATCTTCTCTATATTTGTAGAACAGTAGTTCTAGTAGTGGCCTGTGTTTCTCTCCAGGCTAACAGGTATTCATTAGGCTTGGAAAAAGGCAAGACTGATACCCACAGAGGCACTGCCGTTTCAAATGTAATATAAAGACCAGATTTCCCTTTTTTCCTGCAAAAATATTAGCGATGGAACACATGGGTCCTAGGAAATCAGCTCTAAGTAATTGCAGTGTTTTCGTTGGAGACAGTTTGTCATAAACAGCAGTCACGTGTTGTTCTTGTATCCTAAGTAATGAAATGTTGTCCCCACATCATGACAGTGAATATGACTAGAAATAAAATAGAAATGAGAACATCCAAGCATAAACACTTAGGGGGAAGAAAGACCCAAATGACCACAAATACTTACAGTTCAGTAGCTCACCCGTATTGGATAGCTAGAGGTAGGTGATAAGGTCCTCATTTGTTTTAAGTACCACAAGTCTCTTCTGGAATCATTTCAGCATTTTCTAGCTCCAAATGCGATTTTATTGCACACACCTGAATTATGTATTTTTGCACGAAGGTCTTAAATATGAGCTTTTAAATTAAAATGTAAGGTCATGGGCATTAAAAATATATATATATCTATGTTTCTTCCAGCATGCTTTCATATAGGTCTGTTGATATCAGAAAAAGTCTTCAACTGGAAGAGCTGCTTGCTAGGGAACAACTGGAATATACCATAGAAGAGGAGGTGGCCAAACAGACCATACGCATGTGGCTGAAGAAGTGTTTAAAGCGAATCAGAGCAGTAAGTCAAGCTAAACCAGGATCTAAGTGGTTACAGAAATTGTACTGCTCAGCAATGCTGGAATTTGCTGTCACTATGCTTCATTTACTCTGCAGTCACGATAATATTTATGTGAAGAAATACGTAGCAGTTGCTAACTCAGCAAAAAAAAGTATGTTACAGCTCAATTGAAAGTGCTACAAAAATAAGCATCCTTTGAAGGCAAAAACTGTCTTCCTGCCAAAAATTTATCTGTCTTTTCAATACAGCAGGAAGATGCATGTGCAGAGACCAAAGTCAAAGGAATAAAGGAAAAACAATGTAATTCGATGAAACCTCATAGACCTAATCGTTCCTCACAGAATGTAATTGTGTAATTTCCTTGCCTCTGCTGGCAGAAGATACCATGATCAGTCACCAGCAGATGACTCTTCAAATGGAACCCGTGTCAAGACACATCATTTCAGTGAGCCATTACAGTGACTGTGTGTGCAAATGAGTGGTGTGTACATGCAAACCAGGTGTACGAACTGTGGCACACAGTAGCTCTGTCTGTGCCAGTAAATGAAGCAGGACCAAGGCATTGGCTCCGGACTGGCATGGGGTCACTCATTAGCATGTTCCTCAGCACAGTTTCGGCCTCTGCATACTCATACTCTCCCAGACCACTGCCGTAGGAGCATCACTGCCCTCCAGGCACGGGTCAGGGTGGAGAGTGCTCCCAGTAGACAGTGGTTGAAGCTGTCTTGTGTGGTAGAGGGAAGATCAGCCAGACCATGCAAGTCCTGGCCCATCATTTGGCTTCAGCACTGCATGCAATCCCAGTCTGTTTCATTTACTAGTATAGACCTAGCCAGTCCTTCTGTATTCTGTTCATGCAGTGCTTCTGATATCAGAAACACTTTGCCTTTGATCAGGATAGCTGCAGTATATGCTGGTTGAAATTTGTTTGGGATTAAATTTATATTTTAAAAAATCAGGAAATTTGTTTTGCAGTTGTTCTTCTCTTTTCTTCCAAAAACAACTCTTCCTTTATGTAAGAAGTCACAACCTGGTTGCCTTGATGACTGATTTTTTAGTTATTGTAATGCAGAGTCCAGGTTTTGATGCATGTTTTTTTTTATTTTTAGAAAAGCTTACTTCTTATGTATGAAGGTTTTTCACAGAGACCTGTGAACATGGAATCTGGCTTTTTCTGTTTGTAAATTTATAAAAAAACATCAGTGGACAATTTGAATGTAATGTATATTCCAGCTGAAACGTCAGTGTTCAAGGCATAATCAGATAGTTTCATTTTGATCTCATCTCTGTAATAATAATGGCAGTAAATTTAATCTCAGCTCTCAGTTCTGGATTTGTTCAACTCCGTTGTTCATTTCATTATGGTATTGAATTACACTACGCTAAAGTAAATATGCTATTCATTTCACTCTAATAATATGGTTCAGATCATTTCACATTATATGAACCTTTTATAAACTGAATGTAATTATGGAAGTTAATATATATTTTCAAATTCTCTTGTTAGTCTCTAAGTGTCTCTAGAGGGAGCATGTGAAAACAACCCAGGAAAGAGAAACCCTTCCTAACGGCTGTTTATTTTAATTTGAAAGCAAATTAGATTGTAAGATTATAAAGATAGTGGGTTTGTTTTTCTATTTGTATTGTAAATCTATACTCAGTCCCAAGGTTTCCACTACTGTTTTATTCAGTCTTATTGACAGCCTGTTCCAAAGTCCATGAAAGAAAGCAGATTTTTTTCGTTTCCTTTGTGTAATTCTTAGTGAATCTCTACGAATTTCCTTGTTTCTTTTTCTTTGCGAGAACTTTTAACTCATAAATTCAAAATTTTGTATGTTTTTAAACTCTAGGTTTAAACCAACATTTGAGCAATTTGCCTTCCACTTAATATAAGTTTTATCCTCTATTCCCTCCATAAAGGTTAGACATATGCTGGAAGTCACTTTATTTAAATAACAACCATCTGATAAATGTAGCTTTATTGATGCACCTGGTATCCACATCTGGCACTCACCGTTTGGTTAAATATTTAGAAGGCTTTAAAAAAAATCAAACACTGACACACCGACGAGAACATTTTTGTTGTCACATCTTGTACCTTGATAGAAACAACAGCAGTCGTGCAGCATTATCCATAGCCTACGAGAGAGCCAACAGCAGGAGCTGAGCCGATTTCTGAATCCTCCCAGCATTGAGACAACGCAGCCAAGTGAAGATATGAATGCTATCAATCAGGATAACAGTGCACAGCCAGAGGTACGTTAACCACAAGACTATCAGCTACTCAGAACAAACTCAGATAACTTCCATCTTTCTTCTTTCTTCTTTTTTAAACATCATTTTAACTGGGAAAGTTGAAAGCAATATCTTGTTTTGCTTCAGTCTTTGCCTTCAAATGTAAAGGCAAGATGGTCTAAGGCGGTAATTCCCCAGCTTAGTTAGCTGTCTTGCTAGCACCGTAAAGGTCAAACTCAGCTGTACGACAGCAGCACCAGCTTCCAGCTCTAGCGTGATCTGTGTATGGGCTCAAGGATGTGAAGCTTTCCTGTTCAAGCATTTACACTGAGAGTGGCAACATTGAGCGTGCTGGGTCCTCTGAGTAGGAGTCCTGGCCTCGTCCAGGGTAGGGAATGAAGAAGGTACAACATAAGGACTCCACTGTAGAAGGCTGAGAACAATTTTGTACCCTTAGGTGGGACTGTATAATGGAATTGAGCCCAATTTGACTTTTTATTTTTTCCTATTAGTAGTAATTTTCTGGGTCAGTAAAGAACAGAAACTATGCTGCCTTAAAAAGTGGCAATAGGTTTTGTTTGTATTCATGTATAAAGCTTGGAAACAGAATAGAAAGATAAGCCTTCTTAGGATTATTCCCATGCAGTGGGGAACGATGACTGAGATTCTTTTTTCTCTCTTCAGACAAGTAGCCAGCAGCAGCTCCTTAGCCCAACACTTTCTGACAGAGGTGGCTATCGACAAGACTCTGCAGATGCTGGGAAACCTCAGCGGAAATTTGGACAATGGCGTTTGCCATCAGGTAAGTGAAAAATGTTTATCAGTAGAGTTCCCACATGGCAAATCACTGCTGTATAATAACAAGCCCACGAGACACTTCATGATTCACAGATCTAACTCCCACCTGCTGCTTGCACCCACATCAGGGTTTTTCTACACTCATGCATGATGAAATACAGCAATCTCTCCCTCCCAATTCTGAAAGTTTGGAAGATGGGCTCAAGCATTGCCACGTGCAGGCGGTTGGGTTGTTGTTTTTTTTCATGCATTTACTCAGGGTCTTTCGATTGGGGGCTGTACCATCCCGTATGCTTGGCTAGCATCTTGTGCATTTAGAATTCTCTTTTATCATATTAAAGCACAGTGAAAATGACCCTTCCAACCCCTACCATTCTGTGATTCTGTGATTCTGTGAAGTTTTTCCTAACAACAGTAATAACTTCTGACTGCCTTGTCTTGTCTAAGCATACCAGGTGTATGATTTATACCTTACACCATAATAATACATTTTTATATCTTCACTTCAGCTAGGAATTGGCCGGGTGTACATTCAGTTTCCCATTTATTTTCTCAGAAACAGGAATCATCCTCAAGTTATTCTAGTAACTACAGTCCGCTAGAAAAGAAAGGCTAGACTATGCCTTATAGGAGGGTGGGAGAGGTGCATAGGTACAGTCTGTGGCCTTATTAAGTCATTAGCTTAAGAGCACTCTCCACCACCTGAAATATTCTCTCTGAAAGTACATATTGACCTCTGCTGCCTGCCACGCTTATGACCAGCAGGTTAGGTGTGTGCTGTCGTCAGTCAGTCCTATTCCGAGTCAGTGCGCTGCCTTCAAAGGCTGCTGCTGTTCAGACCCTAATCATATCTCAGTGGAAGTAGAAGAGATGGTCATGCTGTGGCTACCATTAACCCTACTTTTGTGATCAGAGTACTTGTCCAAGAAACAGGACAGCTCAACAGAGAGCTTTCAATCCATCTTTTGCCCTGAAATGTCACTAGGCAGCAAAGATCAACATTTTGTTGGAACAGAGAGAAAAAGAGGGACCATGCTAAAGAGGAATTGTACTACTGTAGCCAACTGATAGGTTTTTCAAGTGAGAATGAGGAGTTCAGGGCTTCCTTTCTTAGCCATGTCAATCTTGAATGTTCCTCGGCAGACGGTCTGAGAAAAGGAGGGTCGCCTCCTTGCAGAGTACAGCCCAGTAGATAATAAGTAGTCTGCCTCCAGTCCAACAAAGACATGTATTTAAGATCATGAATAGCATCATTAAGATCAATTGTGGGTTTTATGTACTTACACATTGGTTTTAGTGCTTTCGTAAAGCCATACCAGCACCTTGTACTGGCTTCCACCCCTAGGCCATAGTTAAATATCACTTTCTAGGTGTAGCTGCCACCCCTAAATGCACTTTTCCCTCCCTTTTTCTGGCACTTACCACTTTCACCATTTTGCCAGCAGATCTGCTCATGTAAGTACTGCCTAAACCATTTAGGTTGCGATGAGCCAGGTAAGAAGAGACCTGTTGCATCAGCTGTCTCAGCAGAAGGGAGTGAGGAACTGCCCAGTTACACTGCTCTACCAGCAGATGTGAAGAGCTGGAGCTGAAAATACAACTAACATTAGAACAGAGCTCTACTCTTTCTGCACAGAATCAGTTTAAAGCTGCCCCAGCCTGGCTAGTTCTGTATGCCTAAATTCTAAGCGAAAATGTTCAAGAAGCAGACCTACTCTAATACAGAACTTTCTGTTTAATTTTGTAGCCCCCAAACCAATAAGCCATTCAGTGTCTTCAGTCAACCTCCGCTTTGGTGGACGTTCAACTGTGAAATCTGTTGTATGCAAAATGAATCCCATGTCTGATGCTGCTTCTTGTGGATCAGAAGTCAAGAAATGGTGGACAAGACAATTAACTGTGGAGAGCGATGAGAGTGGTGAGGACCTTCTTGATATCTGAGAAAAATTTAAGTCATACTGCAACAACAACAACTTCAAGTACAATCTGATTTTCTATGTTTAGAATTGAAGACGCTGTGTGATGTACAATTTCTTTAAAATCAGTGTCAGAAATTTTTTCAAATGCTTGTCCTTCTGCCATATGAAGCATAGCACACACTTATATGTAAGAATTAGCCTCTATAGGTACTAACAGTATTTCAAGAAACCTGTATACAATAGCAGTACTAACAAAGCCAGAGAGACTGTATCGCCTTTAGCGACAGAGCATTGAGAGATTTCATATGTTCTGTAGCTGCATAATGAAAACGTATTTTGATATACGCAGCTCTGTGTTTTTCTTCAATCTATACGGTACTTTAAAGTGGCAACACTTCACAATACAGGGGTAATGTATTTCTTCTTTTTGTGTTTTCCGTAAGTTCCTATTTAGTAACATTTCTTTAGAAAGCTTTTATTATTCACAAATGACCTGAAGAGGTCAGCACTGACTTCATGTTCAAGGGAAGTATTTTTACGAAGTACAGACTCTGAGTTACAATTCTAAGCTCTTTCTGGGCCTTTTTTTAAAATATGCAAGACATGGGATAACACATTTTAAAATCAGAAGGTTGAAAGAATTGGCTTTTAAAGTGTAAATGTCTTTGGGGTTTGGTTAATTATGCAAAGAGCTTGATTTTCATAGAGAAAACAGGGAAAAAAAAATTGAAAAGAGATGAAAACTGTGCATTTAAGCATCCAGCAAAAGACTTCCATGTGAAAAACATGGGTTATGCTTCATTTTCAGAATGTACTGGTTACATATATGTATGGTGTCATTGTTCATCTGTTAATTGGGTCCCATTTCCTTGTGTAGTCGTAAGATAACTTTCTTCTTGTCTGTGTGATAAAAATTAGCATGTTGGAGGTTCTAATTACAGAGTAGTATTGTATGGCTTTTAAAATACAGTTCAGTTTTGCCTGTATAGGTAGAAGTGAATTTTACTTACCCGTGTTACTACTCATGCTACAGCCCTGCAAAGCTAAGGCATGACACTGTACTGTGGTTAAGTACTTTTGTCCCTTTTATCCCAATGCATCGCATCGTATTTTGGCCTGTTAGACTTCTTTTGTTTTATGAAGCACAAATAGTGCTACGTTATCGCTTGTGAAGAAGCAGCTATCCCTTTCATAAAAGTTTTTCAAGTGAAAGGCCAATGCTATAGATACAGAGGTGGGGAAGAAAAGCCACAAAATGCAGCAGAGTTTGTTAGTTTCAGAATTTAATGCTGTCTGAAAATATGGAGTAAAAATGCACCCTTCCCTCAGGGAGGAACTAAGAGGTTGCAGATTTTGTAGCTTGGGCCCAACTGGGTTTTTTTAGCATAGCTGGGACCTTTCTGTTACCATTGTTTCCTATGGAAATGATAGGTTGTTCTGACATGGCCTGATGTGAAATCTTGTAAGAGGATCACAGTTAATGTACATCAATACTTAAAAAATATGTCCTTTAAAAAGCAGACAAAAGCCAGTGCTTTGCAATGTTTTCTGGCCAAAATATTAGTGTAGAATGGTCAGAATACATCGTTGTTTTCACAGATGCCTTCACCATAAATGCAAAATGAGTTTGGCCATAAAATACAGTTTTCTTGGCATCTATCAATGTTTTGTTCCCTGTGTATGGTTGAACATGGTTTAGATCTTTTTTGAAAATAGTCATATTGAACACATCTGTATTTTGTGGGGTTTTTTTGTGTTTTGGGGTATATTTAAGTTTAAATCTAGTCAAGTGTAACTCTATAGTAACAGAACATGTGCATTCTCTTGTTTACTAGATTATGAACCATCAACAAAACTTCATATGCAAATCCCTTCTTTTGTGTTGTTTTGTGCTTAAGTTGAGCTTTTGTATATACAACAAAAAGATAAATATTGGATTTATAAAAGATAGTATCTTTGAAAGTTCAATAATATATTGAACTGCAGATCTTTCTGAATCATTCTTGCTGCAAATCTTCTTTTTAAAAAATCTGACAAACATTTTTTCCTTGCCTTACAGTACTCTGTCAATAAAAGTGAGTTGCTTTAAGCCATATTCCTCCCTCTGGTTTTCATTCCAACTGCATTCGCTATATCTGGCTCATCTGTGATAATGCTGCACAGTGGCTAGGTGTGTGGTTTGTACAGGATTGTTTAAAGAGGTGCTTTCAAACTCTTCTAGTTGGACGGCGTTTGTTTTTTTGGTGAGAAGTCTGAAGAAGAGAAGGCTGCGAGGGGACCTTATAAATGCTTACAAATATCTGAAGGGTGGGTGTCAGGAGGATGGGGCCAAGCTCTTTTCAGTGGTGCCCAGCGACAGGACAAGGGACAATGGGCACAAACTGAAGCACAGGAAGTTCCGTCTGAACATGAGGAAGAACTTCTTCCCTCTGAGGGTGACGGAGCACTGGAACAGGCTGCACAGGGAGGTTGTGGAGTGTCCTTCTCTGGAGATATTCAAGACCCGCCTGGACAAGGTCCTGTGCAGCCTGCTGTAGGTGACCCTGCTTCGGCAGGAGGGTTGGACTAGATGACCCACAGAGGTCGCTTCCAACCCCTACTATTCTGTGAAGTCCAGCAACCAATCTCATCAGTACTGCCACAGGAGGTCTCAGTCAAAAAATGGGACTAAATAGGACTGTTCATTATTTATTTTTATTTAACTCCCTTTCTTTGTTTGCTTTACAGCCTGGATGAGAGAGAAAGAGACAGAGAGTGTCTGTGTGTCTTTGTGTGTGTCAGAGGGAAATTTGTGGTGGAAATATTGTAATGGTTTCCGAGACTGCCGTCCAATGTCTTCCAAAACACTGGAGATCCCTAGACCATCTAATTTAATCAGCAAGCTGGCTCTGAGAAAGCAATGCTCACCTGTTTATTCCCCCATTTAACTTTTGCAGATAGAGAAATGAAGTTACAAAGATACGAAAATAATACGTACTAGAGCACCCAGGCTACTAGGTTACGGTGAAAACCTCTTTAGTATGGCACCCCTGACATAACTAAGGAAAGTGGTAGCCTTCTACTCTGCAGCAGAGCAACCAGTGCACATTTGCACATGAAGGTGAAGAAGCAGAGAGGAGAGTTGAAAAACAATGGAAGTTCAAACAGCCTCTGCGTAAACAATGGGGAGTGACAAAGAGGGAACGGTGCATCAGGAAGTCAGAGTCAGTCCAGACAGCCAGAGAGAAAGTTCAAACAAGAGCAGACCCTAGACAAAGGTAAACAAAAAAATTGCCAGGGGAATATTACCACCCACAATGCCCTTGGCTCCTGGAATTAAATCTAGAGTTACCCTGTACAAATGAAAAGACTCCTTTTCATCCACTAAGAGAGCTCTGTTCCGTAGGAAGCAAGTTGTAAAAGTCTTTGTGGCTTGGGTGGGCAAGAAGTGTAGTACATGATGTCAGTGCTTGAATAAAACACAGCTTGTGGGAAGCCTGAGAACGTGCAGCAAAGATGTAGCTCAATATCATTCCAAAGTCAGGTCAGATTTCAGAAAATCACTTTTGTAGTGAAGAAATTAATAACCTGAAACCATTTACTACTGGAAGATAGCCAGCTGAATTACGAGCTAAAAACATAAAGTACACTTTTATCTGACAAGCTGGAAATACCATCATTGTTTTAGCTAATGAGGACCAATCACGCGTAAACATCTTCAAAATAACATTACATTCAACATTGTCTGCATTCAAAGACCAGTATCACAGATTCTCAGAAGCCAAGATTTAGATGCCAAAAGCAAGTGAATGACTTTGTGAATAATCTTATTTGTTCTCTTCTTTTATTCACAACATGCCCACAGCTCTTGTTATTGCGCAGATAAGGATATCCACGAATAACTGAAGCAGAAGAGTTCACACTGTTGTAACAGGACATTTGGAGCCCCAGCAAGCAAGATGTGTGCTAAACCTCCCATCCAAGAATGCCTGCTCCTTCTCCTACAACATTTCGACAAGTGAAAACAAACACTGGCCTGAGCTGTCAGTCAAAATTACCAATAGGATTATCTCAGTCTCCCTGAATTTAGCTTTAGGAGGCTAAATTTATTCCTTCTGTTGAAGGCAGTTTAGTCACACTGCAGATGAACTTGCCACCACGCATAGGCTGATGCTGGGTAGCTGGCTGCTCTGATTTGTCCAATTGCTCTGCAACACAAAGGAAGCCTCGCTAGAATTCAATTAACCTTCCTCTTCATCCCAAGGGTGCATGTGTCAGACGACATTAGCAGCTGTTGCCCATTGTTCTCGATGAAGAGCCTCTAAGCACCAAGTTATTAACCCATCAGTGAGATAAATGTACAGGCAGTGCCATTCTATCCCCCTTCCGCAGATGCCTGTCTCAGATACTCGTTCCAGTACCCTTACTGGTTTCATGCTTTTGCCTGACTTGCATATCTGCACTGGGGAGTTTAGGCAAATTACTTGGGCACCTACAAAGCTGTGTTTCCTAAACAGCCAGCTTACTGGAAAGGCAAGAAATGTCTAAGTACAAGTAGAAAAGGAAAAAACACCTGTCTTTCAGCCTGAAGAGGTGTTGACATCAGCCTTTTCTTCAAGCAGCAGCCACCAGTGGCACAAGCCTCCAGTGTTTCAACGGGCATTGTTTTGTTTCAGAAAAACTTTTGTCAAAGTTGGAAACAAACTGGTTTATACCAGATAGGCATCAGTAAGTCATAGAGACTTGGGCAGTCAAGTTCTAATGGGATCCTCCACATGATGCAAGTCACTGCGGTGCGATTACTGTTTGTGAGCACATTCAGCCCCAAAAATAAGAGAAGAGGGTTTGCCCTTGAGTTCATTGGCAGAGAAACTCGAAGTCACATCCTCTCTCGTGCCCTGTATTCTGGTTTTCTTTTAGGTTTTGCTCCCCAACTGCATGTAAGGTGGACAGTGCCTTAGCGTACTCTGTGTTCTCAATACATGTTCCAAAGAAATGGAGGATTCAACACAGCTGTGATTTTGTTATAATGTGCCTGATACCAGTTTATAAGGGTAATGAGTCTTGCTTTTTTATCTCAGCACCCATTCCACAGAACTACATGTTCTATGGATCAGGTGCTTTCATCTCTCACATTTTCTAAATTCATACTGCCTGGGGAGTCTGTTTACTGCACGTTGGAAAACAAGAAAGGAAAAAAAAAGTGAAAAAGAAAAAGAGAAAGAAAAAGAAAAAAGAAAACAGAAAAAGGAAAAAGAAATAAGAAGAAGATAGAAGGAGGAGTTACTTGGCTGTTGGGTTTTGAGGGTTTTTTCCATTTTAGAAGGTATTAAAAAAAAATCTATCTTCCTACATAAAGACAAGCTTCTCAGTTGTTCTGACCAAGCTAAGAAAACAAAAAAAATGTTTTACCTTTTTCTTAATATGCCCATTTCTCAAATGCACCTCAGTTTTGAAATGTTTTCATGCTTTGTCTCTTCTTTTTACTTTAAAATGGCATCAAAACCTTTTTGCTATGTTTGACTTAAAATTGTCAATATTTTGGTCAATGAAAAACTGATTTTCCCCATGAATTTTTGTCGTGCACAAAATTTCACCCAGATTTGTTTGTTATGTCTACCACGAAAAAGTTCATCCTCGTGGATGAAAAACAGGACATGAGTCAGCAATGTGCACTCACAGCCCAGAAGGCCAGCCGTATACTGGGCTGCATCAAGAGAAGCGTGGCCAGCAGGTCAAGGAGATGATTCTGCCCCTCTGCTCTGCTCTGGTGAGACCCCATCTGGAGTCCTGCATCCAGCTCTGGAGCCCTCAGCACAGGAAAGACACAGACCTGTTGGATCGGGTCCAGAGGAGGCCACAAAAATGATCCGAGGGCTGGAGCACCTCTGCTATGAGGAAAGGCTGAGAGAGTTGGGGCTGTTCAGCCTGGAGAAGGCTCTGGGGAGACCTTATTGCAGCCTTTCAACATATAAAGGGGGCCTAAAAGAAAGGCAGAGAGAGACTTTTTACAAGGGCCTGTAGTGACAAGACAAGGGTTAATGGTTTTAAACTGAAAGAGGGTAGATTCAGATTGGACACATGGAATAAATCCTTTACTGTGAGGGTGGTGAGGCACTGGAGCAGGTTGCCCAGAGAAGTTGTGGATGCCCCTCCCTGGAAGTGTTCAAAGTAAGATGGGGCTCTGATCAACTTGGTCTAGAAACAGATGTCCCTGCCCATGGCAGGGGGGCTGGAACTAGACGATCTTTGAAGATCCCTTCCAACCCAAACCATTCTATGATTTTATGATTCCTATAGATTTTTGTATTTGGCGTAAGAACAATGTCATACAGAAAAATGGCATGCAGGGAAAGGAGGAACACTGCCTTGGTTATCGGTGTGTTAAAAACTGCTCAATGATGAATATTTTGCTTAATTTGCTGAAGTTGATTCAGTCAAAACATTGGTTTGCTGACATCACTGTGGGTCTTCTTCCTCAGCACTTCAAGTATTACAAAAACTAATCATCACCAAGGAAAAAAAATAATCGCTTTTCCCAGTTCCTCCTCAGCTGCCTGCCATCTCCTCCAGCATGACCAGACACATGGCGGTGAGTTTTGCGGTGTCCCTGTAGGCACAGCTGGCCCTGCCCGCCCTACTGTTGGCAGCAACTAAAGCTGGTAGATGCAAACAGGTGCCTGTGCCTCTGCCCTCCATGGCAAAACCTGGCTTTTCCACCACAGCCACCATGGAGGGGAGTTCAAGCTCCACCGAGCAGATGCAGGGCCCCTCAGGCTGCTCTGCCAGGAAAGGGACCACTCAGGCAGCACAGAGCTGGGGCGGCTGAGAGCAGCCGAGCTGGGGCAGCAAGGCTTGCCTCGGCTTTTCTGCCAAAATTCTCAGAGTGGTGATGTTAGGCGTGCAATTTATCCACTCCTGTGCTGCGGACGCTCCTGAGGACACAATCCGGTGAACTGTTTTAGCTGCTGTGAGGGAGAAGGTCCCAAATGCAGTTGCTCATAGCTAGCTCTAGCGTTTTTTCAGTTTCCAGCGGAAAATACAATGCCCTGAACTTGGCTGGTTTAACTCTTCACCCGGTTGCTTCTTCTTCTAAGCTCTGTAAAATACTCTAGGTTTAAAAAGCCAGGTATTAAATCCTTCATCTTAATTGGATCAGCAACAGCAAGAACACTTCTCTGACCTTGGCCTATAGTTGTATTTCAACTTCATATGCATTCGTCAATTCAGCAGGTACCTGTAAGGCCTTGTCTACATGAGGAAGTTGCACCAGCTTAAATTTAACCTGTTGTTGCAAGTTGATTGCTCTAAATCAGTCTGAATACCTGTGGAAATGCTTATTTCAGTTTAAAGATTTTTTCTGTTAATCTGTGTTAAAACCTGAATAACCTTGGTTTTATTCTAATGGCAGGAGTGCTCCCACAGGTCTACACATCACCCTTCTTAATTGGTTTTAAAACCAAACCTTTGATTGTATGGTTGTAACTCCTTTGTGTAGAGGAAGCCTTTCTTAAGATCTCTGGGAGCCGCTGAGGTGCTAAACAAAAGCCGTCTGAGGAGCGGCGTGCACCCTGCTCCCTGCGCATCCACGCTGCCTGCCACTGGCACAGCCCCAGCCCTGCCCTGCGCCACTCCAATCAGTTTGCCCCAAGGCATTGTTGGGCAGTTTGGGGTGATTTACACCAGGAACCACTCCCCGGGAGACATTTGGGGTGAGACTGTGCCGGGCATGGCTCCCTCCACCTTGTGCAGCCCTTGGGTACGATGTAGCCCCGAGCGTCCCTACAAGCCCCCATGCCATGCCAGGAGCACGCAGGACATCAGAGCTCTCAGTTTCACGCTGTGGCCAGCGCAGTGCATTCCTTGCCGTATCCCAGACAACTGAGCTGAACGAAACAGACAACGAATATGATGATTAGATTTTACTAGGCCCCCACAAACACCAAATGGGGCCCAGGGTATGTGCCGTGATGTGACGGGGCTTCTGCAGAGGGTCGCAGCCCATGCGGTGTGGCTGTACAGCTCCTGCCATGTGCCCTCGGAGCCGGGTGCACCCGTCTCTGTCTTACTGCACTTTTAGACACAAGCAGCCAGCTTGGACTCAGACTGCTTTCACCAAGCCTTTCTTCTTTCAAGTAAATCCATACTTTTCAGTAGGAAAAGGTCTTGGTACTATCCATGGAAATGGTTTTCTGAGCCAATCTAGGTACGGTGTTTTATTCTAATATCTGTTCAGTCATCCACATTTGTAAGCAAAGGTTGTATTCCCCCTGAGCTGGACAGTCAGAGATGCCAAAGACAGGCCATTTCAACAATTTTCGATAGCTGAGCCTTCTACGGAGGTATTGCAAAACTGTGACAAGCTTAAACTCCTTTTTAACACTAGAGGGCTGGCGTTACTTCAGGTTGGCTGTCTGCACATGCACACACAAACCAAGATTAGGAGGTTGATCGTCTTTGTGCTAGAAGTTTGGGGGTTTTTTTGCTTTGTAGAGTATTTAGATACCACAGTGACAAGAACTTTCTAACATCATTGTATGACAAGGGACCTTTCATTAACCTTGTAGTACTTACCAAAAAAATGCTTTATTTTGTTTGTGGAAGCATGACTTTTCGGGCAACTAGTGACATTTGCATTCCCACTTGTATATGATGTGTGCGGAAGCTGTAATAGAAGATTAACTTAGCAACAACATTTCGTTTTCTCTGCCTCCAATGATTGTGGTATTTGCATGTCAGCTGGAATGCAGCTTACATTTGCATTTCAATTCCCAGGAGTGACACCATTTTCAAAATCTGTCTCCGAAAGTTGGAGAAACAAATAGCTAAGGATGTCAGAAATCTTGTGCCACAAAATAAATGCGTATTTCATTTCCTGGACACAGAAATTATGCTCAATAATTTGAATGGTGACACCTGCTTTTTGTGATGCCTGCTTTTTATTTCTGGATCTTCTTTTCCTGACTGTAAGCATCTACATATGTTCACTCACAAGCTGTAGTTGGATGAGAAATACCGTTACAGATGATATTTTGTTGATGGATAGTTAATCATTTTGACAAATATTTGAAAGCACAGCTTTCTTTCTGTGCTTTAGCATGAAAAGCTGGGAGTGCTTGGGGTTATGTTTTCATAACAATTTTTACAGTAAGAGGGAGAGAAGGGGAAAAAAGCACAGGATGGTACACACCATCCACCAAAAGCAGCATGAAGTTTCCCTTTGGCTGCAGTGAGCCCGTGGTGTCCCTCCTCAACAGGCACTTTAAGCTGCTGCAGTTTATTTCCATTTCACATGCCCACATGCGTACCATACCCAGCTGCGTGCAGTGACTTGTCCAGTTGTGGTTCACCCGCATACAGTTACATGCCCTCATCTTTGCTTCACATTACTGGTTACGCTGGTTATTTGGGGCTTCCCCCTCAAGTGTTCATCCAACATAAACCACACGACTTTATGCCGTATCGAAATATTTGCCGGGTAAGCTGTCTCACCAAGGGATTAGTTGACTTGAAATGCATATGAATTTCATTTAAAATCCTCAGTGCACATCTGCATCTGAAATTTGCTGCTAAGCGACGTCTGGGAACTGGCACACAACCTGTGAGCATGCGAGGGACCGCTGCCTCACCACTTGCTGCCGTGACTGCCTGTTGCGTTCAGCGTTACAGTTAAACACCGCCTGCATTGCTCAGCTTCTGTGTGCTAAGAAAAGGGGTGAAAGATTTTCTCTCCTGTGCACAGTGGGATACCTACCAGCAGAAAAATATAATCTGGAGCCTAAACCAGAGTAAAAACCTTCCATTACCCTTTTCCATTTCCACCCAATATTTATTTATGGGGGAGGAAGTTAAGGGTCAGCAGATTGCTGGATTCCAGATTCCTAAAAGTTTCCAGATTCCTGGAAACTTCTGTGATCATCCTGTTGATAAATGTAAGGAGGCTGCTGCGAAGTTAGAGTCGCGCAGTGGGTAGAGGATGGGGGCAGCAAGGGCACATAAGAAGGAGGAAGGAGAGAACACTGCGGTTGAGGGGGATCTGGGTGTGTTTTCCTGGGCATCGCTCCTTGGGAGAGCCCCACTATGGTTGCGAGCCCTGTGAAAGCTGTGCAATGGCCAGCAGCAAAGGCAGAATGTAAGATGCATAAAATCATCTTTCAGGAAACATTTACAGAGCTTCCCTGCAGACATTAGTTTTCTTTTCACCTGAAGAAGCCAGTAGGCAAGGCCTAGCAGGAGCCTGCTGGCTCACCGTCACCACTGACTGCTAGCTGGCTGGCCTGGGGCTAGTCCGCAAGGTGCCCACTGTCTCATGGTAGTGGTGGGTGCAGCCGTGAAGAGAATGCTCCAATGCAAGGGGCGTTACGGTAGCCAGGGGGGCTTCAGGGTTTATTTGAAAAGGACATGGGGCCATACTGGGGCCATACTGGGGCCGCTGTCATGCTCGGGAGAAAGAGCGAGTTCACCACATCAGCAGTGCGAGGCTGGGTAGTCAGGGACAACGGTTGCCACAGTTGTGTCTTCAGTAGCTTCTGCCGAAAATGAAGAGGAGCAGCTCAGCAGGACAGGTCGTGCCACTGTTTAGCACGGTGCTGTCCCCAAAGCTGAGGTGCAGAAAGGAGAAACATGTGTTCTCCAGGCAGGAGAAAAGCAACTTGCAAAGCTATATGCTCTCTGTGCCAAGTCACAGCTTTAACTGGCACAAAAATTGTCTTCAGTAACACCTGCAAGTGAGTGTATAGTACACTACAAAATTACTAGTCAGAGAGAGAATGAACTCCTCAGAGCACAAAGAAAAGCCTTTCCTCTTGTAAAGGATGGTGTATCACAGTGTCTCAGGCTGCTTCAAAGACAAGGGCATAAGTGAAACCAAAAGCCAGAACCATGAGATTCTGCTTTCTTTTCGGTGTGAACCTCTCCAGGACAAGTGCTCTCCCGCAAACAAAGAAACCTGGCTGAAGCTATACGAGCTTGTCAGCGTGGAGGTTCGTCAGCTGAGAAGGGGTGAAATACAAGCACTGCTGGAAAGAAATCTGGCATATGTGGAGATAGCGGAAAAGAGAGCGAGGCAGGTCTCTGAGGAGGCTTTCCTGTTACAGAGCAGTGGGTGTAAGGAGGTATTAAAAGCGCAAGCAGCAGTTCTTTAACATGACAGCCTCCTAATCAAAGGTGCTCACTGCTTTCTTTTGTAGGTGCCATATGTGCTTCCTCCCGTGCTTTTCCCCATTCAGCCCTCACAATGGGGCCAAAAAGGATCTTCCAAATTCTTCGCATTTCCATAATCAGCCTTTTTGCAAGTGTTCATGGATGGCACTGAGCATGTGCCTGCAGGTAAATCATGTCTCTGAATGTTCTGCTCCTCAGGTGCTGTATAACCCTCAGGGCTGCTTCACTGCTGTGGCAAACCAGCATCCAGCAGAGTAAGTCCCCTGGGGTGGCTGAGACATGTCATACCTCACCCTCTCCTCCGCCAGAGCAATCCCTGCTGCAGTCTGAAAGCTGCAGGCTGCTCCCTCGGGCTGACCCAGCCAGTTCTTCAAGGCCCGGGATGTGAGGGACCGGTAGGCTCCCAACAGCTGTGTCTGCCTGGAAGCAAACAGGTTGGTTGGGTTTTCAACTTGGATCAATCGGACATACCTAAAAATGCAGTGTGTAAAGACTGGGCCCATCACTCAGTATATAGATGTATTTTTCACTGCAATGCAGCACCCTAAGGCCTCTAACTCTAATAACTACGCTTTGATTTGCTAATTTACTACAGCACTGGCTGTCGTTTCAGTTCTATCCCCAGTCCTGGTGTGGTGAAGTTCACAAATCCCGCATCATGCAAAGCAGAATTACAGAGCTGCAGTGTCCCAGCTGGAGGAGAAATTCGACATCAGAAAGCACATCTCGGTAACAGGCAGCCTCGGGGGACCCCTGATGCAGGACCTGGGAGGGAGCTGGGCCCAGCAGTGCTTTCTCACGGTGACACCACGGGCCATTTAGGTGAGGTACAACTTCTCCACGGCTCCAGAATAAAAAGTTCTGTGAACTGCGGTTTTTTTAATTCTTTTTCTCTGCCTTCTGGGGGCCTTCTGCCTCCTGGAAAACAGGGCAGGGGCATAGTTCAAGCAGACTCAGCCAGAAGCCTGATCCTGTTCGGAGCAGAGCTGCCCTGCGCCCTGTGCTGATACCTCGTGACTGAGTGGTGACACGGACCCATTGCACCCCCCCAGCACACAGCGAGGCCGCTCTTGTGGGGATGTAGGGAGGGTGGTAGCAGGTCTGAGCACAAAGGGAAAAATACTGGGAGGGGAAAAAAAACCACTTGGACTTACTGAAATTCAATGTATTGAATGTATTCTAGAAAGTAATGTCTGAGACCTAAGGGAAGAAGCAGTCCTTCATTCACTCAACAGTATGCTCAGTTCCTGGAAAGCTATTTCAGTAAACTGTAGAGAAGTGTGTGTAGGCTTTACCTCTTTTTCCTGAAACACACAAAACTACAGCTTTCCAGCAGTAAAAGTTACCAGGAGGACCCTTGGAAATGCTGATGTTTCAGGTTTCTTTCTTTCTTTTTTTCTTTAATTGTCACTTCATCCCAAGGAACAACATCGCAGACCAGAGCCGGGTGGCTGGGGCCAGGGACTCGGCACACACAGCCGCCAGGGGAGCGGATGAGATGTGGGTCTACGTGCTGCAGGAGGGTGCCAGGCAGGAGGTCTTCCCTCGGGACGGTACCTCGGAGCCCTTTTTGGGAGCCGTCTGGACTCTGCCCAGCTCCAGCTGGCGCAGAATTACTCAGGACCTCGTTACAACAACCTGATGACAGCCCAGTGAGGGGAGTCCCTCATTAAACATGGAGGTCTGGATGCCACGGCTGGCACGGGAAACCCTTAAGTGGTTATTGCTGGAAACAGCGAGCGCATACCAGGGGAAAGATCACTCTATAAATGCGCTATTTCTTGCGTTTTCTCTCCGAGCATCTGTTATTGCTGTCTCCCACAGACAGGATATTGGATCCTTATCTTGGCTCAGTGCACTCAGTCTTCTGGTTTTATGATCAGGTCTGTAACGGCACCTACAAGAAAAAGTTTAAAATTCTTGAGTAGAAAAAAAATCCTCTAACAGTATTCATGCCTTTTTGCTTGGCTCCTGGAGTATTAAGCAATACAAGGGAGATGTGTAAGTATTGATCAGCACAGTCCCACTGGCAGTATGTGCTTTCTTTTTCCATTATATTATAATAATGTTTCTTATAAGTAAAATTTATATGCACTGAAATATTACATAAAGTAGAAGAGAAGCCTTTTCTGATACTGTTAGTTGTATTGTGGTGAACAATAGCTTTCACATTGTGTGGCACATACTGGGAAAGCTTTTGGCTTTTTACTTCAACGAGATGGAATAAAGAACAGGTCAAGCCAGTAAAAATCTGTCAGATCTAAAAATAAAACCAAAGGCCTAAAAAAACTGCACTGCACCCAGGAAACTTTGACAAGGTCTATCCAGGGACGGACTGTGTGGGCTCCTGATTTCAGAAACATGCTTTTCATTCCCTTTCTTCACCTTGCTTTGCAAGTTTGAGAAGCCAGTTGCCGTGAAGCCAGTTTGGTGATTTGGGGTGCCGGTGGCTCATCGCTGGCCAAACAGAGGAGCAGTAACAAGTCTCTCCTTGCATTTGGTTGGGCTGTGAAGGTCTCACGTTTCCCGTCCATTAGATACAGCATCTCCCTTCAAGCTACTGCCAACACAAACGGACCCTCATTCATCCTTCCCAAACATCTTCACACCTGGCGTGTCCTACGGCTCATCCAAGCACATGCAGTCGGTTCCCTCCTGGCTGAATTCTTCCTCTAGCTTTATTGTCCCAATCCTCACCTCCTTTGACAGGTGTGCTCGTCTGAGGCACCCTTTCATTGATTATGTCCCCCTGGGTGTGTTGTTTCCCTGAAGCAACAGAGTATGTGCTCTCAGTGTTAATCTGGCTGGAGCTTCTCTGGCAGGAGTTGCTGCAGTAGTAGTAAGTCTTTGCTACATTGACTTGCAATTAGCGTTTCATTCCCAGTGTCACAAATAATTAAAAATTACCTGAATTCACTCCAGCAGTTTTTTAATTTCTACTCTTCTCCTGTGAGTCTGTTAGTAACAATAGACAAAGCAACAATACAGCATAAAAGCAGATTTTAATTTCTTTTTTATTATTTTACAGTGCTGTTCCCTACTGATGTGGGGCACTGCAGGACATGTAAGCATAGATGCAATATGAGTTGCCAAACATGAAAGCCCTGACCACCTGTTCTTTTGCTGAGATAAATTATGAAAAAATCCAGTTAAAACAAACATTAAAGTATGTTTGCTTTAAAATTATGTTTGCTTTAAAATTACTCTGACTTTGCAGTCAAGCTTTTCAGGCTCCAAATAATAAGTATTTTAGCATCTCCTAGTTTTCAGAGAAAGCCCTCCTCACCAAGGATGGTCCTTTTTTCTGTATTTACCTGGGAGCCACACAAAAGCAATGCTTTCTGCTTGACAGCTCCTGCTAAGCTCAGGTCTCCTTGATGCTCTAAAAATATGTAGCAAGAGGCAGTCTTTGCCTGAAGTACTTTGAGGCCCAGAATCTTTAAGGTCTTGTGCACAAAAGCCTGGGACCACACCACTGTGGACATGGAGAGCCTTGACTCCAGGACGAACAGAGTATTTTTGAAAATGCTGTTGTAGGAAGGTGCCCAGTCCATGGCACATAGCCATCATGGACCTAGGCGTTGGGGAACGAGCTTGCTAAGGCCACGCGCATAAGGCAGCGCTGTAGACCTCACGTGCCCATAACCAAGGTCCCCAGTGACACCGACGCTCTGCTCATGTGGCCCAGGCACTAAGATTTCTGCATCTGCCACTCAGCACCCCATGACCGGGTGATTCTACAGACACTGGGATTTAGGGTATTGAAGGAGAACTTGCCTGTATTTCCCAAATCCCTGAGCAGAAGTGCTTCTGCCTTGTCAAAATGTTAGGTGACGCTCCCAGCCCCACAGGCACCTTGCTCCTCTCCGCTCCAACGGAAGACCCACTATTCCTACTTTCAACTAAAAAGGTGTTTTGCAGAAAATGGCTTCCTCTGAAGCACTAGAAGACATCTCAGCACTGACTCCTGAGTTGTGGGAAGTGGCAAGATGGGGAAAAGTTTTCATTTATGGTAGTTTGGAGGTGTCTGGCCATGGCTGCATGGTGGCTGAGGATTGTCCATTTGTAGACTGGAGTTTATGGGGCTAAACGTGCCACAGCTCGGTGGGGTGGGGTCGCTTCTTACCAGGCAATGCCGCTGTCGAGTGGGAGACTTACCCAGGTGCTTCCTACTCCACACATCTCTGTTGCTAGGGCTCTGCCTTCCGCTATCTTGTCCCACACACAGAAATATCTGGGGCCTTTGGCACAGCCCCATGTTTAAAAGAAGCTCAGCTTGGGCCCAGACTCTCTCAGTGATGACCAAATACCGTGTTGCCTTCCCTGTTAAGCAACAGAGCAAGGGTGGACTCTCGTCATAGGATTCTGTATGGAAGTATGACTCCACTGTGCAAGTCCAGCCATGGGCTCCATCTGACATGCAAAATATACATAAACAACATGAGCCATCTTGCACGATGTCCATCAATGATATGCAGCAACCTGAAAAGTGACAGCTTAATCAGCTCCTGGACTCCAGAAAGAAAATTGTCTTGCATCTATGTATTAAGTCTTTCCTGTGCCTAAAACTAGACTTCCAGAGTTCAAGTGGTCCATCCTCAGACAACTATTTTTATTTACATTTTAAAAGCAGAACTTAAAGCATAAAGGTTATTAATTTCCAGAACCTCCTGTCCCTGGGCAGTCTTAGAAGGTCCCTGACTATCAACAGCAGCTTGCTGCTCGTTCTTGTTATGCTGACACATAAGTTTGTTCAAAGACCCCTGAAGCACCGGAGGCTGGTTGCACTCATAAATTTCTCAGGATGCCTGCCAGAGGCATAACACATTCCAAACTATCTGAAAGTCATCAGTGAACTCTGAGAAGGCAATATTTAAAACCAAAGCTAACAGTGAATGCTTGCACTTTATACAAATACAGTAAAAAAAAAAAAAAAAATCAATCCTCAAAATAGTTCCTCGATGTGGTTTGGAAAGCTCATGATATGAAAATAATGGAAACAATTTTCTCCCTCTTTTCACAGAGAGCAAGCGGACTCACTAGCCTTAGGCAGAAAAGCTGCCAAAGAGTGCCTACTTGTTAGGCAGTCGAACACAGGCACAACTGGGTGCTGCTATAAGCAGAAACCCAGGACACTTAAAAAGTGGAAGTGAATCCAGTATGGGAAGGGCATGCCTGTGGAGGCACCTCCAGGCTCATGTTGGTTTGGAAGGAGCAGCGGCAGCTCCAGAACTTCTCTAGGAGGGGCAATAAGAAATTGTGACTTAACTTTGAGACCTTACACTAAATTTTGGAGATACCTGGACAATGTAGCATCCCTAGTGTGGGGCAATCAAATCAGAGTTTACTGCTGCTGCAAGCTGCAACATTGTGCCAGGGAAGGCTTTGATGATTTGATCTAACCAAACATAATGAAATGGAAGAAAGTATCCCACCAGAGCCGAAAATTGTATTCTGGACAGGCATGGGAAAGAGATAGAATAGACTAGAATAGACTAGAATAGACTAGAATAGACTAAATAGAATAGAATAGAATAGAATAGAATAGAATAGAATAGAATAGAATAGAATAGAATAGAATAGAATAGAATAGAATAGAATAGAATAGAATAGAATAGAATTCAATTTCAGTTGGAAGGGACCTACAGTGATCATCTAGTCCAATTGCCTGACCAATTCAGGCTGACCAAAAGTTAAAGTATGTGAAGGGCATTGTCCAAATGCCTATTCAACACTGACAGACTTGGGGCATCAACCACCTCTCTAGGAAGCCTGCTCCAGTGTTTGACCACCATCTCGGTACAGAAATGCTTCCTAATGTCCCAGGACAATGTGTTGACACGAGTTGCCAGCCTCTCCCTGCTGCCTCCCAAGAGCACTATAAATGAGCACAACCAGTCCACAGATACAAAGCCACAAATCACTTCTTCACTTCTTGCAGTTCTAGGAGCTGTCATAGAGGCTCTCCTGGGACAACACGTTGACACTGGCAAAGTGTAACATGCTGAGTTAAGCATTCTTGTATGCAAGCTAAAGCATTAATCTTCTTTTCCTTTTGTTTAATAAAAGCTAAGTTAGTGTAGCTAAATCTCCAGCTGTAGATTCAACTTTCTTCTGGAAAGTTTCTTTTTTCCCTTGGAAGCCATCTTGTATCAGATGCGGGAGATAGGATAATGGCCAAGGAAAATTTGGCTTCCACTCGCAAGTGAAGCTAACTGTGTCCCACTGCATGTAAAATCCTGTATAATAATGCATTTATTGGTTTTCATCCAGAAATCTTTCCTACTGTTGCTAGCATTCCCCTCCAGCTGAGAATCTGGCTTCCGTACAGCTCTCTCAACAAGCTGTTCCCCCAGCCTTGAAGAATTCCTTGAAAAATGGATTTAGGATGCCCACAAGTCTGCCTGGCTGTTGGAGCTTCCTACCAGGCATCCAGCGCTGCAGCCTGTGAAATAGCTGTTATTCAGACTAATGAACACTGCTCGTGCAAGGACTGGTGGGTATAAAGTGGCCATGAATACATTTAGAATGGAAATTAGACAATATTTCTAAGCCTCAGAAAAAGAGGGTTCTGGAAAAGCCTTTTGTTGTAGCAGTGGTAGCTCAATCCTGAGTTACTTCAATTAAAAATAACAATAAAATAATAAGTTTATGTTCTGCTTTGTTAAACAAGAGACCAAACCAGCCTTTTCAACCACTGTGTTGCCAAGCCCAAGTATTAACACAGGCATGTCAGTGTCTCCGCACTGCTCAGCGGTGACTACAGCCAGGCTGCAAATAACACACATTTTACGCCTCATTGCTGCGGGGCGTGGGGACACAAGTATGACAAGCACGTAGCCCACAGCCTGATTTAAGTCAGGGACAGGGGTCAAGCTAGGCCGAACCCACCCAACAGGAGGCGGGGATATGGACCTCTGGAAATGAAATCCCCTGGGTTGAAATGCCGCTTGGGAAGTGGTTCGGCAGGGAACAGCAGGGCTACCCACGGGGCTGAGGCGCCCGCACATCGCACAGGCGGGGTGTGCACCCAGGGCATCCCCGTTGGCAAGGGGAGTGAGTGACGGCATAGAATCAAAACATCCTGGCTTTCATTATAGAAAGGTCTTCAGAAATTTGTAGGTGTTCATGATCGTTTTTTCAATGATGTCCAGCGTTGTGGGTTACCTGTTGCATTTGTCCTGAATGTGCTTCAGTGCTCGTTACTTACGTGCCAATAATAAGTAAATAAACCTCTTTGATCTAGATCGGGTTTAAACAGAATAAGCAGCATGGCATTTCTCTGTGACACAGAAGCTGAAAAGGTGGTCGCTAGTTAAAAGAGTTTACAAGGGGTGGGTAAACCAGATGGAGACACACAAGAGACCAGCGAACTGAAGGGATGCTGCCGACTGCAGTTTTAGGCAGAGGTCTCTGCTCAGCTGCAGCCTGACCACTGTCAGGTTCTGCTGCCAGCATCGCAGTAAAAGAGGGTTTTAAGCAGGGATTAACCACCTAAGCATCTTCCTTCTGCTTCCTTCTGTACTTTTGTGTTTTCTCTGCTGGCTAAAAAGCAGTAGGTAAGTATCCTGCATTATTGTCAGAGGTTTTCTTGCTGTTATTGATGATCTGTAGCAGCACAATGAGAGCGAGCAGAGGCTTGGAGACTAAAGCTCCAAAGAAACAAAGCTAAGAAAATCAATGTTTGCTAACAGAGAAAAGGAAATCATCTGCACTGAAAGGAACTGACAGATGGAATGGGGTCTATGAGTCCCTACCTCAGCTCCCGTAGGCAATCACCTCTGTTTAAAGAGAGAGAGAAGGAAAGGGAAAGAGAGGAGAATGGTAAAATGCTGCTCCACAAATTAGGGCAAATACTCCTCCCAAGCTTGGAAGCTTTGCCTGCAGAGTTTGCTGAAGTCAAAGCAGGCGATGGCGTGTATTTTTGTAGCTGTACGTTACCTTCTGTGTCCCTCTCAGGTGTGCAGTGGCCATGAGCTAACCTGAATTTAAAGCAGCACCAAGGGGAATAAGTAAAATACTGTTCCTAATTTGTGGTAACAGAGAAAAAAGATCCTTTCCTTCTTCTTTTTTTATTAGCAATGCATGGAGCTGAGGTGAATGGGCTACCCAGAATGGGGTGGTTAGTTCTTATTCAGAAGTGTGCACTGTATGGGATGATTGATTTCTTCTCTGCTTGGAGATAAAAAACAGTATAAGCAGGAAATGGTTTTCACACTTGACCTCATGCATGTTCAGCTCTGAATTGTTTCCTAGCAGGTTCTCATGCATCCATTTTTAACCTTTCGATACCGCTGTCTTTACGCACTCAGCAAGGACATTCCACACATGGTTATCTTCTCCTAGCCGTCAGCTAATTGGTCTTTCCAAAATATACCTCATTCAGCCCCAAATTGTTAAATCAATGGTGGTTTTAGAATAAATCATTAATCATTTTATCTCTGCTTGTTTGCTTTTTCTTTTCTGGTTTTCTACACCCCCACCCATGTTATACTAAGCAACAGTTTTAAATTAGACCTATTTTTCCATCTTTTGTTATTAAAACAGGAGCAATGATGGTGCTGACAGATCTGGAAAAAACAGGAAAATGATTAATTAGAGCATACATCAGTAATCACTTGGCTTTCTCTTACTGCAATGTAGCAGTGAAGGATTTAGCAACTCTAGAAATAAAAGCCTATTAAATTGGACTCCAGGCCCTTTTTATTGAGAAGAACCCTTAAATTACAAATTTCTTTTAAAACATACAGTGTACTTATCTGCTTTTCAATTTCAAAATTAGCTATTTTATAAAAAAAAATTCCATTGCTTGCATAGTTGATATAAAACTATGTGCTATACAGTGTAGAAAAAGGTACAGAATTATTCTTGTAACTGGAGAGTTTGTTTCAAATGCCTCTGCCTGGTTTGTTCTGGGGTTCGGTAGGGTCCCATTGTTAGCTGCTCTCGGTACCAGATGGACACAAGTAACTTAAGCAAATGCTCAGGACATCAAACCACGTATTTCTTGAATTACACACAAACTTGTTCAGCCTTGTAAGTGTACATGCACATATGTTGTCACCCACTATTGTCCACCCTCATGTTTAGAAGCCCTTGGTCAACCAGCCCTGGATGAGGTGCAGGAGTCACCAGCCTTACACTGCCAGTAAGAGATATCTAATTCAAGGTCAACATATTCAGAAGCAGTTCTGATATGTTTTGCCACCTTGCAGCAAATATGTTTGAAATGCTGAGATGGAAATGCAAAAGTGTTAACTTGTGACAAAAGAGCAAAATATGTCATCGATGATAAACTTTAAAAACACAAGGACACAAGCTGTTGGGATTAGTGTATGTTGTTTGATGTCAAACCTCAGTTTATGTTCTACGATACAACAAAAAATTACGCAACAATAACATTTTTGGATGGCTTCCTTTTGGCCTCGCACTGCTTATAATGAAATTTTTTTCCTGCGTTGATACTTTAACTCCCCATTTATTTTAATCCAGCTGGCCACATCACTACCAGATATTTACAAAGGAAACATGGTGGTTAAGGCAAGTAAACAAATGCAGCTTCTTCCTGTTGGTTTTCTGGTGGTGTTGTATTTCCGTGAACAACAGGACATTTTTAAAATATAAAACAACAATTGAATTGTCACAGTATGGGTGGCATTTCAGTTCTGCATCACTTCCTCACTGGACCAGAAGATAAAAGGGTGAAATATTAAGGAACATGGAACCAGAAATGCTTCATCTGTTAGAATCCCAGCATGGCACCAGAAATGCGCTTCTGAGAAAGAAACATTAAAATGAAGTCCCCAGGGATGTTAACCCTTGTTACTGTTTTTTAACTTTAAGCCCACACATTCCTCTCCTCTCCTCAGAAAAAGAGGGTAATGCTGCTGTGGAGGCAAACCCCAACGTGTGTTTTAAATTGTGTTGGGGAAATCGCATAGAAAAGTGTGAGCTGGCAGCTGAGGAGCTCCACCCCCCACCAAGCGCTAATTTAGTGAGACTCCTCCTGGATTCTCAACTTTGCCACCAACTCCTTGCACCTCCAAAGCTTTTGGCTTTTGGACTTTATCCCTTTTTTTTTTTTTTTTTCATTTTTCCCCTGTGTCTTCCTAAGCTGTGGCTGCCGAAACCCTGGGTCCTCTCTGCAGCCCTTCTCTAGCTATCTCCCCATGGGCTCTCACCTAGCTGTTGCAGGACATCCCCTCACTAACAGCTCTGACTTCACTTTATTGTAGAATCATAGAATCATAAAGGTTGGAAAAGACCTCTAAGAGGGCCAATCATCAACCCAACACCACCATGCCTACTAAATCATGTCCTGAAGTGCCGTGTCTACATGTTTTTTGAACACCTGCAGGGTTGGTGACTCCACCACTTCCCTGGGCAGCCTGTTCCAATGCCTCATCACTCTTTCAGTAAAGAAATTTTTCCTAATATCCAGTCTAAACCTCCCCTGATGCAATGTGAGGCCATTGCCTCTCGTCCTGTTGCTGGTTACCTGGGAGAAGTGACCAACACCTGCCTCACTACAACCTCCTTTCAGGTAGCTGTAGAGAGCAATAAGGTCTCCCCTCAGCCTTCTCTTCTCCAGACTAAACAGCCCCAGTTCCATCAGCTGGTCCTCATAAGACTTGTTCTCTAGACCCTTCACCAGCTTCGTTGCCCTTCTCTGGACACAGTCCAGATTGTAGCAAAGGTGAAACTATTTCCAGCTTTATGTCAGTTTCTTCCCACACCCTTTTTTCCTTTCTGAAGAGCTTTCTTAGCCGAGGTGCCTGAACTGTGACTTTATCCCAACAGATATTTTGAATTTGCCTAACACACGTAACTGAGAGGAATGTGAATATATGCCAGTTCGCATACGAGAATGTGAAGCCTGGAGCCAGCTTATGTAGTTGCAGCGGGCACCCTCTGTGTGGTCTGGCGTGGTCCGAAGGCATGCCAGGCACTGTTGTAACAGCTCTGCAGTATCACAGGTACGTCCCAGTGCCTAGGCTCATGCCCTGACACTTTTAATTTTCCCATTGGAGAGGCAACCCAGATTTATTGTTTAGTCACTGATCACCTCTGTCTCCATCTGTGTAAGGATATAATGATGTTTCTGAGAAGGTCGTGTTTGCTTTCCATTAAGAAGTAGTCTTCCCTTTAAAGCTAGAGAAAAGACTTTCTGTTTTCTAATTGTTTCAAGAAAGAAGAGGAGTGAAGAAATTAAATTGGACAGAAATGTAATGTGTATAGTAGCCTTCCAAGTGCTTGTGAATCTTAAGTAAAACGTATAACGCTTTTTGAAAAGGTCATGTAGTAGAAACCATCAATTTTTATAAGATATTCCTCTCCTCTGTTAAGGCAAAAGTGTCAATATGCAATAATCTCCTACATAAAGTGCACAAAGCAAAAACCTCTGGTGTATTTAAATACTATTGGATATTATAAGAAAATATACTCATAACGAGGATGTAATTTATCGCTTAAATAAAACCATATATATGGAAGGTCACACTCAGTAAGGCTGAATGACAAAAACGAAAAAGAAGATGACTTGTGTGGACTGAATTTTCAGAGCAGTGCCTGGGCAACTCTTTTGTAGTGCTCCATGTCTTGCATGCAGAGAGAAAATACATCAGCAGCACATAGTGGAGAACCTGCAGTCTGAATATCTGGGCTTCTATTTACAATGGTGATCAGGTACCTGCACAAAACTCATCATCAATGCAGTGGTCAATGGAGAGTCACGTTAATTAGAAAAGCCTGGTCTCAGTCAGTAACAAAGAGGTCACAGCTCCCACGCAGACTGCCCCAGACTCTCTGAGGTTTAATTGATGAGTTTACACAGGCTCAACTGATTTTTGCCCATACCATTTAACTTGTTTTTCCTTCTGCCAGTCTATTTATTAACAGGTCTCTGTGTAGCAAAGATAGTTACCCATTTTCTTCGAAGCTTGTCTTTCCTTGCTACACACCTTTGCAAAAAAGGCTCTGACTACTGCAAGTATGGATTAAAGATATAACTGGCTTTTTGTCACTAGCTCTTGCTGATTTGTGCAAAGATACCTTATATGAATAAAATGATTCCCCAGCAACTTAATAAATGACTGATTTACTCAATGTGTTTCTATTATTTACTGATGAATCTGAAATAGTCATTTAAATATGAAAAAAAGAGGTGAATGTATGGATTGATCAAGTCATTTGCCTCCGCTTGCAAACAAGGTTATTGAGCTCCATCATACTCCAAAGTATACACTAACCCTCAGTACACAACTGCTAACAGTGTCAATAATAGAGCTAATCATGTCTGTTACCGAAGTTATTGTGCTCCTTGAGCACCTGCTTGCACCTACTGCCAGTGTCAACAGTGAAGAAGATGGAAGAATGACAAGGCATTTTTTCAGCAAGACAGCGAGGAAGGAGGAAGGGTCACGTGATATGAAATTACATTGGATATATAAAAAAACCCATCTTTTCCTTTGGGCTGCTGAGGTGAACCAAATATGACTATTTGCCAACAGACAAGTAAAGAAAGACAAGACTTCTGCAGATTTCAGTGGGTTCAGAGTTTCACTTCAGAAATGGAAACAAGATAAAAGGAAAAAAGGGCAGCTCGTGAGAGGATTTGAAAATGTGGATGGCATACATAATGCAGCTAATAGCAGACAACAAAATGCAACTGCTTCTCTGTATTATTTAAAGAGATATGCAACTTCTCTTATTCACATAGCTTTACTCCAGAGCTTCTCAATGACAATCATTTCTGAAAGGAACTCATGTCTTTGGGTCCTTGTCACACACAGACCCAAGTCACGTTGCAGAGCCATCGTTCATGTTTCTAAGTGATTGCTTTATCACTTACAAGAGGAAGTATTATGGCCATTTTAGTCTTTATGTGCAATTTTTAAAGACCTTGTTTTACAGAAGCTGAGTGTGGGATCCCTGCAGGCTTAATGAACAAAATTCATTCTGAAGATTACATATTATTGCCATCATCCAGCTGTCATCTCGCTGTCTATTTTGTATGTTCAGTCACTATTTTCTTTCTCTAATTCCTTGGAAGGGGTGTTTTTCAATGTACCAGACAAGCGAAAACATCAGATTTCCCTCTGGCTAATAGGTAGCAAAACTAGCAGGGCACAGCAAGCCTCTGATTTTAAGGAACAGAAAATACCCTATCTCTTGTCAATCGTGCTGTTATAGTACTCTGATTAAAAGTGGACAGAAAAGTAGCAACAAGGCTGAGAAAGGGCTGTAAAATGTTTACATCAACTGCCTTCTTCCAAATACTTTATAAATTGTAAAGGGAGAAATAAAGACAGTGATGGCTCCTTTGCTTGGTGTTTAACGCTTCTCACTTCCAGCTTTTGCAGTGTTTATGTTGGCTGCACCACAAGAGCTTTCTGCAGCCATGGTACCAGCCCCGGACACCAAAAGATTTACTTTCAAAAGCTGCACGGCATGGGCAGGGCTCAGACTCACCCAGGTTCATCGAAGACATCAGCTCTTCAGAAAAGCTGGTTTCTGAGTGTAAAAATCCTGCAGTGGAAATCTAGTTCTCTTCCCTGTTGAATTGATAATTTGAAAAAATAATTCTTGCCTGCTATGAGATTTCTGTTTCCCTGTGACTGTTCCTGAGAATCTATGCGGTTGTACAATTAATCCAATTAACCAATCTTTCTCACAATAATCTTATCATGTGTCTCTGTGTTCGTGGGTGGGCAGCTGTTATTACAGCCTGCTGAGGCAGGTCTCAGAATTACAGCAGAAAGAAAGAATTACATTTATGCATCATTCTCTGCTCACCTGGGCATAATAAATACGAGTTCTTGTGATAACCGGTTGTCTGTCTCAACCAGAAGAAAAGAACGTGTAAAAATGTCGCAATTCTGTTGTTCACCTAAAATATGGTAGAAATTGCTGCTCGTCCCTAGAGAAAAATCCCTAGAGAAAAAATAATGTTCTGTGCTTTTCTCATTTAACAAGGATCTATAACAACTCAGTACTTGGCATTAATTTTTTTCCTATCCTTTTCAATAATTTTTTCAAGGCTGACTGACTCCATGCTGAGAGTATCCCTTCACTCTGTTGCTTTTTTCACAGGTATACTTAACTTCTGGGATTCCACTTTAGTCATGGGAGGTCTCTGTTTTATCCTTACAAGGTGGAGTAAAATCTCCCTGTATGTATGCTGGGAAGACTAGTCTAGGACATTTCTTACGTGAAATACAGTGACCGTCAGGGCCAGACTTGGGATCACGTAACATCTCCGCTTTCAGTGGTACTATGAAGACTTACACTTGCCTAAATGCAGTATCCCAGGACTCCCCAGAGCAGAGGAATCCTTTCTAGCAGGAGGGGATGTTTGTTCAGACAGCATGGGGAAGACACCAGACATCTGGCTTCTGGGGAGAAGCCACAGAGCCAGAACAAGTGTGTCCTAATGATCTCAGCAAACAGCAAAACCTCAAGCCTTCACCTGCTTGGTTCAGCTGCCCACACACAAGCATCTACCACCATTTCAGACACCAGCAGGTGCCAACAGTGGCCCCATGGTGCTGGCAGAAGCACAAGACCTGTGGAAACGTGAGCCCTTGGGAGGAAAAGGGAAGGTCTGGACAGGGACCCATAGCAACAAAAAGCAATCTGACTGCAGTGTTTTAAAATACGCTCTTTCTTCCCTGAGTTTTCCATTTTCCTTATCAACCTGTGATATTTGAGCTTAGTGGTTTATCCATCTCTTGCCTACCTGAGACTAATCCACTGATTCTTTTACTGGAGTCTGAGATCACTCTTTGGTACATTAGAAAATGACATTAACATTTATTAGCATTTACTAGCCATAATAAAATGCAGCCATATATTTGCTGTTTTGTTCCTTCAGACATGATCCACTGGTCCAAAACAATTTTTGGAACTCTCGTAGCAGAACCGTAAGACAAAGGTCACACATTGGTGAGCAAATTAGAAGCATGTTGATAGGCTTCTATCATGTCGTCAGCGGCGCTGAGTCTAGTTGGAGGCTGGTAACTAGTGGTGTCCCTCAGGGGTCAGTACTGGGCCCAGCCTTGTTTAACTTCTTCATCAACGACCTGGATGAAGAGTTAGAATGTACCCTCAGCAAGTTTGCTGATGACACCAAACTGGGAGGTGTGGTAGATACACCAGAAGGCTGTGCTGCCATTCAGCATGACCTGGATAGGCTGGAAAGTTGGGCAGAGAGGAACCTGATGAGGTTCAACAAAGGCAAATGCAGGGTCCTGCACCTGGGGAGGAACAACCCCATGTATCAGTACAGGCTTGGGGTGGACCTGCCGGAGAGCAGCTCTGCGGAGAGGGACCTGGGTGTCCTGGTGGACGACAGGTTAAACCATGAGCCAGCAGTGTGCCCTGGCTGCCAAGGAGGCAAATGGGATCCTGGGGTGCATCAAGAAGAGTGTGGCCAGCAGGACGAGGGAGGTTCTCCTTCCCCTCTACACTGCCCTAGTAAGGCCTCATCTGGAGTACTCTGTCCAGTTCTGGGCTCCCCAGTTCAAGAAAGATGAAGAAGTCAGTTCCTCCAGAAATCTCTGTTGCTTGTAACAGAGATATGACACCCAGTTCATATATAGACATGTAAGTGCAGACATTTTGAGTTATTGAATCCCATCTCCACAGTCTAAAACAAGGTGGGTTTTTGTTTTTTGCAGTTCATGTTAAATAGTCAAGGATCTTTTGTGAGCAATTAAAAACACTAAATCAGTTTTAATCGTATTTTCAAGGCATGGCCTAGAGAAAGTCAGAAACTGATCTCACAGACTTGATATGCCTTACCCTCCCTCCTTTAAAGAGCTGAAGCCAAGCACAAGAGTAACTCGTAACCTTTCTCTTCAATGTGTAATTAGCCAAGAGAGACAAAATGGAGCAGGACACATTCTCACCCAGGGCTTCTCTTATCGAGAAAGCAAGGAAAGAAGGATCATTTCTCCAAAAACATATTCAAAAAGGTAACTGAAGAGCAGCCCGGGAACCCTGTCCACAAGTGTAAATTCCAGTATTGCTAACACTTTGGCTTTTATTAGCAGTCTTGTGCTGCAGAGAGTATTTCTTAGTGTCCAGGATCATATTATTTCTGAGAATCTCAGCATCGATTTAAAAAAACAAAGAAAAAAGATGGGAGAGGGCAGAGGAAGATAAAGGGAGAAGGGAGAAGGGGAAAAGGGAAGAGGGGAAGGGGGAAAGGGAAGGGAAGGGAAGGGAAGGGAAGGGAAGGGAAGGGAAGGGAAGGGAAGGGAAGGGAAGGGAAGGGAAGGGAAGGGAAGGGAAGGGAAGGGAAGGGAAGGGAAGGGAAGGGAAGGGAAGGGAAGGGAAGGGAAGGGAAGGGAAGGGAAGGGAAGGGAAGGGAAGGGAAGGGAAGGGAAAAAACATGAAAGGCAAGGCAAGGAGAAATATCTAGACCTAACTTTCACAAAAGAATCCTTATGGTAGTAACTTATATGTACCTTAACAGCTCATAAAAGAGAAGGAAATAAAAAAGCTTTTTGTTATTTATGATTTTTTCCTTAAAAAGTTATGCCTTCTAACTCAAGATCACTTATGAAAGTGTGATTTGTGAATTTTGAGCATTTGGGGTTGGCTGTATTGAAACATGTGGATCAAGAGTAATGGAGGATGATCAGAACAGTATAATGTGTCTTCAGGTTTTACATCTGATGAATTTCCCTCAAAGCGAAAACATTAGAGGGAACATCACTGCTAGTAAAAAGCTGAGCTCTTGGATGCCTGCCATGCCCAATTCCCCATTGACACTGAAGTGCCTGAGATAATGCAGGACAGTACCTTGCAAGACTTGCTTTAGTTCTCTTTCACTGCCAGTAAATGTTTCTCTTTCCTCCTATGGCAACCACTTAAATATCTGAGTTGTTATGCTACCCAAGTGTTTCAAATATTAAAACTTACTGTAAGGTTGGGAACTTATTATAAATATCTCCTGACTGTTTGCCCTGTTTAACTCTGAAAATGGATGTATGAGTTCAGTTTGTTAATATGCAAAGTGCCACCTTCCTCTCTTAAAGAAAAATAATGGCAGTATGATCTGAGCTAATGCCTCCCTTGTAACCAAAGGGGAGGTGGAGGGAGATTTTCTAGTCACTGGGTACAGAACATCAGGACTCTGACACTTTGGACAACGTTAATGTTCCTCCAAGGGCTTGACATGGAGTCCCTGTGATTATATGAGCAGTTGGGTGGGCGTCAGCTCAACCAGCAGACAGCAAGAAAGGGATTAGCAGCTGGGCAGGAGCCTCCAAGCTGTAATGTCAGATGTCCATAGAACGAGAAGCCATCATGCTCACCTGTTTCATCTGTCCTTATAGAAGGATAGAAGAATTAATAGAATTAATAGAAGAATTGCCAAGCAGGACTAGTCAGCTTGTCCACGAAGTCCAAGCAATTCTGCTTCCACCCAGATCATTCCAGAATCTCAAAATTAATCTCAATCTCAAAATCCTTATTCTCAATCTCAAAATCCTTTCAGTACCTGAAGGGGGCCTACGGGAAAGATGGGGAAAAGATTTTCATCAGGGCTTGTTGTGATAGGACAAGGAGTAATGGCTTTAAACTAAGGAAGGGTAGATTTAGACTAGACATAAGGAAGAAATTTTTTACCAGAAGGGTGGGGAAACACTGGAACAGATTGCCCAGAGAGGTAGTGGAGGCCCCATCTCTGGAAACACTCAAGGCCAGGCTGGATGGGGCTCTGAACAACCTGGTCTAGTTGAAGATGTCCTTGCTCATTGCAGGGGGGTTGGGCTAGATGATCTCTGAAGGTCCCTTCCAACCCAAAGCATTCTATGATTTTATGATTTTATGATTCTTATCTCCTAGTTGCACCTGGCAATGCTGCACTTTCATAGAGGAGGGAGGTGAAGTGTTTGCCTTGAAGCTGTCAGTCCAGGCACAACAGACTGTTCCTAAAACTGTGAGTCTCCCCTCGGGTGTATATAGATCAAATGGGCTGATTCCCTCACAAAACAAGCAATTATGAACTGATATATCAGCTGTCTTCCCACTCTGGAGGGCTGATCATCTGCTTCTGAAGTGATGACCCCTTCTTGGATGAGTAACTTGTTCAGGTAATTTAATAGTCGATATCATCAAATTTTAAGCACCATTGTTTAAAGTCGTTCCACATTTTGAAAGGACTTTACAGCGATTGCTCAGAAAAGACATCTACACATTTGACAGTAAATAGCTGCTGTTTAGAGCGAAGTTTTTATCCTAGAAAACAATAAATGCCTGTTTCCAGGGGATGCAGTACTCTACAAGCCAACCACCAGTACAAGATGACCTAAAAATTAACTGTTGCCTAGGTAGCAGTGATCATGATCTGATTACATGTGTAGTACAGACAGACATAGCACCAATAGATGATGTATAAACTTATGCCTTTAAAAACAGTTTTCTAAAAATTAGAGCAACTGTTGGCATAGCTGACTAGTTTTAAAAGTGGTTCAAGGATGCTCTGAAATCAAAGTTTGCATAAATACTATGGGCAAAAACCCATTGCTTTAAAAAAAAGGATTAAGCATTACAGTTTAATAAAAATTTGAAACAAATCCATGCATGAAGTTTGGATGAATAGAGAGTGGATGAAAGGAAATGCTGAAAAATACGGGTAAGGAAAGCAAACAATCAATACTGATAAAGGCACTAAAAGTCACTCAAAACATATTTAGAAGAAAACAAGCCTTCCTTTAAATAAAATAGATGCAGATGGCAAAATGGAAAGTAATGGTATAAAAATATTCAGTATATGTATCTATTCTATACTTTAAATCAGACAACAAGATGTATTCACCCTATTGTATGCTGATGGAGAATATCACTATTGACATCAAAAAGGGTGGTAGGGAAGTATGTGATGAAGTTCATGTTTTTTGTTGCACACACACAGATAATCTATATCTGAAAAGGAAGTAGGTGTGGAGCTTTCTGAATGAATTTGTTTAATTTTGAACAGATATTAGATATTGAAAAATAGTGACATCTTCCAGTGGCAGTGCAGAGTATGAAAATGCACGTTAAAAGGCATTCTGCTATCCCAAACAATATTGATAGTACTTCAGGGACCTGGTACAAACTAGTGAAATTCCTAAACACAACCAGAGCAATTCCAAGCATTAAATGAGCACAAGAGGTTTACAAGCCAGTTTGCCTGATACAAACCACAAAGAAAATAAACTGAAGCCCCAAGCTAAACTATGGCTAACCATGGTCTCTGCCAATGAGGAATTAACGGTTGAGGGTGAGATGCAGAAAGTTTTCAAGACGTGAAGAAAAATTGAGAAAAACTGTAGATATCTACCTATCATATATCTAAGGCATGAGATTTTTTGCTTGACCAATGCTTTCCAAATTGGGCTGCAGTTTTGGTTAAACTAATCCTTAGTTTAGAATAAACTTGTGGTTCAATAACATAGAAAACCTATTCTATCCATGGAGACAGGGAGACTACCAATAGAGATCAGACACGTAAAAAATGATGGTATCGAGACCTAAGTCAGAAAGAAGAGGCCCTTGCCAGGTATTCTAGGAGCCATCTTTACATACTCGAGCAGCAGAGATCTCAGCTCAAAACACACAGCAGCAATTGTCCTTGCCTCTTGCATGATTGCCAGGTGGTTAGGACACTTCTGCAGGGACCAGGACATGGGAGATCTGGTTCCTCCTGAGTTTGCAGGATTGTTCACTCAGCCCGCCTCCTCCGCCTCGGCTTCCAGGCTATCAGGAACAGCAGGTCCTGAAAGGCTGAGCTGCTTGTGAGTTTAGCATATGACAAACACTGAATGAGAAACAGCTTCCAAGTGGAAGTATGTGTAGTTGGGTAAAGCATCTGTGTGTGAGGTGGCTCTGCCAATTCTAGATCAAACCTGGCTCGTGCCCCTCTCACCAGTTTTTCCTAAAGTCTTCGTGTCCCGGTTATTGAGCTAGGTCAAGAAGGATAAGATCAAATTGGGGAATCTGTAAGATATTGAATGGTTCGAGGGTCTGAAAGGCAACACACAGAATTTTTGTCAGAACATGTTTAAGTGCTGAAGTGGGCCCTTAATTTTTGTCTGTGAGGTCCTGGTTTAAATTACACTGTAATGGGTCTTGACTCTAATGCACTACTGCTGATGGACTTTTCACTCAGGGTATACAAAGCTGGTGGTTTGCCTCAACTCAGCTCTCCACGAGAGCACAATCGCTCCCCAAACCCTACTGCTCCTACCACCACAAATTGCAGACTCCATCAGGAGGTCAACAATTTATCTGTCACAGAAAACTGGCATCTTACTGCTAAAGGCAAGCTTGTCAGATCAGTGCTGAAAAGCCTGTCCTGCTGCCTCTGTGCTGCACCTGTTCTGTGGATAATGAGAGGACTTCAGGCTCCAGGACTGTCAAACTGACACAAGATTTGACGAGCTCTAAATCCTAGGGCTGGGGGGGGGATTGTCTTTTTTTCTTCTTCTTTTTTTCAGAAAACACTTATGGCTACAATTGACTGCCTAGTTCCAGCAGCAGCATAATGCTGTTATTTGTAACCTGGCTTTCTGCTCCTCAGAGTTGACGCAGACTGCCCGGGATGCACCCGTACATGTCCCGGCTGTTTTGCCAACTTGCTCCCAGTGTCACAGTCCCACATCTCAGCTGGCACAGCAGCTTTTGCTCATGACAAATGTCACCTTGTGCTCTTGACATGCAGCCAGAACATCACCACAAGGATTTTTCTCCCTAAACCTGTGACTTTGCCATCTCACCCCGTCCGCATGTCTGTTCAGTGGCTCTGCTGTGCCAGCCAAAGACCGTATGAACCTTCCTCTGGAAGGCTGTGGATGCCCTCTCCCTGGCAGTGTTCAAGGCCACGTTGGATGGAGCTCTGAGCAACCTGGTCTAGTGGAAGATGTACCTGCTCATGGCAGGGGGGTTGGAACCAGGTGATCTTTAAGGTCCCTTCCAACCCAAACCATTCTATGATTCTATGATTCCTCCTCTGAAGCCCCCCCTTCCTTCTCCCTCCCTCAGCACAGGCAGATCCTGGGGAGATGCTTGGCCTGCTACCACCCACACTTCTCAACATTTTCATTGTTTCTTTAAGGTCTGGTGTTTGTGGATATTAAGATTGCAGGCTGTGAGGAGCGGGACCATCTCTTTGTTCTGTATTTGTGTAACACACAGTGACGCAGAAATACCTCCTGTTTCTAGCTGCTTTGGTAATACAAACTAAAGAAGAGTAGTGACATGGCTGCCTAATTACCCTGTTTTCTTCCCTGTGTTGGCAGCAATTTCAATCATCTGAATTTTATAATGACAGAGTTAAGAGTGGGCACCATACCAAGTTGGTTATTTTGCCCTCTGATGGCTGAGAGTTTCTGGGCACAGGTCCTTAAAGAGCTAATAGCACTGTGAAAAGTCACTAGTCTTGTGCTCCTTCTCCAGATCCTTAGAGTGACCCCGGGATGTTCCTCTTCTCTTTCTTTGAATTATTTTCCCGTGCTCAGCGCCAGTCTCATCTTCCTGCTCCAGCCCTCTGAAAGGAGGTTCTGGGGCTCTCCCTTCTTTGCTCTCCCACTGGGGGAGGCAGCCCCTGCAGGTGCCACCAGCCATGTCCCAGGCAAAGGCCACTCATGTGTCACACTCCTAACAATGGCTGCGCTGTGTTACGGCTATTAGATGTTCTGCCACAGTACACTTCTAAAAATGTGCAACTTTTGCTTTGGTCTTGGCAGCCTGACACAGTGATTTAAATGCCTCCTACCTCCTTTCCTGAGTGAACACTTCAGCATCACTGCTAAGAAGCGCAGCTGGCTGACAGCTCTTTGGGAGTCAGCCTCACAAAACAAGTCCCAGGGAGAGGGAAATATGGCATGGTGCCCTGCTTGCTTTGCAGATCTGAAATACGCAGGGACTCCAATGACTAATTCTTCAAAGTTTTTCTTTTTTCAGTCAGCAGCTTTCTAAATAGGGTAGGAGCCCTTAGTGCTCGTTCTTAACCGAACAGTTTTTAGGTACCTTCCACCCAGGACCAGCTCTCCTGTGTTGTTATTTTTTTTGTGGTACACATTTGGGTTCAGGCAAAGCCTGACCACACTCGCTGCCCAGCACCACGGGTGTAGGGTGCCTGCGGGGCTCCCTGGGGCAGCTCTCTTTAACAGACTTTGAGAATTCTCTGCAATAAAATCAACAGCTCCCCAGATGAGAAGTTTGCACCAGCACTGAACCAAGCAGCTAATCATCAATAGACATCTACAATTCAACTCAAGGCTTTCTTGTAACCCAGACTGCCTTTTCAAAGGCACGTTTAACCTCATTTTTTATTGCTCCTAGCTGAAACCTAAGAAAAAGAGTCCATGAATCAGCGAACTAATTGTCTTTTGTATTAGCTAGGGATGTTTAGTAAGAGTGCGTAACTAAGTAAATATTGAGATTAGTGCTCTCAGGGGTAGGAACTTTCTGCAAATGTTTTGGCTAGAACTTGAACCTGATATGATGGCAAGCAAGGGATGTTGAAGAGACAGCATATGTAATACAAAGTAGACTGTGCTTAAGGAGTTATTTTAAGTATAAGAGCAGAAGGAGCTGAGTGGTCACAAAAATGGTTAATGCAAAGCTTGCACTTTTTTCCCCCAGATGAAATTTATAGGAATTTGTGATATTAAGATACAATTTCAATTGGAACTGACCTCTCAAATAGCTTTGTTGACAAGACCCCTGTTCCTACAGACAGCTCCTACAGAGCTTTGTTTCTTTCATCTGACGTAAGCTGTTATCCTTTTCAAAAAAGAGTTGATTGTACCTTATGAAGATAACCCACTGTTGTTTCTGATGAGATTTGCAGAATGATGTCAAAATCACTACAAAATTGATGCGGAAGCAGATGCACAGTAGTAGGCAACAGCAATACTGTCTAGCTGTGTGGGCAGCTTCTTCTGCAGATCTAGAATATAGAGGCACGAAAGAGCATCCTTAAACCTTCAGCTGGGAATTTGACCTGCAAAGCAAAATGTCCCTTTGTACTGACTGATATGAAAATTAACAGTGGTCTTGGCCCACTGGCTTCCTTGTGGCATGACACAATGCTCACACCTTAATCTAATGAAACCAGACACGTCAAGTGCGATTTGCATTTTCTAATGCAGTGAGCTTTGCATAGGGGATCCCAGTTTGGACACTAGCTTTTCAGTTTCAGGTAAAATTTAGATTCTTAGAAAGATAGGAATTGCACACATGGAACTGGACCAAAATCCTGTTTTGTCCGTTATCTTGTCCCTGACAATGACCAGCAAGCAATGCATCCCTAGGAGGTGTAAGTGCAGCATAACATCTCTTACTAAGTCAGCAGGAACCCTTTTTTGCACAAGCAGTCATTTAGTGCCTGACGAGGCTTGCTAGGTACATTTTCAACAAGCCTTCTCTGAATTGCAGCAATTTACCTCTCTAGATTTTTCATTATGTAGCTTATTTTGCCATGCATATATCTGCGTGTACATTTTAAAAGCTGCAAATTTTACGATAGCTCATAATTTGACAAGGCTTATCGCTTGGTCAAATGAAACCAATTCTCCACACAACAAGCATAGATCCTTCTTTTCAGCAAATGTTGTTTCCCTGCCAAATTCCACTTACAGCCCCAAGCCTTTTTACTCGTCTCCTATCATTTCATACACTGCTGCTTAAAACAGGGGTCCTTCTTAAATCTCCCTGCACTTAAAAATGCCTCATCAGTTTTTCCTGTCTCTCTCCCTCCACACCCTTAAGGCAGAAAAGAAATATTTCACTCATTTTTACTTTTACCTATCTGATTCTGTAGAAGAACACTTGCATAAGCCCGTAGCAAGGCTCCACTGTATCCTTAAAGGGGGTTTCCAGAAATGGAAGCATTTGACTTTTATCCGTAACTGAAAAAACAACAAAAGAAAAAGTCTTCAGCATCTTTAAGAAAAGGGTTTAACACCTCTCTTTTAATTGATGACAGGACGTGGAGATGTAAATTGGAATCTAGATAAGTAAATGCTTCAGTGTGATCTGTTGTGGTTGGTTTCTATTCCTTAATGAAGATAAATCAATTCACCTTTTGTGAAATACAGCTACATTCCCTGGGAGGTTCAGCCATTATTGTGCACTGCTGGTCTACGGCTCTAATTCTTGTTATTACAAGCTTGATTTTCTCAAAATAAGAGTTAGTTGAAAGACAAGAATATTAGACTTGTTTTTGTTATAATGTTGAATTAAACTGACTGACAAGCTTTGAAATCAACGCTGTAGGGAAGTGTTATCCGAATGTGCATAAATCTTATTGTAAATCTTCATTGCATTAGACTATTTTTTGAAGATCAGAAAAATAAAAGATCCGTGGCACATTACATAACAATTAGATTTCGTCTAATTCTTTATCAAAGAGCTATACTATACACGGATCAAGATAGTGCAGTCTGTGCCACAGCCTTCTAGACCTTACCTAGGCCATAATGAAGTACAGTGGCTAGTCATTATGTTTAAGGCAGAACAGTAAGTCAGGGACTGCAGTCTTCATTTCAGTAAAATTTCCAGTGATTTCAACCTGAGATTGCTTGCTACAATGGGCAAATCAGTCTACCAGCTGCAGGAAAGTTAGAGAGCCCACGAAAAGTGAGTATGAGTCATATAGCATAAGAACTACTATTCTTAACTGCTTAATAGCTTTTTACTACCAAGCAGGTATTTTGCCATACAGCCGGGTGGGGAGGAACACTATGATCATGCTGACTGGAATGTAAAATACTTGTATTAAGGCTGATTTCTACTGAAAAATATTCTTCTATAGTGGCAAGAAAGAAGACTTGCAGCTATCTGTATGACACCTTGTCAGTCAGTTTAACAGGCATTCCAGGAACTGAAGATTGGGGTTGGAGATTCTCTTCATTACTGGACACAGGCCTTTTGGGTTATGACTAAGTTTTATCAGCAAAATAGGGAAGGTAAACTTGTGGAATCATGTCCTGTTGCAGGTTACTGTGACTGTGGACCCAGTTAGCTGATTTACTTATTAACAAAAACAGTTCAAAATTTCCCTTTTGATTTAAAACTACATTGAGATGCAATTTAATATTCTCAGTTTGAATGGGAGCTGAAAAATGGCAGGATATGAAGGAGGTTATGAATTGTATAGGCTTTTCTAATGATCATTGACAAAGTTAGCTTTTAAAATGTTATTAAAAGAAGGCAGGAAACATAAATTTACTACATTATAAACAAAGATAGATAAATTGTTAATTTGTATATTTTTCCTGAAGGTCTGTATCAGTTTTTTAAACTTGTACAGCACAGTACCACAGATGGAAGATAATACTCAAAGTGCACGTCCTCCATGGGGAGATGATTCTGGTTGGGCCAAGTTTTATGGCCATGAAGCCTCTGAGCCATTATGGTTTACAAAGTCTGAGGATCTGAACCATTGTCTCTATATCTTTCTTGCTGCACAATTCAAATGAATGCAACTTGGGTGGCCAGGTACATAGATTGAATAAAAACCTATTCGCTTTAAAATCATGAGCATTGTATTGCTCAGTTATTCACCCTAGCAAAAAAAAAAAAAACCCACAGGACACCACTGTCCTAGAAAAAGAAATGGTTCTTCCCCTTACACAAGCTTTTTCTAATCGAACACCTCATCTAGAAGAAATATGTGCTGACATTTTGTTCATAGCAGAGGGTGCCTGAAAAGCTGTCTCAAGAATGGAAAATATAGGGACTGTCCAACCACACGCAAAGTAAATGCCTATGTGCAGGAGAGCTATTGTGTATGTCCTGCTTTCCAGTGTCTGTTCAAAGGGCTGCTCCACCCACCACAACATCCTTGCTAAGACAGAAGCTGGATGAAAAGTAAGCAGAAGTTACTCTAAAGATATTGAAGAATCTTGAAGATGAAAATTGGGCAGTGTGAGGTATAAAGTGTGTTCTTTATAGCAGACTTTATGGTCAAGTACAGCTGCCTAGCTGGAAAATTAAACCAGTGGGGACCTTCGATCAGAGAAGATGGATGTGCATTGAGAAAAGCCTTGCAATCAAATGTCAGCAAGTTGTATGTGACCCTCAATGTTGTGTTGTATACCCAGCAGCATGAATGAAACTAACTGTTCCCAAAAGGCCACACACTTTTGTTCTTTCTTTATTAACTAACAAAAGTACCTCATCTCTACCAGGTCACTAATCCCAGCAATTCTCTGCAAGCGGCAGGTAAAAGATCGTCTGAATCTCAGCATCAAACAGGAAGATACACAGGCATCCAAGAGATGCAACTCACATCTTTCACACCTGCCATGAGTAAGTGGGAAAAACGGTAGATTTTTATGGCGGGAAAAATCATTTATGCTCTCCTTAAAAAGGGAATTAATGAAACCCAGGGCTGACCTAGCTCATTAAAAGTAAAAGTATATCAAACTGCTATGGGTTTGCCTTTTATCTTGTTTTTTTACTTCATTGAACATATGTGATCTTTAGCGGTCTGGTGTTGATCTGAACACACATATTCCTTATTAGACTATAAACATAGAATTAGTAAAGATTAAAAAAACCCACATTTTTGATCTGTTTGTCAGAATCTGGATCACTTTCTTGATCCAATTTAAAGCACAAACACACATATACCCGAGTTATCTGAGCGAGTTTCAGAAGGTGGGACTGGCTTGCCTCCAGAGTATAGACGCGTGTAGCTGGGTTTGAGAGGAGGCAGGAACTTCTTTAGTCGTCTTTACTGCCAGGAAAAAAAAAAACAATACCATAGCATCCAACCACTCCTTACTGTTAAAGCTTATAGTTAATGCAATTAGACTATCTTAACCTCCAAGTGAACTTGTCACCAGAACAGAAAAAAAGATAAAGCAATGCAATGCAGAGTTATAATGGAGCTACTTTTGTTTAAACTGTTGTTTTATTCCCAGGAAGGAATTGAGAAATAGATGTGTATTAATAGCGATGCTGGAAGAACCGAACAAAAGAGAACTTGCCTTTTTAATTATAAAGTGTTTTTACCCACCATAGGCTTTTGTTAGTCACAGGTAAATTTGTTCATGCCTTGTCAGGAGCACAACAAATGCTGTTCTGTTCCTGTTCAAAGAGGTGACTTGACATTCTTGATCACTTAACATCACTCAGATTGGCGAAATGGGAGCTAAGTTTATTTTTGATACCAAGTTTGCTGAGCCATGGAAGAGTGTCACAGAGGTATTTTAACCCCATTTTCAGTGTGATGTTAGAGGAATTGGATAGGCTGTTTTGGACACGAGTGTGCACTGTAAATGTACTACTAACACATCTCTTACAACTAGGATAACACTGCAGGTAATTAGGTCGAAGAGTCACTTATTGTACATGCTAATTGATAACATCCTTTTCACTATCGACTTAATGCTGTGCTGCTAAAGTGAAGTGGAAAGCCCAGTCGCAATATCAGGGCTTCAATTCCCACCACACTCTTGGTACTTCTCACTGAAGTCTAATTGAAATTTTCAAGTGTATATTCCCCTCACACAGTAAATGCACTTCACATTGCTGTAGAGTTAAATGCAACATTGTTTTTAAATGCTCACTTAGGCTAAAGTAGGGAGAAGTAATTATTTTAAATTCCTGACCCATTTCAGCATGTTTTTCCATGGAAGCAGTCTTTCCTGACCAGTCTGGATGCGATTCAGCCTACCTAACTTCAAATATCTACAATGCAGATGTTTATCTCTAGGTATTCTTAGATACAGATCTGTCTTAAAATTGTTATAATTTCTGTGAAATCAGGCAACTTAGCAAAGAAGTCAGATCCTGTAACTATGCAAACTAAGGGAAAGGTTACAGCTGAAGTTCCTCCGTTTGCAGACGTCAGAGAAGCCACACAGGTATGATCTGGCAAAAGTGCCAGGTGGGCAGGGGCAATTAGTCCCCTAAACTGGATGTCTGTCATGGATGTAAATCTTTGATAAATAAGGTGAGAGTAAACTTAGCCTTGGAAACAATAGCTTTACGATATGGATGTTTGCACCTGAACTAATAAGCTGAGACTCCCTGTTTCATGTAGAAAAATAAAGACATTCAGAGTCTTGTTCATCTGACCCATTTTAGATGTCTAAAAGAAACTGAGAATTGCACCCTCAATGTATCCCTCTCCATGGATATTAAAGGATTTTAGGATTACTATCTTAGATACTCATTTGGTATGATGAATTCCTTCCCAGTCTCTTAAAACTAATGCCTACCACCCCTGTAGAAGTAGTGGAGAGAGGAAGATACCTTCAAAGTCTTAGAGAGGAGAATGTATCCACCCAAATAAGGTGTCATTGATTATGTGGCAACCTGAGGCATTTCCCTCAGATGTACTGTCCCACTGCTTGCCTAAATTTTAAGAACCAGCTTGATCTCTAAGTTAGGCAGACTAGATCTGACCATTAGCTTCATCAATTCTCCTTAGAAAAGAATTTGTTATTTTCTGTCTCCCTCAGGAAATGTATAAGTAAAGGATGGTTCAGCTCCTGGGCTCTCAGGTTACCTAGATAGTCTTACCAGAAGAAAATGATGATTGCTAGACTTATCACAGGGAAGGCAGAGCAGATGCTCAGCTGGGGACAGGAAGGAACTTGGGGCCAGTCACTTCAACAGCATCCCATCTCATACAGACTTAGGCTGATCGTGACAATGCACCCTCTAACTACTGTCCAAAGAAGGGATGAGTTGCCCTTCTTCATAGCCTCTTTCCCTCTACTGACTGAAAAGGGAATTTAGATTTATGTATTTCACCCATAGCTGGCTAAGATTAGTTGAAGAAATTGCATCTAGACTTCATCAGAATGAAGAAAACATCAGACAACCGGTGTTCTCAGCATGTTTCACCAGGGAAGTTCCCCTTTCCACAGGGATGTACCAAATGAATGCTCCAAGGAACATTTGTTTATTTGCCATACAGATTTAGAGTTTTTTCTCTTCCATGGTGGGAATTTGCAGTGCTTTATTCAGCAGCAGCATTTGTGGAGGGTGCGCAGTGAGATTCAGCTCTTCAAGTCAATTGGGAACTCCCAGTCAATGGTCCAACCTTACAGTCATGGATTGCACGCACTTAAATCTTGCCAGTAAAATCTACCCTTTCAATACATCATTTCTTTTATCCTGATTACACCCCTTGAATCCAAGTTTCTTCAGCCACCACTAGTTACAACTACAGAAGCTATTCTGTAGCAAAAGACTTGTGCATGCAGACTGCAGAAATAATGTGCTGCATTTCTGTAAACTTTGCTAGTCTTTTGTCATGGAAGCAAATCAGATCTGTCTTTAGGTCCTGCATAAGAAACCTAACAACAATGGCATAATAAAATATGCACAGAAAAAATTTCTGAAGCACCTTACTCAAGCCTTTCAGGTGGGTTCTCACCTCACTTATGCCTCTTTATCAATGCCACCAGTTTGAATTGTTGATTTCTTGTTCACATTAGGGTAAGTGAAATCTAAATGAAAAACATGAAACATTAGTTCATTTGTGGGGAAAAAAAGGTGTGCTTGTGAGGATCCTGCTGATCTACAGTGTTCTAATATTCATAGACTAAATTACAATCTCACAAACAACATATTGATTGACTGATAAATATGATCGTCTCACACTGAGAAAAAAGAAACCAAGGAAATGAACAAACAAAATTAGAAGACTAAACTGTTTGATTAGATTAGAGGCACCAATGTCGAGAAGAGTATATGAGCCTTAGCTAAAACATCTAAAACTCTTAACTAGGCTCTGTACCACATGATTTTGCATGGTGCTCATGTGAATCAAGGTTTGTGTGTGTGCACACAAAGCTGCTGAAATTCTGCCAAATCAGAGTCTTGCAGTATCTGCTGCTAGTCACACCCAGAACCTGGGTAGGGGAGAAAGGAAAGTAAGGGAGAAAAGTTCCATTTTGTTTGGTTTGACTTTTCTGCAAAAGATGTTTATCTTTGTAGACAAATTTGACTAGTGTTTGCATAGATGCTAGCACCAGATCAAGTAGTAAAAAAAAAAATCAAAAATACAGAGGAGGAACATATGCAATGAAAATTTGCTGAAGAAAAGTCTTTTCCACACACAGGTCAACACCACTGTTTGCAATAAAGCATGAACAGGTTTCAAAGAGATATTAAATGAGATATTCCAAAGTACACGGTATCTTGGGCCAATACTTTCAAATTTGACTAACTATGATCAGACTTCCGAAATCAGTGCCAGCCACTCAGTTTTGAAACTTTCCATTCTAGTCTACATATAAATTCAGAGATTAACATTTCAACAGAGAGAAAGAAAAACAGACTACAAAATGAAACAGTTTTGATTTATGGCATACTGGGATGCAACATAAACCGTTTCATATCAAGATTCATGTAAAATATTATCTGGCTCTACTCTGCTTTTACAGTCAGACCCTTCCTAACATAGAAAACACAGTTCAGAAAGATATTGAAAAAATGGTGAAAGTCCCTAAAAGTTCAAATCCTATCCACATAAGGTCTAATGCTATGTGTTCTTATGTCAGTAGGAGACCTGGTTCTCTAAACACAAGATGTTATATTGTCTCAGTTAAGCTATTTCTAACTCTTGCAAGAAATGCATACCTGTGAGTTTTTTTCACTAGTTGTCTAGGCTTAGGCAGCTAAGTACATAAACTTTAGAAAATGTAAGTGGGTAAAATGAACTTGAATTAAGAAAAGTAATGGTCTTAACAACAGTTCAAGTAGAAAAACCAATGTATTTCATAAATTGATATATAAAGCTTATATGCTACCTTTGGTTGAAGTAATAAGCCACTGAACTCACACAAGTTTGGGAGATACTGATAGTTAATTTATAAGTGGCAGCTCAGAACAAGCAACTAAGACTTCAGGTCTCTCTGTGCCAAAAAAGTAATTAGCTTGAGCCTACACGAGTTATGTAGCAGTTAAAGACAAGCTGAGCTGTTTTATATACCCTGTAGAACATTGTCCTTTCAACATTGTGCAAATGAGCTTTCTTTGCAGCCTTGCACAAGTCTATTGTAAACTAAGGCCGATTCTATCTCAGAGGAATTCAGTGAAATCTAGGGACAGAATTTGGCCTATACTTTTTAATCACCTGCAAAATTAAAAAATGCCATCTCTTCCAGGCACAAATTTGTCATCTCCTTTCAAACTGAGCATCTACAATAAGCCATAATGACACAGTAAATTATAATGAAAATCATTAAAACCTAGCATTAATTAAATACAGTCGTGAATTCTCTTATAGTAGAAGTACAGAGGGGTTCAGATCTACGTAGCCAATGAATGTAGACATTAATGCAAGTTCTACCATCCCCAGCGGTCTTTTAACAGTGCATGGGTAGTTTGGTAAAATGACAGGTCAATAAACTATTACATTTTACTTCACAGCTGAATCAGTGATTTAGGAAGTCTCATAGGCTGTAATCTTTCTAGCACGTAATAAAAACAAGTAAGCAAGATGATGATACACGTTTTACTTCAGCCTTTGACCTTTAAGGACAAACAAACACTTCTGTTGCTAATATTCACCATCACTGAATCTCTGGACTGCATCTAGGCTATTCTTGCCAGTTAAAACATTGTGAACCCTAAGGGGCTTCACTGAGAAGTAAAGGGAGCGTTATTTCCTTTTGCTGATGCATAAAGAGCACAAGCGACTTGAACAAGGTCTTCTGGTGTTTGAGTCACAGAGATAGGACTAGAAAACAGTTTCCTTCTAAATCTTCATTCTTTCTTTTTTCCCTGGATCTCACCGCTTGGAAAACCTGTGGGACAAACTTCTGAGCTGCAACTCTCAGCACAGAGAGACTATTTTCATTGAATGGAACACTTTCAATTTGAAGTGAAAGAGCATGTGCAATTTCTACAGCAACATGGTTAGCAACTACAATCTTCAATCAGTATGAAATGGCAGTCACTTGAAGCCATGCCAGTACAATAAAGAAATATAATTAGGTCATTGCACTTTCCAATTTCTGAGACAAAAACATTGAATAAAGGAAGAAAATTCGTTTCCATCAAATATATTCCTGCTCATTTCACTCTGAAGACATTCTCCAGTGTTTCAGCCTCAGCGTTATTCCCTCTGCTCTCCTAGGTCTACAGCCGTGACAAATGGCCAACTCCGCTTAACTGCAGCCCCATTTCAGTTTCTCATTTTCTCTAATCTCTCTCAGTGGAATAAAACCCACATGAAGACTTGCCCAGCAACATTGCCTGAGAAATTTCATTCATAGATTACAGACAAGAAAAGAGAGATTGTGCTCAATTTTTTAAAACCCTACTTTCTGTAACTCCTTCCAGCTTCGTAAGAGAAGAAGGTACATTTGCTTAAAAGCCACAGACTTCAAACCTGTGTATACAGAACTTGCCTTTGAAAAGCAGATCCAAACATCGGTGCCTACACTCGGTTACAGACCTAGCTTTAGGCTTCCTTACAACTGTCAAAACCTTGGTGGAAATGCACAGAGATAAAATACATTGTTCCTTTTTTAACAGAGATTTCTTCTCTTCATAGGTTTGTAAGTTCTTACAGTTTTCAGCATAAATCACTTTTAAGTTCACACAGGTAAAGTGGGATCTAGGTGATTTCCCATCAAATCTTGCATCTATCAAGGAGATAAAATACCCTTTCTGTCATAAGAATACATTTTTCTTCTCTTTATCTCTTATGTAATAAATGTTTTGGGGTTGCAGAAAGACATTTGGTAATCTATGACCTGCTGATATTCCACAATTGGCGAACAGAGAAGAATATCACAAAAATATCTCTGAGAAAAAAGACACTTGTTCATTACCGCTTTATACAGAATTTACAGAAAGAGACCGTGATGAGATCTCTGTACTCCTAGGCCAACACAGTACAATTCTCCGGCACAGATGAGAGATTAATGTCTTAGGATATAGCCTCTCTTGCTGCTTCCAATCTCTTTTACTGCTGACGGGATTACATACGCTTACTGAAATGCAAAGACACATCTCTCTGCTGATGCCTAAACAAGGAAATAAAAAGGTGTGTTGATTACAGCAAGAAAGCTTGTGCAGACAAAGTACGCGACTGACATTCCTAAGGTTGTTCTTGCGACGTCTGTCTCGTATTACCTTGATGAGCAGTCAGGGTTGTCAGGACCTTGAATGAGAGACTGCACATTGTTATTTATGGAAGTATTCCTTATTTGCATTAAGGGTCTAAAGGATGCTTACACCATAATTGACAACAGGGTTAGGACTTTATTTTACAAATAAGAAGGGATATTTGTATATAGCTATGGTGCCAGCTCCTACAAAGTCATTAAAAATTTGAATATATTTGGCATTGTTCTGAACTGTCCAGCCTCATGTATGTACAAAGGAATTGGAAATCTATGAGAATATTACTTTTCATTTAAAAGACATAAGATATTGTAACTTCTTGCAGTAAAAGGTATGCTGTTTTAAAGTGTTTTGGATTTAATAGTAGCTTGCTTGCTTGTTTGTTTTTAAATCTCCAGCTAGGCTGAAGATTTATAAATAGTCTGGCACTGTTATACTGCTAAAGAGATGAAGAGCGGGATTCAAGTCACAAATTAAATGTGGGTGTCTTCATATAGGAATCCAAATGGGTGTATCTAAATTCCTGTTCCAGTCAATGGACATCTTGTTAATACTGTCAAAGGAGCCAAGAGATGTGTTCAGTTGATGAAAAGTGAACTGAATCACTCCTTAGAACCCAGTGATGGTGCTGATTAGGCAGTAAATTTTGCCGAAGAAAAGGAACTTAAGTGTATTTGAGATGCCACATGACACCCTGCCTGGCCTTCCAGAATGTGGGTCGACCCCAAAGTTCTCCTTTGTGTTTGTTAACCCCACAGAATCATAGAATCACAGAATGATTTGGGTTGGAAAGGACCTTTAAACATCATCTAGTCCAGCCCCCGTGCCATGGTCAGGACCATATTTCACTCAGGTTTCTTTAAGCCCTGTCCACCCTGACCTTGAGCATTTCCAACGATGGGACATCCACAATTTCCCTGAGCAACCTGTTCCAGTGTCTCACCACTCTCATCATGAAGAATTTATTCCATATGTCCATCTGAATCTACCCTCTTTCAGTTTAAAATCATTGCCCTTGTTCTGTGAGGGCCCTCTTAGTGACAGTCTGTCTTCATCTTACTTATATCTTACTTATAAGCCCCCTTTATAAATTGAGAGGCCACAATAAGGTCTCCCCCCAGCCTTCCCTTCTCCAGGCTGAACAACCCAAACTCTCTCAGCCTTTCCTCATAGAAGAGGTGTTCCAGCCCTCTGATCATTTTCATGGCCCTCCCCTGGACCTGCTCCAACAAGTCCATGTCTTTCCTGTGCTGAGGGCTCCAGAGCTGGATGCAGGATGCCAGGTGGGGTCTCACCAGAGGGGAGGAGAGGGGCAGAAAGGGGATACAGTTGGCCTTCTGGGCTGTGAGCACATATTGCTGGGTCGTGTTGAATTTCTCATCAACCAAGACCCCCAAGTCCTTCTCCTGTGGGCTGCTCTCAATCCATTTATTCCCCAGTCTACACTGATACTGAGGATTACCCTGAGCCAGGTGCAGAACCTTGCGCTTGACCTTGTTGAACCTCATGCAAATATCTTGCAGCCTAGGGAATCTCCAAAACTACCCTTGTGCAGGCAACGGAATCCAGCTTGTTGCCTGCGATTGAGTTTCAGAAAGTAGGTATGTGAAAGTGGTTTTCTAAATGGTGGTGACTCAACAGGAGATGGTATTTCAGCAACCATTTTTTTGTCACTGGAAAGCAATATTGACTGACATGAGTGTTAGAGGCACAGCTCACTTTTAGATCCTTAAGAGTGAAATCCTAAATTTAGGTGTCTTTAACTATGGGTGAATCTCATCCCCCAGATGCCACTCTTTCCCCAAGACAGTCTACTTCGTTTCATGCTCAGCAGGTCCTGCAATCCTCCCTTGGAGACAAGCCAATACTGAGTCTTCAGCAACCTTTTCCCGCATGAGAAGAATGCAGCTGTAGGAAGAGGACAGTGCCATGACTAAGAGATGTGACAGAGGACACCAGAGGCGATGGCTGAAGGAAAGGGGCCTCCCATGTAAAGGGAAAAAAGCATGCGACTCATACCCAGGATGGCAGAGCAGGTGAGGTGGCAAGGAGCTGGTACAGGCAGAGCACAGCACACACACTGTTGGTCTGGAAAAAGTCCTTCAGACCTACTAGCTGGTGTTGGCAGATATAGTTATTTTATATAAGAAACATCGTAAATTTCAAAATCAGTGCTGACCAGCTGGTCCCTTGGGGCTGGGGAGCAAGGTGCAGTGAGGACCTCAGGGATGAGTGTTGTGGGTAGAGCCAGGGCCAACAATGGGGCCACCAAGAGCTCCTGGTGCTTTTGAGGAGCAACAAGCTGGGGTCCCAGCCTGGCCAGAGGCAGCACGGAGTCAAGACTGAGCGTAGGCACTCCCACGGCATCGCTGGAGCTGGGATGGGGCACGGCTGCACTGAAATGGGGCCCGGGGTCCTGGGTGGGCTGTGCTAGGTGAAGACCACTGAAGACAGAAGGCCTAGTGGTGCCCTCAGGGCTGTGTGCCATATCGCAGAGTAAATCTTTAACAATGCCAAAAGTTTCCTTACTGAATCTCTTTAGTGTCCTAGGCCTACTGGGCAGCTGAGTAGAAACAGACCAAGACACACACTAAAAATAACCCCATGAAATATGTATGTAGCCATGTACATTTTCCTACTAGCATGTCTAACATCAACTTCCCTCTCTTGCTACAGCCAAAGACTCAGCTACAAATGAAGTTCAGATTGTCCACCTGGAAGTGACACTACCTCCTAAAGGCTGAATCATCCAAGCATTTTTAAGCCACAGAGGTGTTTTGCTTTTCCCCATCCAGCTCTAGAGGTGTTGACTACCCCTTGCCAGAAACCATTGCCCACCTAACAGTGGAACAATACCTTAATTCTCCTTGGGCAGACTCAGACTGATTGTCTTAGTTTAAATCTTTGGTCAAAGATTACCTGACTGATTTTGGCTGTATCAAATTAGGAAGAACACGCGTGTGTTCCTTTGCAGGTCTATAGGCCCAAACCTTGCTCTTTGTAGCATAAATGCCTGCCTTAGCTGTTTAATGTATGAGGTTGAAAAAGCCTGTCAAATAGTTTTATATATATAAAAAAACCTGAAGTGTCTGCTTTTGTCTGTTAGAATGTGAAATAAGGCATTGAATAATAAGGGGTTTCCCTATTATTTCAGTTGCATATTTAGATCGCCACTATTTATGCTAATTTTTTATAAACAGATGGTATTTATTTTACTTCTGTATTCTTAGTCATTTGCTGTGTTCCTTGGCAAAGTTAGGAAGCAAGTTAAATGGGGAGAAGGTTCTTGAGGCTGCAGGGTATGGCAGAGCAGAGGGGCACAGAGAGCGGAGAGCTGGGAGCCTGTACCTCCTCCAGCAAGCCGGAAGGTCTTTGGTGAAGTCCAGAAAGTCAGTGGCCAGGCTTGAGAGGGGATGGGAAGAATTTTGCAGGGGGCAGAAAGGACTGGGAAAGCTGTGGCTCATTCAGATTTACACACACACACATTTAACAGCCTGCAGAATCAGGTGCATGGATCACGAAGTCCATACCTACAGAGGACTGGTGCAAGGACTCATAGCTGAAGATGTATATGCTAAAATCTTAAGAGTTGTTCAAACCCAATAAGGAAGATGCCTACCAGAAAAAAAAAATGGCATTCCTGAATCCCTGATCACCACAGAAAGGCCAAAGGAGCTGCTTGCAGATAGTAAGGTGATCATTTGGATACTTTTTATATTGATTGCTCAGATCTTGCGTATTTCCATTAAATGAATTTCAGCTTTGACAGAAGTGCAGTTTGGGCTCCACTGAAGCCAAAGTGGTAAATGTGAACTTGTAATAACTGGACTAGCAAGTCTGTAACCTTCAGCAAAATGGGATAATGTGCATCCAGGGGTTGTATCTTCTTCCATTAGCTGAGCTGTATCTGGAAACTGACATTTACTTATGCACCCGGTCCAGCCAAAAAAAAACCACCTCTACCAAAATAAGAGGGTCCACGGAGTTTTTAAGATGGTATAATTATACTAGTTTGCATACACCAGTCTCAGCAGTGTGATTGGTATAGAGTGGTAAAGGGGAGGGCTTGTGGGCGTCTTCTGCATTCTGCAGAAAAGGCAACTGTTACAGTAGACCAAAAACTCTTCATGGCAGGGATCTCGCTATCTCTTCATTTTCTGTCTGTAACTTTGTCAAACTCTACTTCTGATGAATGTGAACCTGTTTGTAGATGTTCGATTTTAGACGAAGAGCACAGTCTGCTCACTGCCAGACACTGCTTGGAGTGCAAGCCAGAACTACAGACGAGAGTGTTGTTGGCTTTCCTTCAGGTGCCTTGCTAGGGCTGGACTGTACTACATCTGCCTCAGTATTTTGCAGCAGGAGACACTGCAACTGTTCCCTCACTTTCATGGATTTTCAACCCATCCACGAAGCTAATGAAAAAAGTCTCATGCTCAGCCTTTTTTTTTATTAGAAGAACTTTTTAAAAAATTATGTTTGCATTCATTGTTATTGCAGTTCTTTTTCAGCTCTGCAGTTTTCCTCTTGATGTGAAGCTGCATAATGGCTTTGTGTCCCATAAAGTTATGTCAACCAAAACCTGCTGCAACATTTACCTAATTAAGCTCTAGTACTAAGACGGGTCCTCTGACATCAGTCCTTACTATGTAGGTTATATTAGCTGAAATCTTGACCACTGCCAGGTGGTTTCTGTATTTTTGGTCTCCCAGGTAGAATTTTCAAATAATGTCTAAGCTGCACCTAAAGAGACCAGAGCTTGCCTGCTGTTAGGTGACTGTGCGCCTGCTTTGATAACTGTTACGACTAATTGAGGGGCACATCATTTTCACAGATAATAGGGCCACTGGGACTACTGGATCACATCCTCTCAAGTTACGTATGTATCACAGGTTGCTGAGTTTCACAATGTTACCTTTGCATTCAGCCCAGCCAATATTTTTAAGTTGATCCAGGCTATATTCCTGGCCCCCTTCAATGAAAGCAATGTCCTCCCTGGCCTGAGAGAAGCAGCTTACCTACTTTGGGGCCCCAAGAGAAAAAGCAATGATCCTTTGATGCTCACCAGGCCACAGACATATCAGTCACAGTATCACTGTAACATCAGTAAACCCACGGCAGTCTTTGCTGTCTGGTATTGCCAGATCCACCACCCTCAAGGAACAATCCTGACCAGTATATATGTCTCCACCTAGACTCAAGATTCTGGACGGACTTTCTCATTCCTGGATACATGTCCTTTTACATTGCTATCTTTGCCATCCATATTCACCCTTGAAGCTCAGCCAGGAGGTGGAACAACTTCCACTGTTCAGCGTGCTCTCCATCCTCCTCCCATGCTTAAGGTCATGAGGGCCAGTTTCCTCTTGTATGTTGACTTTCTGGATTATTTCTGGATATTCTCACATGGCTGTGACTACACTCCCACCAGAGCTCTTTTTCCCATGGGATAAACATACAGGCCAGACCCCCCAAAATTTCAGCTTTTAACTTCAACGCTGTGCTCTCAGTCATTGTTGGGGCCCGGGTCCATATGATCACCATAAGCTCAGGCAAGGTGGTACCCTGGAGTTACAGTAGTCCTTGACACTTGTCTGGAGATTCTTGGACCCCACCACATATGTCACACCCACTGATTTATTTCCATCATCTCCCTGAGATGTCAACGAAGGCCTGTCAACAGCCCTCTTTCCTGAAGGAGGCAACCTCAAAACGGTCAGAGTGCGTAATGGCTGGGTACAGGACCCACAGAAGGGAAATTCCACTCTGTGTACCAAGCAAGTAGGGACAATGGAGAGAAGAGACAGACCTTAGGGCCTTCTCAAAGGTCCCTGAATCAAGGGTGGCAAGGTTTGAAGGGGAAAGACCCTTCCTTACAAAAAGGAGTTTTTGGCATGAAGTGAAGCCTGACAGTCAGACTAGAAATGATACAGATTTTTCTTTTCCTCCTTGCCACGCAGAGCATACACATAGATTTTTTCTTTTTGAGATGCCTAAAATCACTTAGATTTCATTTATACAAAAGACAGTTCCTCCCTGGGGCCCCAGGCAGAATATTCAAAGAAAGACAGGAGACATAAAAACAGGCTACCTCCTGGCTTGGCTTATTAGAAAATCAATCATTCTAGTGCGAATGGGATCTGTTAGACTCAGTTGATGCTAGTAGAAGGGAGTACAAGTTTTCCTCCTGCCTTCACAGCCATTTTCTTCAGTTATCTCTGAATTAACTTTTCAGAGCACATCAAGAACAGAAAATAACCCATCTTCCCCTCCCACTTCTGAAACTATTCCTTAATACTGCCCATCAGAGGTTCAAGATTTGTTTAGCACTCTGCACTTAAAGGAGGAAGAGCAAGGCATTTACCAAGATGTATTAAAGAAATTTGAACTATACCATATTTCTATGAAGAATGCAACTTCGAATATATTTTCATATAAGAAGTGAAAAAGTGAGGGAAACTCTTGGACTTCATAATGTTGCTCGGTGTCTGAGGTACCTTTTGCATCACTGGGGACCTCGCTGTCACAACTCTGCAGCCCACCTTTCACTGCCAGCTCCCCACCCTCTCACCCAGGCTGTCAAGGCAGCATTTTCTAGAGACATCTGGGCTGTGTTTTTCCTTTAATGCTCTCATACTATTGCTCTCATGTTGTGATTCTCATGGCCTTGCACCTACAAACCCCATTAGTGTGACTATAGCAGATTCTCATTTTTGCCGTTGGCATGAGAGACCCACCTTCCTTCCCCCCTTTTTCCTACCCTTGGTCACAGTTTTTGGTTTACATTATGGGAGCCAATAATATGCATGTACAGAGCTTAACAACCAAGAGCAGCACCTACCCCTTATCAAAGCATGGTCCCATCAGTGCTCATAGCACTGTAAGTGAGAACAGCAAGAGAGGGTGTGAGCAGGTCCTGATGAAGAGTGTGTAGTTATCACAGAAAATGTTTTGGGGGGAGTCTCCCTGCTGTGCTGAGAGGGCACCTGAGGGGGATGTTTGACTGGGGAACCCCATCACTTCGTCTTCTAGCTGACCCTGGGGAAAGCCTTTCAGCATTTTCTTTTCACCTTCTCTCTCCCCTTTGGTTTGTATTTTCCCCCCCAAAGTAACTTTCACAATTAGAGCCATTGTATGTTAGCAGCTACAGACCCTGTTAAGCAATGTTTGAGCACGTGAACCTGGTTCAACATCCTTTGTGAAACAATAACAAAGCAAAGCGTCCAGTGTTAGAGGTACTGTCTTGGTAGGCTTGTGGAGTTCCCAAGCAAAGTGTAATGGGGATTGGAGAAAATGGCAACTAGAAGAGACAGAGCAGAGGAGACAGCCTCAGATCAGAATTCAAGGCTTGGAGGTAAAATCAAGACAATACAGAAGTTCGCTGAACTATGAGATCATAACCCATTAAGAGTGTATAGAACTAGGCCAAAATTCCAGTCAAAAGCCTAGAAAATTCAGTCAGAGGGAGTTTGTAAAAAACAGTGTGAAAATTTTTCAAAGGATAGAACCATAGACACTAGAAATGTTCAGCCTTCAGACAGCTTTTGTGTTTTTAAGAAGCAAAATCATTTTATGAAAGTCTGGAGGCATGGAATGACAGTACTGAAAAAGATACAAAGTGAAAGTGCTGTAAGAATCTGTAATGTTGTTAGCAAGGCTTCGCCAATAGTCAAGACTTTTGCAAGCAGGGAATCAAGAGGATTTTTTTCTGCCGGATGTGTAAGATACAGCTACATCCAGGGAGTACAAGTACATATAATTATTAATGTATTAAGCTATAAATTTTAACATATTATTATCCAAATATATTTATTAATGATAGGGGTTTGGTAGGATTCAGTATTTATTTCTGCTGAAAATTAAGAGTTATAATCAATGCTTCAATATTGTTCATTAAATTTGCTGTAATAGACAACAGACTACAATCTTACTGTTTGGAGGAAAAACTAAATTATTTCAAACAATTTTTTTCACATTCTATACAACAATAATCTTGTCTGCCTGTGGAAGAGGTGTGAAACCCAGTTTCAAAGTTACTGTAAGAGGCAAAGGAATTTAATTCAACTGCTTTGAATTTGGCACCACTCGGTTACAGGGGAGTCCCTGCTTCCAGGGACTTTAATAGAAAGCTTGGAATTTCACCTGGGTACTAGCTACTGAATTTAAAAGCAGAGAACACATGAATTCCTATAACCATCATGAAAATGCAGAGAGAGTGAATTACGATCTGGGATCACGTCACTTATCACCTTGGCATGTCCCATGATGCAATCAGGAAGGAGTGGAGACCAGGACCTCTTTGGCTCTTCCGCAAGAGGCAATGGACCTCTGAGTGTACATGGCCCTTTGAGAGGGTGGCTTATTTCAGACTGAAATGCTAGTCTTTTAGAGTGAGTCGCGATAATCAGGTCAACAGGGAGACATATGTGAGATCTCTCACATAGGTTTTTTCCATGTATAAGTATGTTGGCAGACACCTGGCTGCTCTTACAACATGGCTAAACCAGTATTAAACAGTGACAACTCAGCATGAGTCCCTGGGACACTGCCCAGTCCTTCAGCCATACTCTAACCACATCCTTGCTCATATATCCTTGATCCGTACGTGATTTTGCAAGGTCACCAGACAATGGCCATGCCCATAATGTATCACCACACCCAGCTCTCTCCTCCTTCTCCTGTTTTCAGTTTATGAACCCACAACAGTAATTGCTACAGGAATACTTGTTATTCATCCTTAAATGCCTGAAGTTTCATTTCATGCCATTAAATTTCACCACAGATCTAACCCTCTAACCTGCAGGGTCATCTACTTTGCACATAATATTCTCATTGATAGAAATAGTGCCAACCACCTTTATGACATCAGCACTAGAAAATTAATCTGTGAAATGCCGACATTTTTTGCCAAGGTCACTAATGAAAATAACCGAGAAAATTATTCACAAGATTAAATCTTGAGGGGAAAAAAAAAACAAATTTTTTTCTTCAGTTTTCTATAAAGAACTTGGGTACCTGAAACATCGGTTCCTTGCTTGGAGCTGTTCACCATTTCAAAACTTATTCTATGTGTGTCTTATAAATTATTCCTTGCAGAAGTATAAACTGAAATTTGTAATGTATGAATAATTTCCCTCAGGTTAAGGAGGTTTTGTATATATTGAGAAAGAATTTGAAAGATCTTATGGCCAAGTCACATCTGCAAAGTCAAGTGCCTTTATTTACTGTTATAAGCTGCACTTTTATGTAAGTGTTTTGCTTATAAGGTCTTTGAATTTCCAGAAACAATAAGAGCTGAGTCACATATATCAGCAGACTGGCAGTTGATTTACTAATATTTTTTACTTCCCTGTTTAGTTTTCTGGGTTTTTTTTAATATTTCATATGTATTTTGCTGATTTCCAGTTTAAATTAAGATTATCATTATTTTTAGTTTACAGATGGTAATTGATCTGAGACACTATCAAAATGGAAACCCATGACATTGTAACATTCTGTGTCACCTTAACAGATTCTGAGTAAGAGACGGAACATAAAATGGTTTGTCTGTATTTATTCGCTGCATGCAAGACTACAAAGAAGCAACCCACAAAACACATGCTTTGCCCTGTGCAAACACCCTTCCTTGCCTGGCTCTTTCCCTTCCACCAATCCCACAGGAAAGAGCAAAGGCAGTGACAAAGAGCAGAAGTGCCAGACCTGTGCTCTCTGTCCTGGGACAGCCCAAACCTGGGAACTGCCTTGGCTAGTGATGCAAATCCTGTGCCACATCCCATCTCTCCCAAGTGCTAATTGTAGTGGCCTACAAGTCCCACATATGTTAGATAACTAGCAAGCAGCACTCCTCAATGAAACTTGTAATTCCCTTTTGCTTTTCTCTTTTAATTAAAACAACTCCCTATCATATTTTCTTGATTTGTCTAAGGTGATAGTCACACTTTTGCCTGTCAGCAAACAGCAATAATTCCACAGCTGTCTCTGGGAACCAAATGACACAAGCAAGGGAATAAATCCTCAGTGTCAGGGGCTGTTGTTGATTCATTCTACAGAGACTGACAGTCAATCTGATGTAATTTCTGAGGTCAGAGCACATAAATAGCAGCTTATGCTGTTTTTTCCCCCCTAAGCCCATATCTTGTATGGATTCATTTCCTGCAAATGGGTTCATAAAACGCTTTCGGAGAATGTATAGAGATGAACATCATAATGGGGATTAGCGCTTTTCTGTTTCCAAGTTGTTTTTCTTTCGCCATAGCATCTGATCTCTTTGGCAGCATGGGAACATGCCATTAATAAATTATATTACTTAAAGGACTTCCATGTTTCTGACTGGCTATCTCTTATGGTCCTCAATATAAAACAACTGACAAAAAAAATATGGGCAAAAAGTTTCAAAGTCTGAGGTTGTTTTGGGAAGTATTGATGGGGGGATAGATTTTGGACTGAAACAAATTTTTCACAACTCCTTTGATCACACTTCATCAACTATGTCAGGAGATCAGCTCCACAGTCACGTGTCTTTCCATGTGTTCCAGGGCATGTGAGTGAGGGCAAAATTCTTGGTCACTGATGGGCTGGCCGCAAACAGCCCGATGGGTTTTCTGCCTGTGTTCAACACCTACGGATGCTGGAGAAGTCCTCACTTTACTGTTAGCACAGTTGTCCAAATATGTGAGAAAGCATGGAATCAGGCTTTAGATTTTGATTCCTCTGAGGAAGACTAGGTTTCAGTTTACAAGCCTATTTGGAAGATCTGATCAATAGGAAATGTAAAATCGCTTCATGAATTTTTCAGCAGAGAATTTACTTAACTGGAAGATACTGTATGTTATTTTTCTTTCCACATCAAAGATCTATGGGAAATGTAACCAAGACATAATATAGGAGGAATTATTCATGTAACATCATGGAGAAAATAATATGTTTTGGTCAAAATATTTTTTAAAGGAAAACAAAAGAACAAAGGCTCACCCTGAGGTTAAAGCAATACATAAGGAGTCAGGAGATAAAGGTTCATTTCCTGGACCTGATACTTTATAGCTGTGTGACCTTGAGTTGTTCATATATGGCTCCATACTGCTCCCATGGAAGCCAGTGACAAATTTCTCATAACTTGCAGTGGTAAAATAGCTAAAGCGGTAAAATGTGAGGTCCTGAAGCACTGTGAGTTGTTAATTTGATGCAGATGTGTGGAGGGACCTCACAAAGTCCAGTTGTGGTCCTTGACTCCATCTTGGCCCAAACTGTACATCATCTATCTGGGAGTTAATTGGCTTTACTCTTTTTCATAAACTTATTCAGGTTATAAAACCCCCAACCCATTTCAATGGAATGCAAAGTAATATAATATAACATAATGAATAGAATAGAACAGAATAATAACAATTACAATATTGTAATTCTAATAATATAACACACTACTTATAATTATGATGTTATATGTATAACATACTTATATAATTTTTAAAAGTTAGAAAACAACTTCATATACATTTATTTTACAGAAAATGTGATGAACAGCAGTAACACGGAGCAGGTACAAAAGATAAGTCCTAACTGAGATGTGGGATTCACTGCCCCAGGATGGTGCGCTTACTAAAAGTTCAGGAGGACACTGTTTAAGCTCATGGAAGGGAAATCCACTAGCAGTTACTAAATTCATAGTAACCATAACCCACTCAAATTCTTGCCTGAGCTGCTAAATGTCAGAGGCTGGCAGAGTATTCAAGAGAAGCATCGTATTCCTTGTCCTGCTCCTATTCCCCACCTGGAAATATAGTTTTATCTGCAGTCAGAGGCAGGACAGGTAGCTGCACAGAACTGTGTGTAGGTAGTGAACAGACCAGTGTGGTGCCTATATTCTTGCAGAGGGAGTCTGCAACTCCAGACTGGCATAGAAAATGACTCGGGGGGGAGGGGGGGGCTGTGTTCATGCTGTAGACTGTTTAGTGCACGGTAATTTTAATCATGTGAATAATCCCTCTGAAATTAGGTCTTAAATCAACAACATATTTACTACATTACAGAAAGCTCTGAAGCTCTGAGAATAAGCCTGGAAAGGAGAAATAGCCCCTGAGCTGCAAACCAACCCTAACGAATGGCTGCCCTGACAGGCTTTGAGGGAACAGGGAAGGAGGCATTAGGGAGCTTTGTCTGGGGAGTAGGTGTGAGCGAAATGCAAGATGACTGGGAATTCGTGGACACCACTCTGAATAAGAAGTTATTAACAACTGACTGTTGAAGTATCCGTGGCCTGGGAAGAGAAAGACCTAGGCTGGATGGCCATCTCTGCAAATGCACAATGATATCTTCATGCATGCACGGCTGGGGTGAAATTTACTACCAGGAATGCAGTACTCCAGTTTACACCAAGGAAAATCTTTTAGAGGTGATAAGACTTACTGAGACTGGCATAACCCATCAAACAGAAAGCATTAAGGCTTCACTAAGAATAGTTTTATTGAATGACAGATTATTATTTTTTTAATTAATACTTTTGCCTGATAATTTCCATTTTAGTCATATTTTCTTTAGAATGCAAGCACAGAAAACTAAAGAAAGCTGTGAGATCAGTTGTTTCTATAGTGCAAAGGCTGGTACAGATGGGTCTTCTGTTTATGAGATACCCTCTTTATTAAAAGTATGAATAGAGTACTGAAGCTTCATAAAAGCTTCATTCAGGGGACAAGGTCCAAAAGCTTGATAGTGCCATATTGCATTCCTTGAGAGAAATAATGTTCTCATTTGCCTTGAAAGTAGTAACGTATGGCGAAATTATACAGCTGGTGTGCTGCTTGAGTTCAGCTGTAAAAAAATAATCTGCTCAGTCTCCCCTCAGGCCTTTCTTGCCATTAGGTGCTGATTTGCTATAAATGAGAACTATCACTGTGAATCATCAGGTGACATTAGGGATCTTAACAATCTAAGATATTATTTTAGAAAAAAAACCTTTACTGTGATTTTTCTCCTCAGATAAAATAACTTGCAATAAAGCAAAAGCCATAATCAAAATTTAAGATATGATTTTTTTTCTCTTGTGTAACCTTTTGGACAATTAAAGGTTTGCACATCATAGATCTGTAATGATAACAGAACGTCTGTATAGATGCTAGCCTATTGCAGGCTGAAGTAGGAATAATATTTTGGTCTCACAGAAAAAAATTGCTGTTTCTTTCAGTAAGGTAGGTTTTCATTTCAGAAGGTTAACTTACATTTCAAGATGAAATGCTGTTCACTTACGAAAACTGCAACAAAAAGTGGATGTGTTGTATGCAAAGGTAACAAACCTACTTTTGATTGACTCCTAGAAGGCATGGCAAATGCCTGCAGAAAGTTGCATGTGTTTAGCTTTAGTGTGCAAGATCAAGACCTAAACGTATTGTTGACTCACATGTGAGTTAAGAGAGGTGCTGATTCTAGGTTGCCCAAGTGGGTGAAAACAGTTCACCGTCTCTCTAGGATGCAAAAATCTATACGTAGATTTTAGAAGCCCCTTTTCTGGAGAGCTCTCTGCATTTCCCACTGACATTTCCTCAAACATCAATGCTTCTCTGTGCAAAGGATGCATATCTACAATTGACTTGATGTCAGCTGAATTTTTGTCTCAAGCTTACTGTTCATGGTAGTGGAGTGTTTGTTCATGACTGCAGACGTTGCTTTAAGACAGCCTACCCGAACTTTTCTGCAATTACATTTATAAAGCACTCATTGAACAAATCACAGTATGTGTTCTGCCTCCAGACACAAAAGTAAATATTCAGGATTTCAGAACATGTAACTGGTACTCTGCATTTCAGAAGAGATTTCAGTGAAGGCATGGTTAATGAACTTCAAGACCCATGAGGCATCTGTAGTAACTAGCAAATAGAAGTGACTATTTCATGTTCATCCTATCTCAAAGGACTGTAGTGAAGACTAAGCCCCGAGTTCCTTCAAAACCAGCTATTCTCTGTAAAATACAGCCAATATTAACAGGAGGAAAGATTTTTATTATTAATATTTTGACATTTTTACTAGATGATCAAGTAACTCTTTCTAAATCTCCAGGAAGTTTTCTGCCTCCAAACAAGTGCCTTAAATGTGAGCAAAAACCTTTACAAAAACTGATTAAAAAGGATGTCATGATCAATAGGGTAGTGTCTGTTATGAAATACAATCTTGAAGACTGCATTGATTTCAGTGAAATAACCACGTCTTCGAGGTGCCTGAGAGTATAGAATAAGCACCCATGAATATATCATGTTGGCAACAGTCAAAAAAGGTCTGGAGTTAGTGGCATCAGATTGAATAACAGTCTGATGGGTAGCCACAGTGCTCTCCTGGTTTCATGAAAACTGATGGGCATGAATCAGAGCATTGCTATTTTTGTCCATGTGTCGCAAAACAAAGGCAAGGTAATATTTTTGTTGCTGAAAAACTCATTTCTGACAATCTGTATTGGTTCAAAGTTTAGAACAGAATAGACTGTTTCAGCTGGAAGGAATCTGCAATGATCACCTTGTCCAACTGCCTGACCCGTTCAGGGCTGACCAAGTTAAATCACGTTATTCAGCGCATTGTCCAAGTGCCTTTTAAACACTGACAGGTTTGGAGCATCAACCACCTCTCTAGGAAGCCTGTTCCAGTCTTTGACCACCCTCTCATAAAGAAATGCTTCCTAATGTCCAGTCTGAACCTCCCCTGGCACAGCTTTGAACCATTCCCACAAGTCCTATCACTGGATCCCAGGGAGAAGGGACCAGCACCTTCCTCTCCACTTCCCCTCCTCAGGAAGCTGTAGAGAGCAGTCAGGTTGCCCTCAGGCTCCTTCTGTCCAAACCAGACAAGCCCAAAGTCCTCGGCAGCTCCTCACAGAACATTCCTTCCAGTCCTTTCACCAGGTTTGTTGCCTGTTATGGATTTGTGTGGCAAGGTTTTGGTAGCGGGGGGGCTATAGGGGTGGCTTCTGTGAGAAGATGCGAGAAGCTTCCCCCATGTCTGATAAAGCCAGTGCCAGCTGGCTCTAAGACCGACCCGCTGCTGTGCAAGGCCAAGCCAATCAGCAAGGTAGCGCCTGTGATAACATATTTAAGAAGGGGAATTAAAAACTGCTGGGAGACGGCATTTAGAGAGAGGAGTGAGACGAAGTGAGAGAAAAGAACTCTGCAGACACGAAGGTCAGTGAAGACGGAGGGGGCAGGAGATGCTCGAGATGCCAGAGCAGAGAGTGTTTCCTTGCAGCTTGTGGTGAAAGACCATGGTGAGGCAGGTTGTTCCCCTGCAGCCATGGAGGTCCACAGTGGAGCAGATATCCACATGTAGCTTGTGGACGACCCCACACCGGAGCAGGTGGATGCCCGAAGGAAGCTGTGACCCCATGGGGAGCCCGTGCTGGAGCAGGCTCCTGGCAGGACCTGCGGACCCGTGGAGAGAGGAACCCACACCGGAGCAGGTTTGCTGGCAGGGCTTGTGACCCCATGGGGGACCCACGCTGGAGCAGCCTGTTCCTGAAGGACTGCACCCCATGGGAAGGACCCACGTTGGGGCAGTTTGTGAAGAGCTGCAGACCATGGGAAGGACTCACGTTGGAGAAGTTTGCGGAGAACTGTCTCCGAAGAGAGGAACCTTCACGCTGGAGCAGGGGCAGAGTGTGAGGAGTCCTCCCCCTGAGGAGGAAGGAGCGGCAGTGACAACATGTGATGAACTGACTGTAAACCCCATTCCCTGTCCCCCTGCGCTGCCCGGGGGGAGGAATTAGAGAAATGGGAGTGAAGCTGAGCCTGGGAAGAAGGGAGGGGTGGGGGGAATGTGTTTTAAGATCTGGATTTATTTGTCCCTATCCTGCTCTGATTTGACCAGTATGAATTGAACTCCCTTTTCTCCCCAAGCTTAGTCTGTTTTGCCCGTGACAGTAATTGGTGAGTGATCTCTCCCTGTCCTTGTCTCGACCCTTGAGCCTTTCATCATATTTCCTCTCCCCTGTCCAGCTGAGGAGGGGGAGTGATAGAGCGGTTTTGGTGGGCACCTGGCATTCATTCAGGCCAAACCAAAACACCCTACTCTGGACACATTCAAGGACCTTCACATCTTTCTTCATTTGTGGGGCTCAGAAATGCACACAATATTCAAGGTGAGGCCGCACCAGTGCTGAACACAGCGGGACAATTACGTCTTTTGATGGGCTGGTTATGCTGTGTTTAATGCACCCCAGGATGGGGTTTGCCCTCTGGGCTGCCAGGACACTCTGTTGCCTGCTGCCAACCACTCCACATTGAGCCTGCTGCCGACCAGCACACCCAGGTCCCTTGCTGCAGGGCTGCTCTCCAGCCTCTCCTCTCCCCATTTATACTTGTGCCCAGCATTACTCCACCCTAGGTGCAGAATCCAGCATTTTGACTTGTTAAATTTCATCCCATTAAACATTTCCCAGTGCTCCAGTCTGTCCAGATCCCTCTGCAAGGCCTCCTGTCCCTCAAGAGAGTCAACAGCACCTCCCAGGTTAGTATCCTCAGCAAACTTGCTAATGGTGCATTCAACTCCTGCATCCAGATTGCTGGTAAATATATTGGATGGCACTGGTCCTAGAACTGAACCCTGAGGAACACCACTGGTGAACAGTCACCAGCCAGATGTAGCCCCATTCACTACAATCCTTTGAGCCCTGCCCTTCAGCCATCTCTTCACTCAGCACGCTGTGGATCTGCGCATCCCACAGCTGGACAGCTTGTCCAGAAGGATGCTGTGAGGGACAGTATCAAAAGCCTTACTAAAATCCAGAAAAACTACACCCATCACCTTCCCTTCATCCATGAGGCAGGTGACCTTACTGTAGCAGGAGATCAGATTAGTTAAACAGGACTTGCCGTTTGTGAAGCCATGTTGATGGTGCCTGAGGAGTGCGTTATTCTTTAAATGCCTTTCAGTGGTACTCAGTATAATCTTCTCCATATTTTCTCTAGGAACTGAGGTTAGGCTAACAGGTCTGTAGTTCCCTGGATCTTCCCTCATGCCATTTTTGTAGATTGGGATAACATTGGCCAGTTTCCAGTCATCAGGGAGCTCCCCAGATTCCCAAGACCTTTTGGTAGATGATTGAGAGGGGTCCTACCATAACAAGCTAGCTCCTTCAGTACTCTGAGATTAATCCCATCAGGTCTCATGGACTTCTGAACATTCAGCTGATACAGCTGGTCCCTTGCAATTTCAGCATCCACAAATGGAAAGTCACTGTTCCCACACTAATGGTCCTCCAACTCAGGGGACCAGGCACCCTGAAGTCTACCAGTATTATTAAAGACTGAAGTAAAAAAAGCATTGAATGCCTCCACTTTTTCTTCATCCCTATTTGTCAGATGCCCATCTTCAAAAAGTATCAGTCACAGAATCACAGAATCACAGAATGGTAGGGGTTGGAAGTGACCTCTGTGGGTCATCTAGTCCAACCCTCCTGCCAAAGCAGGGTCACCTACAGCAGGCTGCACAGGACCTTGTCCAGGTGGGTCTTGAATATCTCCAGAGAAGGAGACTCCACAACCTCCCTGGGCAGCCTGTTCCAGTGCTCCGTCACCCTCAGAGGGAAGAAGTTCTTCCTCATGTTCAGACAGAACTTCCTCTGCTTCAGTTTGTGCCCATTGCCCCTTTGTCCTGTCGCTGGGCACCACTGAAAAGAGCTTGGCCCCATCCTCCTGACACCCACCCTTCAGATATTTGTAAGTATATATTAGGTCCCCACTCAGCCTTCTCTTCTTCAGGCTGAACAAGCCCAACTCCCTCAGCCTCTCCTCATAGGGGAGATGTTCCAGTCCCCTCACCATCCTTGTAGCCCTCCGTTCGACTCTCTCCAGTAGCTCCTCATCTTTCTTGAAGTGGGGAGACCAGAACTGGACAGAGTACTCCAGATGAGGCCTCACTAGGGCAGTGTAGAGGGGAAGGAGAACCTCCCTCGACCTGCTGGCCACACTCCTCCTAATGCACTCCAGAATGCCATTGGCCTTCTTGGCAGCCAGGGCACACTGCTGGCTCATGGTTAACCTGTCATCCACCAGGACACCCAGGTCCCTCTCCGCAGAGCTGCTCTCCAGCAGGTCCGTCCCAAGCCTGTACTGGTGCATGGGGTTGTTCCTCCCCAGGTGCAGGACCCTGCATTTGCCTTTGTTGAACCTCATCACGTTCCTCTCTGCCCAACTTTCCTGCCTATCCAGGTCACACTGAATGGCAGCACAGCCTTCTGGTGTATCTACCACACCTCCCAGTTTGGTGTCATCAGCAAACTTGCTGAGGGTACATTCTAACTCTTCATCCAGGTCGTTGATGAAGAAGTTAAACAAGGCTGGGCCCAGTACTGACCCCTGAGGGACACCACTAGTTACCGGCCTCCAACTAGACTCAGCCCTGCTGATGACAACCCTTTGAGTTCTGCCATTCAGCCAGTTCTCAATCCACTTCACCGACCACTCATCCAGTCCATACTTCCTGAGCTTCCCTAGGAGGATATTATGGGAGACTGTGTCGAAAGCCTTGCTGAAATCTAAGTAGACAACATCCACGGCTCTCCCTTCATCTACCCAGCCAGTCATGTCATCGTAGAAAGCCATCAGATTGGTCAGGCATGATTTCCTCTTGGTGAATGCATGCTGACTACTCCTGACAACCTTCTTTTCTTCCACTTGCTTGATGATGGCCTCCAGGATAAGCTGCTCCATCACCTTTCCTGGGATGGACGTGAGGCTGACCGGCCTGTAGTTCCCTGGGTCCTCCTTCTTGCCCTTTTTGAAGATTGGAGTGACATTGGCCTTTCTCCAGTCCTCGGGCACCTCTCCTGTCCTCCAGGACCTCTCAAAGATGATGGAGAGTGGCTCAGCAATGACATCCGCCAGTTCCCTCAGCACTCGTGGGTGCATTCCATCGGGGCCCATGGATTTGTGGACGTCCAGATCGCTTAAGCAATCCCTCACACACAGTCCAAAGTTTTCTTTAGACCTCCTCATGCTATTAACATAGTTTAAAAAGCCCTTCTTGTTATCTGAAACAACACTGGCCAGTTTAAACTCTGAGCTTTGGCTTTTCTTGTCTTCTCCCTGCATATATGAACCACAGCTCTGTAATCTTCCTGCAAAGGCTGACCTGGCTTCCAGAGATCATACAATTTCTATTTCCTCTTGAACTCCACGAGTTCCCTGTTCAGCCAAGATGGTCTTCTGACCCGCTTGCTTGACTTGCGACACAGTGGGATTGCGTCCTCCTGTGGTTCTTAAAAACTGACCAGCTTTCATGGACTCCTAAGTCCTCCAAAGTAGATTCCCAGGGTACTCTGCTAAATAACTCCCTGAATTGCTTAAAGTTTGCTCTTCTGAAGTCCAGGGTAGCGTCTCTGCTGTCATTTTTTCTTATTACACTGAAAATTTTAAACTCAAATATTTCACGATCACTGTGGCCAGGACAGCCATCTACAACCACATCCCCCATGGGTCCTTCCCTATTCACAAATAACAAGTCTACAAGGGCATCTTTCCATGTTGTCTTACTAAGTACCTGTGCCAAGAAATTACCTCCTACAGACTTCAAGAATTTCCAAGATCTGGAAATTTCCAGAAATTTCTCCTACTTGCCTATAGAATAACTCCTCAGTGCTTACATCCCAGCTGGGTGATCTGTAGTAGACAGTGTCCTTTGGATCTCTCACTTGGAGAAAACATCCAGTTGATTCTGATAAAAAATATACAAACATTTACAGTGTTTATGTCAGCCTTTCCTTTTTTTTTTTTTTTACTGGTTCTGTAATTGGCTGTTAACACAGCAGATCTACAAAAGCATTTTGAGAGGTTTCTTTCAGCTGATACTTCTGCCATTGTTGAGCTAATCTGACAGCAGCAAACACCCTTTTTGAGGGATATTTCCTATGCTGAAATCTGCTTCTGGCATATTTTCTGTAAAGGTTCGGCTAAGATGGTACAAGTGCTTCCTCACAAACCCACCAGGAAACGGAGAGAAGGAGGTTCCTCTCCAGGGCGGCTCCTCCTACCTACCTTACACTTACCTGAGAAAAAGTAAAATCATCTGCTGGAGCTGCCTTTTTCTCTTTACAGACTTAGTGAGCTCCCAGAGGACTAATTTTAACTGGATGTCTCATTTTCAGAAGGAAGCCGAAGGGAGGCAACAAGAATCCCTTCTAGACTCCTTCAGTTCAGTTTCTCACCTGATATGAAGGTGAAAAAAACAGTCTTAAGATTTTGTGTCTCTGTGCTAGAGACTTATATCCCCACTGTGTCTAATGTTATTAAGAAGTTTACAAGATCAATTATAGAGAGGTTGTTGGTTGCATTAATTCAATCAAGAAAAACTAAGTGACAACTAATAGACAAAACACCAATGGCAATTTATTGATTTACCATGGTTTTAGCGGACCTATAAGGGGTTTCCTTCTGAAATAGTCTATTCAGAGTGGGCCATTATAAACGTTCTTTCTGGAATGCAGAATGAAGGAGTCATTTTCTCCAAAATGCCCAGAAAAAAACTTCATAGAAAAGATCATGGACTTTCTTTTCTGTATACCAAGCATTCAAATCTCAAAGCATTCTTCTTGTGTCAGTTTTTTCTTTCTTCCTCTTTTATAAAAAGAAATGGAAAGAAATAAAGAAGTTCAGATGTTCTCTGTGTTCTCATGGCAGCATAAGGTAGTGCTGAGTCAATAAAATAATTAAAAACTGGACTCTGATGTAGCTCTGTTGACTTGCACTGGAGGGACACTTTGAGTGCAGCCTAATAGGAAAGATTTTCTTTCCAAGCTGTGTTCATTATATAGTGATGCTGAGTATCATTATTTTATAATGCTATATTTTGATTTTTTGTTTGTTTGTTTTTAAACAGTAACTTCTAGAATGGAGACGGGCATTATTTGCATTTCAAGAAAAGGTAATTTTCTCAACACTGTGAACACAACGATCACTTTATTAAGGAAAAGAAAAGAAGCAAGAAGCTGACTCTGACAAATCAGTGAAACTTGACACTTTGCCCACTGTTAATATGAACATAGTAAGAGAATATCAGTTAAAATACCCATTAAAGAAAACTTAGCTAATCCAGAAGTTAGAAAAGGCTGTTGACACAGATAATGTAGAGCAATAACTAAATAAGATAACAGAAAGTGAGTTTGAACTTCCAGACTGAGGGACGGGACAGGACAGGAAACCCAAATCTCATTTTGGAAACCTGATAAATTGATGTTCTTGTAAGCTTTCAGGAGTTCCTGTTTATAAAAGTCTGACATCTGGGTATGGTGGTTGTACCTTTTTGAGTATTAGCAACCCTCAACCATGACAGATGGCTACCGTCAAAGCACAGAAAACCTTTGTTAAGAAAAGATTTGGTTTTCCCCCTTCTGTTACTTAAGTCCTGTGGCTTTCAATGTAGAATTTGATGGAGGCAGAGGCAGCAATTTATTTCCTTAGAAAAATGAGTCAATTTGCTAATAATTCAAACTGTTTTTTCAGCATGGTAGCACTGTAAACATTCAAAGCTTATTGATAATTACCGTATTCATGGTTTACTGGTTTACTCTGCTTGTTAAAACATGTTCGGTGTCTATATCATGGGTTTGGGATTCTTTTAGTTCGAGCATGGCAAGCTTTTCGTAACCTATAAAAATTACTGTTTTTCTTCTCCATTAGAGAAAGAAATAATTACATTATCTTTATTTCTCTTATCATTACTGCAGTATTACATTTTATAAATATCAGCTCAAATCTGCAAATACCTACTCAGCCTTAATATCTGCAAGTAATCTCAGTGGAATTGATAAGTAGGATTTACAGGATGCTCAGTGGCATCATAGCAATCTTCCTATTGACTCAAAAGAAATTCAGGTCAGTCATCGTGAGAAAAAATGGGGACAAGAAGGAGCTCCTCAATGATTTCTGAATCAATTGTGCATTTCTTACAAATTCTGTGTCAAATACAGTTTTGCAGAAAGGAAAAGCATACCTGTAAATGAAGATTTCTTTGAAAGATATCCTGGGGCCACTAATTAATCATTTGAAATTCTGTTTTTCAGCATGGTATTGCATTGTACATGGTCTATTAGTGTTTGGAATGCAGTTTTTAAAGCCGTTATTGCTGTTACAATTGAGGCTAGGGTGACTGTCCATTCCTACTTTTGTGCACTGCCTGCCTTTTCTACTCATTGGTGATCACTCAACAGGCCTGATTCACCTACAGTAAATTCCTACATTGGACTTTCATGTGAAGAAAGATTTTCATGGTCTTTTGCCTTTTTATAAAGGAAAAAGTATAGTGAGCATCATGCAGCTTCCTTCTTTTCCTCACATCACTTTTCTATGGCAAGGATCCAGCACATTCAGCACCACAGCTACCAGCCTGCTTGAATCCCAGTGCTCAGTATATTCACCCATGAAACAAACCCAGGCTCAGATGGAAGATTCACTGAGCAACCCTGAGCCGTCTCTTGGCTGCTGAAAGACAGCCACACCCAGCCTGTGCCATCTCAGACCAAAACACTCTGAAGAGGAACTTTGTCTTTTTCTTTGACATATCCAATTGTCTGCTGATCCTTGAAGAAGTTGGTATTGATTCGACCTGCTGTCAGCCCAACATCCAGCTTCTCAGTCCTAAGCAAGCAGAAACAGGAACAAGACAAAGGCTAACTACACACTCAGTGTAAGTTATAACCTGAAAACAGCCAGTTGTGGATGTTGGCTACAAGGTATAATGGAAACAGCTACAGCACTGTCTGTGATTGATTGGGTGCTGCCAATACAATTCCCATCTGCTGGGCTCTCTCTGCAGCATTTGGTGGTCTCAACTATGAGCTATAGTGGTGCCAGCTGAAAGTAGGACTTCACAAGTTCGCTAAAACTGTTTAAATCTCTGCTGAAGAAAAGTAAAAGGAGATTCCACCTCTCTTTGTGATGTCTCCCAATGTTTACTTTTATTCTTTTCATATTCATCTTTTACTCACAACTGATAACTAAACATGCAAGCTGACAGAAAAGAGAAGAACATTCTGAGAAGTTTGCAGGGAGGGAGATTAATATCCACAGAGGTAAATTGAAGTCCCAACCCTTTTTTCTTTGCTGACACTAAGCTGTCTCATAGTAGCATTCCTAAACAAACACGTAGTTCTGTGAGTTTAAAAGGCTGCATCCTACCTTCTATTGATTTTTCCTTTTCTATGTATGCCTTTATCACTTCCATATGAAAAAAATCAATGAAATAACCTACACTTCAGCTAGTACAGAATATTCAGAATGAATCTTCAGCAAAACAGCACCCTAGCAGCACATAATACCATTTTTGTTCTTTCTGCATTGGCTTTCCAAAAAATATCAAATGAGCCTCAATGTCTTGCACTTCCTCTTTAAGGCTTCCTCTTTAAGCCTGCTGCGGGCTTACTACATAGTTGACAGTTCTCTTCTGCTGACATAATGCACTTTTCTGTTATAATTGTATAGCTTTCCTGTTTCAGACAAGTAGCTTTCTCAAGGGACTAGATGATGCAGGACCATCACAAAACCCAGAACCTTCTGCTGCTTGGATGTCTCTTTCTTTAATGCAAATAGAGTTGGCTTGCACAGCAGATGAAAATCTTCAAAAATGTCCTATCTAACCTAAACATGTCACTCCACATGTGATTCTTTCCGCAGAGAGAAAATGCCAGAAAAAAATATTCTCAGTATGACAGATGTTAAGTATGCTGCTTAACATACTTCTGAAAAAATGTTGGACTTCTTTTGGTAGTGAGGCTGCTATGAAGAATAGAATAGACTAGAGTAGACTAGACTAAAATAGACTAGACTAGACTAGACTAGACTAGACTAGACTAGACTAGACTAGAATAGACTAGACTAGACTAGACTAGACTAGACTAGAATAGAATAGAATAGAATAGAATAGAATAGAATAGAATAGAATAGAATAGAGTAGAAAATAGAATAGAATAGAATAGCTCAGACTACCTGCTAGCCAAGGAACCTGGCAGTGAAGGTAGTTCAGGATGTCACTTCAACGGCTTTGCTTTAGTATCAGTGCAGACATTGATGTCAGAGTCAACATTTTGGTCTTTAGCATGAAAATGAGAGCACCTGTACTCACCAGAAGAGTCCTAATTCTGTACTGCCTTGAAGTCATGAATGCAAAGTGAGTATGGATGTCATGGTGTCGCCTTAAAAGGGGTAAAGGAGTCTGATAAGCAGAAAAAGATAAGCCCTCCCGTTGAGTCACAAGGTTCAGAGCAGACCCCCTTGCGTTCTAAACTCTGTCTCAGAGAGGAGTCTAGGTGCAGCTGGATCTACTCGTAGTCCCAGACTTGGTCAATGGTTTATGTCTAAAGGGTTAGGTGTGTAGCCACTTATCAGATTCAACTTGCCTGTCAGAGCCCTTCCAAGGACTTTCACTGAAACAGTTTCGCAAAGATGAAACAACGGGTAATTTATTCAAGTGACAGGTATCACAGATTTGAGATTGCCGTTGATAAATGCACTGTCTACAAAAAGTTGAGCTCAAAGTAGTGGTTTAGCCCTTTAGTTAACAATATGTTCCCAGGGATACGTCTGACAGAGTCAGAGGCGCGACTCTTACCAAAAAGGCGTCCCTTCCTGGGGGGGGAGAGAGGTTCAGGCCTGTCAACCCATCCATCAGGTAAGGTTCTCGCTTGGCTCCTCCTCCCAAAGAGAGTTTTCAGGTGCCAGTTTTTATACATTTGAAAATCTTTTGGCGAGGTGGGACTAAGTCAATTATTATATGTGTATATTGGCTCTTGGCATGGAAGTTTGTGTCGTCACAAGCGGTGCTCGGCCCTACAGAGCGGGGATCTTGGTATGTGCTCAGGGAGGCCAAATGATTAAGCAACATCTGGCTGCATGGCCTCCGTCATGTCCCGGAGATTACTTGATTTACAGTGGTGGGTTATGCCCCTTTTCTTCTGTCTGATAAGATAAGCACAAGCCAATTAACTCCTCAGCTCTTGGCGCCTGAGTCCGAGCATGTCATTGACAAGTCCAGCAAGGCCATGACCACATTATCCACCCTGTGACCTCAGTCACATCTTGCCAAAAAGAATATCAGGTGAATTTAGGTTCAGACAGGTTGAGAGGCTCATCTTCCTCCCTAATAGGAGAAGGTATTACAGGAATATGTTCTGGGTTATGAACTTCAAGCACTCTAATACACGTACAAAAAGTTCGAACTAGTGAAGATTTTACACATGACAAACCCACACAGATAACAATAAGGAGTACAATAAACATCAATACACATTGAATCAAACTTTGGATCCATCTACTAATGCTTAGTCCATATCAATTCAAAATTTTCAAGATCCCCCCTGTCCATTCCCAGGGCTTCTGCTTCATATTTTCAGAGTTCTCAAGACTGTTCTGCAATCTTGCACATTTCATCCGTGGCTTGATGTAAAGTGACGGATATAACTGGTATAGACACACAACAGGTTTCACTATGATAGGAGGCATTTAGCCATCCACGAACACCACTTTCTTTTAACAAAATCATATCTAAGGCTAACCTATTATGTAGCGTCATTTAGGACGTAGCTTGCAGCTGCAAGCCAACTGCATTAACTGCTGCTCTTGTCCAATTTGCTAGGGATTTTACTTGCCATGTCAAATTTTCTATATATAATCAATTGTTGGTTATTACTGTCCAATACCCCAAAAAGCTTTCATTCCTAAATTTAGTCTCATTGCTGGGGTATAATAGCTCAGCCAGGCAAAAAGGTTACAATTTCCTTGCATAGAGCTCCACATTTGTGACTGTCTTTTAGCTCTATGTCATCGTGATTCTGTTAAGGATTGAATGAAATTAAAAGCTATAGTAGGGCACAAGCTTGGAATACCTAGAGTACATGCTAATCCTTCCCAATAGGGTTGAATGTAATCTGATATGTGGCCATTAGAACACACCCATACAGTTTCGGATAGCGCAGGTAGCATGAAAGTGCTACACATACTATTTTCGAGTTCATTGAGGCTATTATGTCCATTTAGACAATGCTGGAAAAGAACTCAGCATCTTTTGGCCTGTGGCTCAGCATTGTTGCTAGAAACTATATCATATGCCCATTTGTTAACCTGTTTGGGATCTACATTTATCATACAATCTGACCTTGTCTTAGGGTTTGGAGCACTATAATTACGGCACAAACATACACTTCTTTAAGCATGGTAAAGGTCTGCAACCACCCGTACCCATGGGTACTCATCAATATTAGAACAAGTTATCTTGTTGGTACAATTCCATAATTAATCTGGCCCTAGCGGTGTGGTAATTGGAGGTTTTTCTCTCCATTGTGTAAAACAGTTCTATGATCAGCAACAGTCCACATACAAGCTACGTCATTAGATCGTGGACTACATTTAGATCCATAGTTTGAGGGAAGTTCGATACACTATTCAGACTGTACCAGGATACTATAGTTCAAGGTAATGGATACACCCCAGAATGGTCAAGAAGGCTGGTCAAGCCAGGGTACCACCATACAGTCAATAGAGAATTTTATCTTGGTGTGTAAACTTACAAAGTTTTTTGTCGAGTTCTCGAGTGCAGTTTGAGTAAGACCATATGTTGGTATAGTTAAGGTTTGAAGGAGAAGTATAATGTTTGTAGGTAATTCCACTTCCTTATGGTATGGAGATGGTATTGTCTTTCATTTCCCATAAATCCAGCAGTGCTCCTTTTAGGTCAAGGGGAATAACCATGAAAGGGAGTCCCTCTGCAGGGGTTGTTGGCAGCATAAGACGAGTGGTTCCCTGAGTCCCACTCATCATTCTAAGAAGTCCTTGCAACAGCTTAAAGGCTGTGTTTTCCTCTATCATACCCAAATATTTCTTTGTTTTTTTGATTATAATCTCTATGGAACACATGCACAGTAATTACAGCTAATATATAAATGCATATTGAACTTATAAGTATTCGTCTACCACTGCTGATGCACAATAGTTGACAGCTGTTTTTTTAACAGCCTTGGAACTCTCTCTGCTAAAGTGGAGCTGATTGCACAAAGGGAAAGGCAATGAAGATCCAGATCTGAGCAGTGCTGGGGAAAACGGTTTTGTCCTCTTACACAAAGCAGCCATAAGCTTACCTTTGCCTCTCAGTTCAGGTAGGTTTTGTGACTCAGTTGTTTTACTAGAATAGCAGAAAAGAATGTGGGCTGATGTCTAATCGTTTGCACAGGCGAAGAAAATTCCCATTAAAGAAGTATAACCAAACGGTCGTATCACAACTCTTTGTTACCTGAATGGAAAATCATTAAACTAGTGCTGGTTTCAAGCTATGTCTCTGTATGTCTTGTGCACACTACATAGAAACAGATCCATTATTTGGGGTTCAAAAACTAAAGGACTGAAAGTCTGTGACAGCTTCAGATTCTCCAATTTTTTGTTTAGCTGCTTTTCAGCTTAAAACAGTGGTGAGTTTTATTCACAGAACAAAGAAAACATTTGAACCATTGCATTACTTTGGCCTTTTAATTCTTTACAAAATTAGAGGGCGTGCCTTTCACATAACATGTATTTTATCAGAAGTGGTAAAACAGTGGTAAATGTAGAAGTCAAGCATTGTTAAAAAAAAGCGTGATAATATATTCTAAATTCAGCCATTTGCTTTTGTTTATCTATCTCGTTAGTTGACCATGACTTCCCTGAAATATGGAAAGTCAATACACAATTTGGCAGACTGTGTTACATTATCAGAATTAATAGCAGGCATCCTAATGTACAAATGTTGCACATAATTATATGGTGAGTTAAAATACAGTTCCTTTACGAATGTATGAGAAGCAAGCATGTAGCTGCTGCGGTAAGTATCACAGGACTCCAGCCAGAGGGTGGGATAAGGGGCCTTTTCCAAGCATGATGAAATTCCAGTTGGATCCCAACCATGCAACAAGTCTAAACTTGAGTCCATATCATGTACCTCCACACTTCAATCTATTTTCAGTGGGAAGACATTTTGGCAGTCAGGCACGGGTGGAACTGTTGTATACCCTGATAGACCTCCCAGTCTGACAACGGGGGCATCAGGATGCCAGGGAAATCTATGCAGTACAGCAATCTGCATCTCACATAGCTACCACTGATGAGTACTATAAAAAGCTCTATTCATCTTTAAAGGCCATTATCATTAATAGTCATTGACATTTTTAAGCAATACAAGCAAAGCCAGCCATATTGCTTTTTGAGAGCCCGGCGCCACTCTCTTTGCACAGCGAAATTGTCTATGCATGCTGTAACACACCATGTTGCATAAATTCTAAGCACCATGCATGCATTACGCTAGATAGATTTTAAGTAGCTAATGTTAAATTTGTCATTAGAGAAAATGACTAACAGAGTTTTGAGATACGAAAGCTCTTCTAAGCAAGCAGTTTTGGAGAGTGATTTTGCCTCTTACCAAAGTGTGTTGAAATAATAATCAACACACCACATTTAGAGACTGGCAGAGCTGATAGGATTTGGAGAGCTATAAAAAGCAGAGTTAAACTCTTCCTTATTTATTGGGCTACTTAATTTTTTGGCAGTCTGGTATGTGCTAAAATGCATGAGCTTATTAAAAAAAATTTCAATTACATGTATGCTGTGCAGCCCAGAAGAATTTGACTAGTTTATATCTTGCATCATTTGTTAAAGGCATATCAGAGGAATTATTATAAGAAAAATATCAGTGATATTTTGTTCTCAGGTACATTGGTTCCCCTTTGAGCACAAGACTTACTGGACATCACGTTTTAGAGTTCAGACATTCACACTATGAATTGTTTCCAAACCCCACCTTAGCTCCAGATGAATGTTCCTTTTTTTATCATTTCCTTTTTATTTATGATTCACCACATTTATTAAGATAGAAGCTTTCACTGCAGAAACAGTCTAAAGTATACCCCCTACATACAAACTGATCTCCAGATTACTAGCAAAATTGCTGCCTTTGTATACTTATGGTCTGACGTGATAACTGAAAATAACTTCCATTAGCACTATAAAAACTCCAGCTGATACCAAATGAATTTCATTTGATACCAGCAGAGAAAAATATTGGCTGCTGAGATATTCTTTGTTCATGGTTATTTACAGTTAGCTAGAATCCATGTACCGTTCCGGAATCAGAAGTCTCCAGATGTTTTTCTTTACATCAGGTTCTTAAACACAAGCTTTTCCCTCTATGACTACCTAATATTCATATATTTACATTAAATTCTTCTCTCTTAGTCAATATGGATTCTGTGTCTTTGACTCATTGCAAATAACATTTCTTGTAAAGGGGCTATAGGAGCTTGACTACCACATAATCTGATTTTGTCTTGCTTCCACAGAATTTGCTGAGGAGATTGCTCCATAGATTCATGGAAGGCAGAAGCAGACAGTGTTACAGGCTATGGTGAAATTGGTTTTTTTCTTGATATCTTGCCAAACCATATTGCACTCGCAGAACCACGTCATTTTGTATCAAGACGAGACCAAGATGCCACAACAACATTTAATGTCACTGCATCCCTAAGTGAACGATCATGTATGTCATCTGCTGAAGGGCAAGTCACAGAGGTTATGTTAGAGCATAACTGATCAGCAAAAGAAAGTATCTTTGGTGGGTAGTTTGAATGGTCTGGTGTTGTTGGGTAGTTCCCGTTGCTTTCTGCCAAAGCACAGGGAGGCTTTTTGGTTGTCCTGCAAACACCACCATGAAACAATGCTGCTTAGGTCCAGTTGCATATTACTTTCAGTTTGTCTTAGCTGTGCAAATACTGACTCAGGGTCTACAAAAAAAGAAAAAAAAAACCCAAACCAAACTAACCAAACCCAAAACCACAATCCAAAACCATAGTGAAAATTTGTTGGCTAATTCTTCATGCATGAATCAGGTTGTAAAAGGTCAGTGGATTACTTAAATGGAAGGTTCTTGTTTGCTGAATGGATACTCTAAAAATAGTTGCTCTTTTTTAGGAGTTCAGTTAGTGCTTCTCAGTTTCATTCTTAAATTTGAGTATAATTAAGAACTGTACTTCTACAAAGACCCTTTACATAGGGTTCATTTTGTCTAATTGTCTCATGTTTCTGTACTTTATATTTTCTGTGCGTTTACATATTTTGTAAGTTCTTTTATTTTTCTGTTTTGTTTTGTCTATCTACAACTGGTAAAAAGCAGGCTTCTAATGTAATCAAATTATTTAAGTCTTCCTTATAGTCAGAGAATAAATAAATACACTTTCAGACAGGATCTTATCCCACATAAAGCTAGGCACTGAAGACACGGGGGATACAGAGTCCTCCAGAAGGTATATATTGCTGGGTACAGCAGGAGTCCAAATAATTAGCTCTTAGCAGACACCTGACTTCTCTATGGCTCCTGGTGGATAAGATAAATTCCACAGGTGACACAGTTTGTTTTATGCTTTTTACCTACAGCTCCAGAGATATTTAAAATCATATCCTTTAAGCTTAGTTGCCTAAATGTAAACATGTGTCATGGACTGGCATTTATGGAAGTCTCTGATAGTTCCTAAGGAGTTAGATTTCCTATTTACAGATCCAGCAGATTCTGAACTGTTTCTTCTTGTCTTTTTTGTAGTTTTGTTGAAAAGAATGCTAGACACAAAACCAGATTTAGGTCACCCTTAATCCCAGCTCTGTGAAGTCCTGTTTCCAGAGTGTGTTCTCAACTGTTGCTTCCCCTGAAATCAGCAAAGTTTGAATGTATTCTAATTTTCTGAAAAGCATACCAGCAAATGTAGCTAGAGACTTCTATGCATATTTTTTCAGACTTTCATACTCACTTTTACATATCCAGGTCTGAATAAACTTGGTCCTGCTTCTGGAGGCTGCTGAGGACATAGCAGAAATTTTGTAGCATGGCTGTGGTCATCACAGGTGCTTTCCTACTGTGGAGGACAAGGGCATGTCTCTACTGTGGAATGGAATGGAGATCTTCAGTCAAGCTCGGGGCAAACTACTACATCCATGTGACAACCCAGCACCAATACCATTTAGGTCCCAAGAAGGACACACAGCTGGGCCCAGCTAGCACCATGCCTCTTGGTCATCTCGTTAGCCACTGTCTCAGTGTTGGGCTATGGAGGTAGCTCAGCTGAAGCCAGCTGAAGGATCTGTTCACTGCACTACAGTGAGCTGTGCGAATATTCTCTTAGATGCTCAAATGCATTTCTGGTTCTAAGCCAATTGCTGCTCTTTCCGATTTAGATGTACTGGGTGCTACGAGGCGCTACTCGGCACAAGTAAGGACAGCAGGATTGTGTTCCATGGTAGACTTTAGTAATAAGTATGGAAGGGGAAATCTCAATCATTAGAAAAGGTGACTTTGCTGGAAAAAAATATACTAAAATACCAGCTAATTTCATACATGTATGTTCAGCAGTCCTTATTGTTTTAGGAAAAATATGTTTGAGATAAAATTGTAAACTCATACAACTATAATCAACTTTTTTTAACTCAGCATTTACACATACTAATTTGAGTACATGAGATGGCAGACAACTTTCCATTGTCTTTGTTTAAACTCTTTCTGAAGGAATTTTAAAAACATTTTCATTTGTCTCATTCATTTTGAGACTTTTTCAAAAAGAGTTTTTCCAGTGGCTATTACTATAAAATCTTCATAGTTGTTTAAATATTTGTGGTGTGGCTTTGTTTGGGGTTTATAGGATAAACTTTCCAGTGTAAACTTCTTGACCACCCAGAAATAACAGATTGCTTATACCAAACTCAGAAAATAAATAAATTCTACCATTTCTTTCCTTTTAGGAATATTTCTAAGATATTTATTTCTGCAGTCTCCAGGCTTCCCCCTTAGATCTACCAGGGCAAGTATTTGCCCTGGGCCTTTCTGCTGAAACATCTTCTGCATGAAGTTTTAATCTTTAAAAGGAGCTGGAATTTTTTTTTCTGTTTCCTGAACAAAAAAAAAAAAAAAAAAAAAAAAAAAAAAAACACCCCACTCTGAGGGTGACGGAGCACTGGAACAGGCTGCCCAGAGAGGCTGTGGATTCTCCTTCTCTGGAGATATTCAAGACCCGCCTGGACAAGGTCCTGTGCAGCCTGCTGTAGGTGACCCTGCTTCAGCAGGGGGGTTGGACTAGATGACCCACAGAGGTCCCTTCCAACCCCTACCATTCTGTGATTCTGTGATTCTGTGAAAACTAAATAGTGGAACAAATGAAAGTAGGCAGCTTGAATATTTCAAGTTTTCAGGTTTGGTTCAGGTGGTACGATTCAAGAAATGAGATTTTGTCTTGGTCAGTAAGCAACTCAGTAGAGTCTGCTACCTCATAGAGGTCTAACTACTAGAGATTGTCTATAATGCATTTCTAATAATGACAACTTAAGACCCTGCAACCTGTATCATTGTCATTCATTTTAATTCCACAGTGTTCAGGGAACTGGAGCCAGCAAGTTTTTCTTCTTAGAGGCTTGTTATAGAAAACCGTGATATCAAAAAAGAGAATGAATAGAGCATCAATGTAGCTAGCACTGGTGAAATAAAACCCTGGCTTTGAGAATAATGTGATGAAGTACAAAAAGTAGAACAGGGCAGAGCTGTCTTTGCCTTGATTATCTTTATTACCTTATTATCTTCATTACCTTCATTACCTTATCTGGTCAGGAAGTTTAAATTTATTCATCTGCTTTAGCATTGAAAGGGGACCTTGTAAAGAAGAGACAACGCAGAAATCATAATTAATGATATATAATCTTGGTTTACTGGTAAACATAAATGTGGGGTGATTTTCATGATCACAAAGGTGGCATGAGATTCATCCCTGACACACATTTTCTCCAGAGTCTGTCAATGCTTGTGTTGGTAAATCCTCTGTATGGAGCCGCTCAATGACCTTCAAAGTGCCTGGTATCAAAGTCCATTCAGCTGACAACTGGCCAATTTTCAAAGGTAATGACAATGGAGAAGTAGGGATGCATATTGTCTGTAAGGCAGCTTAAGCTATACTTACTGTCAAATAAGTGTTTTGTTTCTATGGAAAAAACAGAATATGAGTCCTTTAAGCTCAGATCAGACTGACAGATTGGAAACATAATGCTGAAAGATTGCTTACCCTACAGCTAAGCCTGTATTTTTAAAATGAGGTTATATACCAAAAAGTGACTGAATAAATGGCCCAATTTTTGTTTTATTATTTATTTGGATTTATGAGTGTATAAAAAGTGGGTAAACTGTGTTTTGACACTTTAAAATCCCCACAAATCAAACTACAAAGAGAAAACCAGCAGCAAATACCATTATGTGCCAAAGAGTGGTAAGGAGGCAATCCTCATAAAAGATTACAGAGTATCTTATTTTCTGTCTTTCCCAGACTGAATCACTCTTGAAACCAAAAGAAAAATCATTAGTTCTGTGGCACACTATGAGGGGAAGACTTATGGACCTAGAGCACACTTACGGTTGCTCCCTTTCCTGCCTGTGTTCGTGTCTTTGCTGAGAGCAGCTGTAGCATTGTTTTCCACATTTCTCTGTCAATATAGAAACAGCTAATGCTGATTTTGCTCACTGTTAAAATTTAATATTTCAAGATCTTGCCAGACAAGCCAGCCTCTTTCTAACTTGTGCAGTTACAGCAAGACAAACATTACCAAGCACAGTAGGTGATGCTGGAATTTAATTAACCACTCGCTTGAAGATGGACATGCCCCGGGGGTCATGATCTCCTGCTCACTTGCTTCCTTCGATTTGGCAGTGCTAACAGTATAACGCTCTCTTGGGTCACGTGAAAAGGAAGTAGGCATGAACAGCCTGAAAAATTCTCACTTCTTACCACCACCACTCTCAAGAGACTTATCTTCTCTATCACAAAACTTAATCAACACTCAAAGATAACTACACAGGTCTCTAAGAGAGAATTCTAATTGATCAGAATTTTATGGATTACCAAATCATAGGCATTGCTCATTTACCTGGAAAACCGAGATCTCAACCTTGTACAGAGTAACATCTCCTTTCTAGGTCCTTCCTCAATCCAGATTTCTCTGTATACACACAGAGTACCACTGTGATGACCAGGAGAGATGTCATTCACAGCAATAATCATTTAGCATCTGAAAACTATTGTTTTATGAATATTTAATGTCCATTTTCATACTGTTTGTTATAGATACCCAAATTAATAATCCTGGCAACTGGCAACAATATCTATGCTCAAGAGACCAATGAGCGAATCAGATAGAAAAGCATCCAGTGCTACCAAGGTTTATTCCTCAGATGGCCGATGGAGACCAGTAGTTTTGATGCCTGCTGGACATTTGAAATTGTCAACTCATGTAAGTTCACCTTTTTTTCTCTCAGGTGCCCTTATAAGCAGGAGCTAGGGTCTCCCAGCCATGGGTGATATGTATCTCTCTGCCACCTCTTGAACATTGCATAGCAGCAATGACACCAGTGGTGAAGATCATTATTTAACTTTGACTGCCTGCTGATTAGATATCTAGACAAGGATTACCATCTAATGAGTGGAGTGGACAGGCACCTTCACAGGCCAGGCCTTCTCACTTCTCTTGGGCATTTTCAGTATCGATCTTACCTGAGACGAATACAATTCTGGAAGTGTCTGTCTCTCCGTCTCTCAAGAAACTATGAAAAGAGACAACTGGTTTAGTCCACTCCTTATCCTTGGACAGATAAGGTGATTTAAGTATGACCCCAGCCCTGTTAAATTAACAGCAATTCTAACAAGCCAATTTATTTACTCAGACAGTTGGTAAATATATTTGTTCTTATGCCAGGATGAAATTGCTTTAATATCAATATACTGGAAGAGGTTTCTCTAATATTTGCTTCTAGAGACCTCTTGTTCTAATCTATTCAATTATTGATTGCTGGATGTTCACAAGGGGCCACTGCAGTCAATGAAAATTCAGGTCAGCAGGCTTGCAGCAAGTCTTGCACAGCTGTGCCTTACACTGTCCACTCATAGTAAAACTTCAGTCATACATATATTCTTAGTTTTCTATATCCTAATTTCAGTGCTAATGAATGCAGAAGCTATTAATTAGCTAGTCAAAAAGTTGCTTATGTCTATTCTTGCTTCCAGGAGCCTCCCATTTAGGGTCAGTTCTATAAAATTGCAAGTTCTGTAATACCGCTTTAAGCTCTTGCTCTTTGCTGTAGAAGAAAGTGAGAAATAACATGAAGAAACATCCACACAATAAGTAATACCACTGGTCTATAGGATACGTGTGTTCAGGTGCTATATTTGGGCATGAAAACTCCAGAACTATTTGCTGGACTGCAAAAATAGTTCAAAAACAAATTTACTATTTATTCAATTTAGTTTTCCTGCTTGGGAAAACATCCTTTACTTTTGCAGATGTCATGAAATCTGGACTTACTCAGGGTTCAACAACATTTTCTCAGGATGGCAGTCCCATTGAAATTAGCAAAACCCACTGCATTTGCTGGAGTTTGTAAGACAATTTGTAGGGTAAGTGATTTTTATAAAAAGTTTATTATTGTTATTTTAAATTTCATATAGTGCAAGCATCTATTTTGCCTCCTTGCCTTGCTGCATTCACTTTTCTGGTTGTCTAGAGCTCTCTTTTGAGGATATTTCTTAATCTCTTCTCTTTTTCACATCTACCACTTTCAGCCATTGGGGTTCTGCTCTTCAGCCTTCCTTGAAGTATAGCCAGCCTCTGCCATCTTCCATATCCCACTTGCTCATCCCACTCCCCTCCTCCATTTTTTCTCTTTCCAAGCCACCAACTCTACTCTCTCTTTGCTCAGACCACAGTGCCATCCTGAAACAGGAAGGCGGTCCAGTAAAACAACTGTAAGATCTAAAAAGAGGTGTCTAGTTTAAATTAGAGTCAACTCACCACCTCTCTCCATCACTTTCTATGCAGACTGTTTTCCCCTGAACACAAAAACCCAGGATCCTTATGGAACAATATGGTGTCTGCATATTACTCGGGAAGTCCCTGATTTCAGTCCCACAACAGCAGTTCCTGCAGTCACTCAGACAGGCAACATAACACCTTCGCTCCTTATTGATGCAAAAGAGAAAAAGAACATGATTTTCCACAGTGTGCTCATTTTCGGTGCCTGACTTAGGTATGCCTCAGAAGTAGCTGAGGCTCCTGCTGCTCAGTGAGAGGGGATGAACTTTCTACCCAACATAGCTGTCAAAACACTTGGAAAGCACCTCTCATGCATTTCTTATGCAAGGAAATAAAACATTTGAAATCCATTTCTGGTAAACATTTAATGCTTCTACTTAGAGCACAGGAAAACAACAGGAATATTGAGCTTCTCTGTCAGGTCACGGCTGCATCCACCTGTGGTCCTCCTGAGAAGAAGTACCTACCAGTGCTTCCCTGAGATGACCTGAGCAATGGTTGGCCATTTTACAGCCAAGGATGCAGGACACATAGAGCTAGACGAGGAACCAGGACAATGTCAGCAGCAAGCCACCTCCTCACCCAGCCTTCTCTGTCTGCTCCAGAGATGGCTGGAAAGGGGCATGCCCTCAGCTGAGCTTGCCTTGGGCCTTTTGATCTTTCTTTTTGAGTTTCTGCCACTCTGGGTAAGTGCTCCAACTGCTAGACACCTGTGCACAAGGTGAGAGATGTGCTGACACTGGTCAGGCTAGACCTCAATGTATGCAGCTTTTTATCGTTCTCCAGGAATTTAAGCAAGTACCTGTGCAAAAGCTAGAAGTTACATAGCTTTAGGATAAAAGTGGGTACTCAACTCCCAGAAAACAGTCATTTCAGGGTGACTGTTCACAGGCAATTAATAATAATAATAAGCACTAGAGGGGCCTTCAAATTAAGTAGGGAGGTATCTAGAGAGCTGAGGGACATAAAAAAGTCTCAAGCAATCCTGCGAAGTGAGGGGACGAGGTTGCTGTCTCAGCCTAGGATAGGTTTTAATCACTGATAGTGAATATTGTTTCCTCCAAGGTCAAAAATTCTGGGATAGAGGTTTATTCATGCCTGCCTCTCACATCAAACATGAGCATATCTGCATATCATTTTCAAACACAGGGCAGGTCCTGATGCCTTGACTGCTGGCTGATCACTGTGACTTTCGTGAAACGTGGTGGACTCAGGTACTGAGGGGGAAATAGGCTTTTGGAGGAACAAAGATTATGTTACTAGTAGACAGAAAACATCATTTTTCTACAAATTCTTTGCCCCAACCTGAAGGCTGGTCAATGGTCATGTTTGCAGCACATCACAAATGTTTCCTTAACCCTAGCGTATTGATGTGAAAACACTCTTCTGAATAGTTGGAAAAATGTGTTTACATTGAAATGTCAGGACATTAAACTATGGAACGCCTCAACTTCTTTAAATCTGCATGCACTGACATAAAGTGTACTTAACCCCAGACATTGCAGAAGTACGATCTGCAAGCTAGTAGCAGCATATTTAGAGGCTAGATATCGTAACAAACAAACTCCTTTCCATGCAAGTTCGTTTTTTGTTTGTATATTATTTGCTTTTGTTTCTAAATTGGAAAAAGGCTAATCTTCTCTAATAAAACCCCATTAGCACTGTGAGATACACAACAGTGCAGCACCCTGGCTCTGCTACGGCACGGTGCCAAATGAAGCCACTATGGAATTACGTTTTTCCATATAGAGAGAAGCATACACGCTTTGCTCACTGTCCTACGCCCAAAATTCACATGGTGAGAGGAGGCACTTCTCACCATGTGGAAACTGTTAAGAGGATGTGAAAACAAATGTTTTTAATTGAAATTGTCATTGCTAAGCCAGACTGCTGTCTGGGGTATCTTGCTGGAAAGTGACAGCAGCAGCAGGGAAACAATGTAAGAGATTGTAAAATCAGTTTCCATTCCTCACTAATTCAGCGACCACATATGGGATGCTATCATGTTGTTTATTTTAAGACCTAACACTAAGGGTGGCAAGCCTCTTGGTGCTGCAAGGCGGAGAGTTGGGGAGGAAGCACCATCCAGGTCGGACACTGAAGACCCGCGCCCCTCCGCCACTGACCTGCTGCGTAGCCTTGTGCCACCCACGTCATCCTCCCTGCCTGTGTCTCCTCTCAAGCTCTGTGACTATTCTGTCTCTTGACATTGCCATTTCACTGGGGACAGGGACAATCTCTGATATCGCACTGTGAATGAAAACAAATAATAGTTTGCACTATCGTCTACCACTGCTGATGCACAATAGTTGACAGCTGTTTTTTTAACAGCCTTGGAACTCTCTCTGCTAAAGTGGAGCTGATTGCACTGGTACACTGGCTGTGGCAGGTCTCACGTCCCTCCAGTCCAGCTCTCCAAATCCATAGCAAGAGAGTCCAACAGAGACTTGCCAATCCTGGAACAATTCTGTGTAAAGACTAATATTTCTTTAATTTGTATTCAGAAAATTCTTTTATACATCTGCTCTTTTTTACTCGGTGAAATCTTGAAAGTTTGACTACAGGAGTTTTGCTCGCTTGAGCCTGGGCTCTGTGCACGTGTTCTCACCTAGCACACACATCAGCAACATGTGTCTCCAGTGGGTCAGCGCCCAGGCACGGGGTCAAGGTGCCCTCCTTAGCTCACCCAGAGAAGATCAAAGTGGTGACACATCAGACCTACCTGTTTCTCACAGGAATATTTATAGCCAAACCATGTTTTGTGAGTACAGGTATCTGAAGCTGATGCTGGTGTCTGGATGTCGAGCACAAAGCTGAAACCTGATGCTTTGTGTGCCTGCTCTCCAGCACTTCCCTTTCAGCTCCTGCTTTAGGCTTTAAAGCACCCATGAAAAGCAATGTCACCTAGGTTTCTCCTGCTTTCGCATAAATTTACCCAGAAAAAGGTGAAGGGGGGCAAATCCCAAGACGATTGATTTTGCACTTCTATGAATGAGGCAGAAAGGCTTTACCCCCTTCACCGGAGGCACGGAAAGCAACGCTTGCTAAGCCAGACTGATCTTTCTGAACTCAGAAGACAGAGTATTGCCAACTCTGTCAAAATGGTCTCAGTTACATGAATCAACCTGATGACATATAAAGGCAGGCCAAAACTATCTGCAAAAAGCTTCTACACCAGTTCACAGCATGAATAAACTGCAAGCAAGCTTTTTCTGTTTCAGACAAAGTGGAACGGAAATCAAAGAGTTAGTGCAATTTTATATTCCAATTCAGAGAATTATATAACACTCATGCTACCACTGAATCCATAAACAGCCTTATTCCTCCTGCATGCTCTCACCTCCCTAGTTTTTGAAATATTAAACCCTTTTTGATAGCATCCTTTGGATTCTCGGTTTAAACACTGAATCAGCTAATTAAGTTTGTATTTATCTGTAAAGTAATGTTCATGTGAGTTGCCTCTTCATTTTATGTATGTGCATCTTTGATGTGGAAATCAGAAAGCTTTGGGCATGTAGCATTCCGCAGATCTTTCTGGACTTGTGCACCTATGGCAAGGAGCCGACTGCTGCAACGGGGAAGCACTTTTCAGTGCCCTGCTCAAGGTGTGCACTCTGGGCATGCTCCATGCTGCAGGCTGCAACCAAAACCTGAGTGAACACCATCTCTCCTGCCCCTGTGCCTGGTTTCTACAGGAAGGGAAGCTGCCCTTCCCTTTTTATTTTTTTCTATTTTCTGTTTTCATAGAAAAGGTCACACACAGCATTCCCAGTGTGACTGACTGGGGAAGCAAGACATGGTGCAGCTCACCTTTGCACTGCTGTTTAGACATATCCAGAGTCTGTTCAGCATTGCCCAGCCCCCATAAGGGGCTAGACCTGATCCCCTGAACAGTGTCCTCTATCTTTGTCCCTCAAGTCACAATTTAAGCACATATCCCCCAGCCTTCTGAGGATGCTTGCAATTCTAATTCCAAAGCCATCTCCCTTTGGCACAGATTTGTGCCTCCACACTTTTGTGATGGAAAACTGTGAGCTCAAATAAATAATCATGAGCCAGTGGCAGTAGAAAGGATGATGTCCCCTAAAGGAAGGAATCCTGAGCAATTTCAGTTGTCTGCATAATTAATTTTTTTGTGTCCCTCATTTGGAGTCTCCGTCACACTTTGCAAATCCACACCAGGGCATTGCAGCTATTGCTTTAGGGCATAAGCCATTTATATTCTCAGAGTCCCATTTTGGAAGCCTCAGTCCCACTGAGTAGATATTATACATTCAAGGAATCTCACTGATACCAAAATGACTAACCATGTGAGTGCAACTCACAGCATCAATAAGCTACGTGACCTATGAGATAAATTAGCACTGCTTTGCAAATGCATTGCAAAGTAATGCAGAGGCTGTGTATTACTTTGCAGAAGTAATGGGTTGAATCACCTGACCCTTGCTTTGCAGCTGGCTGAGGTGAGGGAGGAATGGTTGTTTTGCTTTGGCTTTTCCTAAAAGATTTAAATGGTTCAAACAGAAAACGTGAACTTGTCAGGGAATGGTAAACACGGTACTGAGGGCAGGAAGCTGGACTGAGTAATCACAAGACAAGTGAATGCCAAGTAGATGTGATATTCACATAGTTTCTTTCATTCCTCCAGCTCATATGCATATTATTGTTAATCTCAGTGTAAAACTCAGCACCAGGTATGAAATGTTAAGCATGCATTGAAAATGGTAGGTTTTGTATAAGTTGTTAAAAAGTCAGTCAAATTCAGACTCACATCTAAAGACATCTTTCATTTTTTCCCCCTGCTTCCACAAGTGCCTGTAGTATCGTAATTATTCACATATTTACATTATGCTATTCCCTACTCTCTAATAGCAAATGCAGGGCTCATATGCTGACATTCTTTTCATTGCTTATATCCACTTCAGAAATAGCTCAAATTATTTTGAACAATATTTTTTATGACCTAAATGACTTTGTGAGTTCTTATCTATAAATTGTGTCATTTTTGCCATGACTGTCACATGACATCTCTCATCTTTTTCCATAGTGTCTGTTCTACAGAAAATGTTAAGAAATTTGTTTGTCTTGGTTTTATTTTGGTTTGACTTGACTTGTTTTGTGCTGTTGCTTTCTTCTTTTGAAAAGCCAGAACATGCCATGTGTCTTTTGGCCAGGGCAATAAGTGCTCTTACTGTCCTTCTTCTGAAATAAGCTTTATTAACCTAGAGTCTCCTCTGGATTTAATTTTAGTTCCCCTAAAGCTGCCACTATACCATGCCTCCTCTTAGCCTGACCTCACTGAACACAGCTGCTACTTCTTATGCATTACTCTCTGCTAGAGCCGAGACGTATTTAGACAATGGAAAGAAATCACTGACTCTACCTTTCTTCCCTTGAGATGACATTCTCCTCCATAATTATGAATAATCCCCCTAAGATGGCTAATGTGATTGTGTTAGCAGCTAAACTATTTGAGGGAAGATAACCTGGGTCAATTTAAAAAATAATAGTTTAATAGATTTTAAGGCCATAGGGGCTGATGTGATTATATGCGTTAAATTCCTACAAAACAGTAGGCTAATTCCTGGCTGAGTTAAATAATGTATTTTTTAAGCCTATTCAGTTTTGAATTAAAGTTACATCCCTTGGCAAATCACTCCAATGATTAATTACCTTTGCTATTTAAAACTGCGAACCCCCTTTGAAATGTCAAGCTTCGGTTGGTAGTCCGAACACATACACGAGCTCTTCCTTCTTCCAGGGGGTTAACGACTTCTCTAGTGTCAGATACTCCCACCCTCTCTAGGGGTGTTCAATGACTGCGCTCGGCTCAGCTCAGGATCTTCTCCTTTTATTTTTGCAGGCTAAAGGGGCTGCTTCCCGTCACGACAGACGATATTTTCCATATTGGCAGTCCTTGTTGTTCCTTTCTACAATCCCTTTAGACTTCTAAAATCATCCTTTCTAAAATTTCTCCAGTTTTTATCATCTTTTTTTTCCCCTTTAAAGCCTGGCACTAGCATGGGGCACAGCATTCTGCAGACGATCGTGCTGGTGCTGTATGGGGGGACAATACGACCTCCCGCCCCTGCCTGACACCCTGCCGTTTGCGCCTCCTTGGCTCTCATCCGTGCTCTCAGCCAGCACATCGCAGTGGGAGCTCATCTTCAGTTTGTTCACCAGTGAGACCGGCAAAAAAAACTTAAAATTTAACTGCTTTTCAATAGAAAATTTTAAGACTACTTTTCCTGCTTTCTGTCATGCTCCAACACACAAGCCTCCATAAAAGACACAGCAAATAAGATGCTTCAATCAAGATTTGCTGCTGTAATGCCCCTTGGGTATGACAGCTTGCTTTCTCCCTCGTCTGCTCAGTGGGTGAGGCTTCCTGGTCAGGCTCAGAGCTGAGGAGAGGAAGTAAAAGCATTGACAGGAATGAGAACAGTGAGGAGCAGAGCTTTCTCCCCAGCAAGGCACCGATGCCATCCTACCCCTGCCACATGCATGTCCGGGTGCCAAGAGGAATGGCAGTGGCACAGCATGGCACTGTCAGATTTGACATACAGAGCTGCTTAGCACCATTAAGTCATCCAAAACCCAAATGCCATGGTGCTCTGCTGACTGGTCTGAATACTGGGGTTTTCTATGTTAAATCACAGCAGCTTGCATTGTCCAGAGTCAGACACTCCCACCAAAACCTGCCCCGATTCATGAACAGGTCTACTACTGTGCCTTTTTTCCAAGCCTCCACTGCCCAAAGTGCAATCCCCTCCTTCTCCATCCTTCCAGCTCACATGACACTTCTGAGATGTGGTTACAGATCTGGGAACCGGCACTAGAACCAGGCACATGAAGTGGTGGGCGGCAGACTCCTTCAGAACGGCCAAGCGCCGTCCCCACATCTGATCTTCCCAGGTGCCTCTGCGCCAGGAACGGGTGAAGGGGGGCACCAGCCCTCCCTCCTCAGCCGGCCCTTCAGGCTGCACCCTGCACCCTGCTCATAGAGTATTATTGCACTGTGGACACTCATAGAGCTATACAGTCAATTATTACTCTCTCTTGTCACTGTTTCACATCTGTACTTCAAAGGCTGTTTACTTTGCTCTCCTGTAGAACTGTCTCCTGTGACAGAAATGCTGCTGCAGCTCCCAGACTCCACTCTGTTCTCCACTGTCACTTTCTCCCACTCCTGCTTGCTTTATTTTAGCTGAGCTAACATTTTTATCACAATATGTTCACTTCAAAATTGACTGGTTGTTTATTCTTTGCTTCTCTTGGGTTTTGTTCATACACTTTCTTCACAGCTTCTTATGTCTTTGAGTATATATGTTTGTGTTTTCATGTCCCGTATGAGTTATGAAAACAACTGAATGGCTGTGGTTCGTGTCAAGCCAGCCACGCTGCGCTGATTTACTATGCAGACATTGTGTAAGCTTCAAAGAATCTCCTACTACATGTATTATAAGACACCACCACATGATATGGAAAGTTAACTTTCAGCAGAAACTGAGAACAAATGGTGGTTCAGTAGAGTTTCAGATAAAATTGCCCTGGTTTTATTCCTCTCTTGGTATAGCCTGTCAGGAGTTGCGCTCTCTTTTTGTTTTTGTATTTATATTTACTGTATAGTTTTGCATATTACCAATAAAAGAGATGTATTAAAGTAAAGAAACCAAAAAGTCAGAAAGAACCCGGTAATTATTTCTGCCTCTAACAACTAAATAACAATCTATGTGCCACCTCGCCTTGCGAGTCACTATGGCCCTGACTCAGCAAAGTTCCCAACCACACACTTCACTGTAACCCTGCAAACAGTCTCATTGGCTTTGCTTAGCCATATCTTCAAGTTTGACTGAATAGAGACCTCTAACAGATGTATACAAGTTTTACTAAATGCAGAATTGAGGAAAACAAGGTGTATGACTTTCTGAATAGTCTGAAAATCGGGCAGGAACATTAGAAAAGTCACTCACATTTGTGAGGTTTAGTGTGGGGATCAACAAAAGAAACATTAACTTTTTCTTCCCAAGCACATCTCTCCCTTCCTGACCTGGATATTGCTGTCTTGGATAGATGCAAACCCAGGTTCATACTGTTCTGGCTTGATTTTGCAAAAGCTGAGTCAAAAGGTTTTGCAAAACTGAAACTATAGTCAGCATAGTCTGGCTGCTGCAGTGTGTCTAAAACTGAAATAGGGTGGCAGAAATAAGCTTCGGCTCTGGAACTTACATGCCTTTGATCCCTATTCCCTGCCATTAGCTTTCACTCATAGCCTGTCTCAGGTCACCCCACACTTATCATGATTATGTCTCCAGAGGTTTGATTTCAGTAGAGGACTCGAGCTATTTTCTTGTCGTTCCTCCTTTATTCACCCCTTCGATAAAACGAGAAGAGTCCTCCTCAGCTAGAACCACATCCAGTTCTGCTTCCTAGAAGGAAAGCAAATATGATGTACAGATGTCAAGCATGTAAAAGGACAGGAGAAGGGGCATCTTCACTGAAGGTGAGTTATCTTTTAGAAAGGTAGCTGAATTTTTTTCTTTTGTGGTTCTGGTCCCTAACCTGCTATAAGGAAGAGTGAGGCCCTAAAATAATAAAGCAAGAACTGTGAAATCCGAGCGCCAAGTTTTGTGCTGCTTTATACCCCTGTTCATCTGACTTAACCTGACACTTGTTGGGAAGCCAGCTCAGAAAGCGAAGGCCAGGGAGCATTTCATCACTGAACCTGGAACAGTGGACTGTCTGACTGCGGCATTTTGAACAACCTCTAATTTCATAATTAAAGTTCAAGGGTGGCCAAAATAAAGAAAATTACATCAATCAGCAGCTGCTAATGGACACCAGCGAGTCTTCCATTTCAGTGAAACTGCAACTTCATAAAGATTAATTGTGTTGCATGGCAGAGGGTTACAACTCCATAATTGTTGGAAATATTGCCTGACAACAGTGAAAGCAGCAAGACCTGGAGATTGTTCTGTACTCAGAATTTGGAGAGTAACCAAGGCAGGGAGCGGCATGAGGCAGCTTGCTGAGCACCACCAGTGATCTCAGGAGAGGTCCCCCAGGGTACTGGGGATGCTTATGTTCATGCAATGGATCGAGTTCCTCTTAAACTGAACCAGTAACATCCAGCCAGCCATTCAGCATCATTTGCAAGGGTTAGATGAATAGCTCTTCGGACACCTCAGACTCTGTCAACCAGGTACATGATTTAGTTCCTTACACTTAGTCATCTAGTATCATTTTGAGATACTGTGGGATATCCTGTTTGTTACTGAGCAGATTTGCAAGATGTAGTAAGCTGTGACACACCTGGTATCCGCAGAGAAGTGTCTTGGATAATCTATGGCATCTCAGAAAGAACTCTTCAGCTACACACAGGCAACTAGCCTCCTTCTAGACCTCCACCGACTATAGCAGGACCTTGTACTCACAGCTATCATGTAGAGACTGACTTACAGACACCCGAATTTGGGTGTCTTTATCACTGGGCTGAATCCCATTCCTGTTGACCCATTAACATCTATCCATCATGCCCAAAACACACACCCAGTAAAAGATCGGTGCTCACTGGCTTTTTCTCACTTTTGCTAGGGCTCTTCAGATTCAGTACACTCAAGAAGCCTGAGTAGACTCAAGGAGCTTGTAGCTCCTTTCACTTTCTTTTTTTCCTCTGTCCTCCAGTCCTCATGCTCAGTCAGTTATTTCAACCTCTTTCCTTCTTCCTTTTCCACACTTTTTATCCACTCTCTGTACACAGAATGGCTGTCCTCCTTCAGTCCCTCTGTCCTGAATCTTGTCACAGTCTTTAGAAATTATCAAGGGTGTCTAGTCTCTGTGACCTAGCGATGCACCCCATCAAGGACCACTGGAGAGAATATCTACCATAACACTGAGGTCCTTGTTTTGCTAGCTGGGTGGTATAGGTCTGACATTCCCCTGGTCAAGAAACACATTCAGCCTTAGTCTGGGTTAAGTGCTGGTTTAATGCTCTTGTGCTAAACAAGGTGCCATACAAGATAAAAAGTAGCAGCCAAGATTTTGAAGAATGATGGGATTCAGATATCCCTGCTCTTCACATTTACTGTTAGCTAACTCCAGGCACTCCCCATTCTCTGTGCCAACTAGTTTTGACGCCATTTGGAGACACTGAGCTTGGCTATGTTCAAATGGCATGATACCATGTCATGAAGGTACCTGAGCAATCTGTGAGCCAGGTAGTTTAAGTGTGCATCACTGTAATTGTCTTCTCAGATAACTAGACCTGCTGGGAAAAAAAAATGCAGAGGAGGACTGGAATATGTGTTTTAAAAGTTATATGCAAGTGCTGAATTACTGATTCCATTCTTCCAGGAATTTCTGCCTTCACTGAATCTAAAGCTGCTTAAGACTATGTGCAGATTAAGCAGCTGGACTGTTTCCTGGTTCTTAGGTACATGTCCCAGCAGTATCCAGACTCCAGAAAGGTCAAGAGCCCTTGATGCATCCTGGTTTCCACAGAAAGAAAAAGAATAGCTGTGTGTTGGAAAGGAAATACACAGTCCAGACAACAGCGGGCCAGGATACTGGGTGCAGTCAGCCAGTAATCCAGATTTAGAATGTGTCTCCTAAGCCTTCGGGTTGTGCCTGATTTTTAATCCCTGAGATCAAAAGCTCTCACAGGCAAAGAGCACACTGCTTTGTGTGCACAGCGCAGAGCAAGCTGTCAGTGCTGAGTAAATAATACATAACAGGTTTTATAACTGGGACTTACAGTGCGTAACAGCTGTCTGGTGGCAGCTGCATATTTGCTTACTGTGGGAACTGAGTGACATTTGAATGCACGCATCCAGGCAGCTAGTCGGTCTAGGGAGCTATGTCATCCTCCCCGGCCACTTCTGGCAGCCAGTCCACGACATGGAGGTAATGTTAAGTTCCAGCTCCAAGCAAATTGCAACACAGGCATAGATGTACCTCTTCAGGGGTGTAGGAGAAGCTGCTTTTCTGGAGCTTGAACAGTTCTGAATACATCAAAGGTACTGCTGCACCTTTGTCCTTGGGGCAGCAGAGCCCCTTTGCCAGGTTTGTCTGGCATGGGGAGAGGACAGGCGGCTTTGTCCCTGGATCCTCCTCTCTGGGACTGGGAAGAGTTATAAAAATAGAGGTAATGTGCATTTTGAACCAGTTCTCATTTGTACTTCTGACTAATATTATCCATCATATTCTCATTCAAACTGGAGAAAGCAGACAAGGTCAAATAGTTCACCTGGTTTTGTTTGTTTTTAAAGCAAAAAAACATTTTTCATAGGACTACAGACCTGGAAGGGACCTCCCACACCATCAAATCCTGTTCTCTGCTGCCTTTTTAAATCTCGTTACTTTATCCCTTTCTTCAGCTAATCATGCTCTATCTAGAGTCTACTCTGGCCTCTTGCAGCCCATGTTCCTGCTGGGAAGCAGTTCCAGAGCCTCGTTCTTCCTCTGCTTAGAAACCTATTAATTTGCAGATGATGTATAGTGCTACCCTGTTTACACTACTTAGTTCTGCTCTCTGCCTTGTCCTCTGCCTTACAGAGTCCTCTTTCCCTGAGGTACTTTGAGGGAGCAATCAGTCTCTCTTTTACTTGACTAAACAAGCTGAGCCCTAGTTTCTTTTTTATCTCATTTTCAGCAAAATCACTTCCAAACAAAAAATATCCAAGCAATTCTGCTCCATGCCCTTTGGGAATATGTACTTGAGAAGGAAAGTCATCTTTCTAGAGAAAGACCATACCATGGAGTGATATTTCCACTTGCCTCTCCATGGCAGGGCTGTCAATCACCTGAAAACGTCATGCAAATGGGTGCTTGCAAGAGTGCAGAAGAGCCAGGGTGCAGGTCAATCCCATGCATTTCTCAATGCTCTTCCTATCCTTTTATTCTTTGGCTCTACTCTTATTTTGACTCTTTCAGCTCATTATATATCTAGAATTGTCCCCTGAATTTGGGGTAACTGTGAAGAACTGTCCCTGCTCATTGCAGGGGGGTTGGACTAGATGACCTTTAAAGGACCCTTTCAACCCAAAGCGTTCTGCAGTTCTAAGATGGCTCCATGCATCGGGCAATATTCCCATAATGCCATAATTTACACCAAGACAGGTTTCTCTGTCTGACACCCCAAGAGAACAGTCCCTCTGCTTCTCCTAGTATAAAGATTTATGTGAAGCCTGCCCTTTGCACAAGACTGTGAAATGAGCAGGTTTTTCCTTGCACCCTCTCCATCTGCAAACAAACCAGTGGGAGCCTTTGTAGGCTTTAGCATGCTAGGACAAGGGGGAAAGGCTCTAAACTAAAAGAGGGCAGATTTACATTAGGTATTAGGAAGAAATTCTTCACCATAAGGGTGGCGAAACACTGGAACAGGTTGCCCAGAGAAGCTGTGGATGCCCCCTCCCTGGATGTGTTCAAGGCCAGGTTGGATGGAGCTCTGAGCACTGGTCTAGTGGAAGATGTCCCTGCTCATGGCAGGGGGGTTGGAATTAGATGATCTTCAAGGTTCTTTCCAATCCAAATCATTCTATGATTCTATGTGATTAGACTAGTATGGAGTATCAGTGTTGCAAGATGAACTCTTCTGCTGCAGGTTTTAACCTTGTAATTATCAACATACAGAGAGAATGTATCTCCGGATTTAAAGTTCATCATAAGGAAATGACAACCAAAGATTCCTTCTCCAAGAAAAATACAAATATGACTTATTTTAGAATGCTCTTTTTAATGGGTTGTCATAAATATGATCAAACCATAGGAGGCTGTTAAAAATACATGCCACTCCAGACACTTCAACCTACAACATGTGTTCAACAATTCATGTTCTGATTAGAAAGTTACCTTTGCAATGCTCATTGTTATCTGCCCATATCTGAATAGGTTTATTTTACATCCTTACCTTGCAGTCATTAGTTCTCTGTTTCACTTCTCATGCAATTAAATCTTTTATTTTTTCTTGTTTTATTTTTTTTCCCCCAAGCAGGTATAGCACAACTGCTAGTGAAAAGAAAAAAAGATCCACTTACTCATAGGTGATAAAAATTCACAGTAAAGCCACAGATGTAGCAGAGTGAGAATTACTGTAGCAGCAGGAACAGAAGATAAAAGAGGATTACATACGACAAAATGTAGTAATTGACTAGAAGTCACTGAAAAATACCAGATGGATGTCACTATTCCACACAGCTCTAATATGCCTGTAGACTTTATTGAGCTTCACTTGAGCTTTGCTTTTAGTATTTTCCTGAGTGTAATTGAGGTTTATTGATATGCTATTATGGGCCAGTTTATATGTGACCATAAAAAAATACAGTCTGAATCTCGTGTATAACCAGGAACACTGTACTATTCTGCTTAGCTGAAGACAGTCACATTAATGACTGCTATAAGATAAATTCCTGTTTCCTCCCTTAGACCTTTGCATTGTACATGAACAGTAAATGCCTCACACAGCATTTAAATTACAGGAGCTTTTTCAGTGAGGGATAGTTGCATAAAAAGATCAGCACGTAATTTCAAATGCTGCCAAAAGTAGCTTATATGAGATTTTGATTCTGGTTTTGTGTATAAAGAAAACAAATATACATACTATAATGACTTGCCATAGCCAGTTTGCTCTGCTTAGTTATTAATAATTTATTTTTCTATTTATTTTAGAACTAAAAGCAGGGGAGGAAGGAAATATTTTTTTGCTTCTTTATCTCTTTCCACCTGGAAGGGGTTGAAATAAAAGGGAGTGAGGGAAAGCTAGCTCCTTCTCTTCCGACTGAGTTGGAGGGTCTTGCTACTTTTCTTATTTGGCTGGTGAGGTGGCCAGGAATTTGCTATCAGCAGGATTAGCTGGTATGTAACTCAAAAAGTTTCTGCCTTCTCAGCAAAGGATTAAAGCATCATGGCGGGAAGAAACGTTGCCTCATCTGAGAAGCCCACTGTGGCTGGATTTTCACAATGGACTGAAGCACCTTTTTTTGGGTAGGTGAAACCAACTGTCATGATTTAACCCAGCAGCCAGGAACTAAGCACTATACAGCCCCTCGCTCACACCTTCCCTTCCCCCGCAGCAGGATAGGAAGGAGAAATAGACAAAGGTAAAACTCGTGGGTTGAGATAAAGACAGTTTAATAGGACAACAAAGTAAATACTAATACTACTCGTAATCATGATAATAATCACAATAGTAATGACTATGCAAAGCAACCTATCAACATACAATTTTCTCACCACCCAATGATCAATTCACAGCCTGTCTCCAAGCAGCAATTGCAGAATCTGGAACTCATGGATTTTGTGAATATTGCAAAAATCCAAAAAAAACTGAACTCAGAACACACAGAGAAAAGAAAAAAAGATTCCTGTCACCCAGCCAATCCTCATTCATAAACTGAGCATGATGTCTACGATCTGGAATATTTTCACTGGCCAGCATGGGCTAGCTGCCTGGCTGTGCTCACTCCCAGCTCCTGCACACCTGCTCACTAACTGGATATGGGATACTGGAGAAAGTCCCCAGTTTCTTAACAACAACTAAAACTGTCAGTGTTATCAACATTCTTCTCATACTAAATCCAAAACACAGCAGCTACTTGGAAGAAAATTAACTCTATCATCTCAGCCGAAACCAGGACACCAGCCCTCCTATTTGCACCTGCCCTTCAGCAATCCTCCACCACAGAGTGGGATGAATCATTTTGCCATATCTCTCAAAAAAAGCATTTGGGAGACTGGAGCACCTAAATAAGGGATTTTCACCACCTGTCACCTGGGCAGGGAGGCAGCTAAGCCAGTGAGGAAGTAGGACAGACCCCAACACAGCACCTCCGAAATACCAAAATGCAGGGAAGTCCCAGTTGCTGGTCAGGAGCTCAGTCCAAGCTCAGGTCAGAGGAGATGAAGCTCCTGCAAATACACAGGTGTGTCGCCTTGAGGACAGTCATGAGGTAACAAAAGGAAATCAGCCCAGAGAGCCTGAGTACAGGGATGCCAGATCAGGTGGTCCTGGCTGACTGGCCAGAGACAAGACCCTTCCTCCATTCTGGATGGTCAGCTGTGAGCCCTCTCCTGAGGGTCAGCTTGTCCACTGGGTCAGCTTTCCCAGGAAAACTCTCTCCTCCTTACCCTTGTAATAGAACAAGTTCTTCCCTTGGAAAGAAGGGGTATGGTTTCTGTTTAACAGCATCCCTTTGATCAAGTAGTGCATGACCAGAATTGTGTTAACATTTAACCTAAGTTTAGAGACAGAGTATCTGGTCATCAACACTATCCGTTTAGTCAAAGACAAGTTCTCCTTCTTGAAGAAATAAAGGAAAATTGGCAAAAGAAATTAGCCTTACGTTGTCCTTAAGTGACATGTAACCATATATGAATAAAAGGAGTTGAGGTGCTTCATCCAGGAAGACCACTGAGGACAACTAGAGACCCCCACAAAGGAGGAAGACATGCGCAGAGAGATCTGAAAAGGAGCCAAGAAGACTGGTGCCCCATAGTTGCACAACACATGTAGATTAGGATGAATATGTATTAGATAGATAGAATATGCATGAATTTAATATATAAATGTAACGAAGAAGCCGGCATTGGGTGTGCTTGATTTGTGGAAAATCCACCGAGCACCAAGGCCTGAATAAAACAAAATCTCTCCTGAGTGTGTGAAGATTGACTTATTGCATACCAGGTATAGAATCCACTTTTCGGACAACACCCTCGTCCTCATCCTCATCCTCATTCTTCCATTTCTCTGTCTTCTATTGTGCTTCAAGTTTCTCTACCTGCAGCCTTTTGCACAAGCATTGCAATGCCAGCTCAGAGGCACACAAGTTTATAAAGTGAAATCCCAGGGTGCCAGTGCTCTGGATTGCCCTGTGGCCGAGCAGTGGTCCCACAGCCGAGCAGTGGTCCCACAGCCGAGTGGTGGTCCCACAGCCGGCTGGGGAGCCGGGGCATGGGCAGGAGGTGGTACTGGCAGGTTTGCACAGGAGCCAGCAGGCAGGGTGCAGGGCAGGCAGATCAGACATCTGCTGGCCATGGTCTGGGGAGCAGCACTGCAGCATCAGCACTGCCGGACATGCCAGCAAACCCTGCCACAGCTACTGACACCTGTGTCCTTCTGTCTGTGATTAATTCCTCCAAGCCACCAGATCGGCATCGCTTGCTAGCTCTCCCTTCCTGAGGCAGTTTTGCACACGTGCTCTGCCTCCACACAGCTTTCATCCAAAAGAGCAAAAGGGAGGTGCTTTCCACCCTCTTGCAACCTGCTTCAAATATTTCTTCTTAATGCATGCATATAAACTCTGCTTTGACTGTAAGAAATGATGTCGGCCATTTTACTCACACAGGAAAGAAAGCGCAATTGCTTCGGTTTAATTCTGACGTATTGATTTTCTTTTATCCTCATAAAGACACTTCCTCCATTAGAACCCTGGTAGGGAAGGCGGGAGAGCCAAGGAGCGTAGCCCTGCTCTGCCATGTATGCTACATGTTGAAAATCCCATGCCCCCTTCTTTTCCTTCCCCCCTGCCAGTGCACCTGCATTTTCTGACAATTACCGCTCTGTTCAGTTTGTCTTTCCTCTTTTCTACACCCAGTCAGCAGCGTCACTTTGAAATGCATCAAAACCTGTGCTGATGGTTGACTTGACTGCTCTGACCAGCTCCTAATGCCCAGCATGCCACTGACCAATTCAGGGTGCGCTGTGGCTGGGGCCACTGACATTGAGTTGCTAATTAAAATTTTGCGCTGATCGTGGAGGAGATGATGTGCCCTGTGTGGTGCATATTTTAATCATCCTTCAGCAAAAGAGAAGAATCTTTTTGTTGTTTCATCCCTTTTGAAATATATTTAGTAAGCACCAGATTATAGCCAGTAAGACTATGGTAACTCAGTACTTTGTCATTTTTAGAAATTAAATTGTGGGAGGCTGTCACACATACTTGCCCTTAAATCAATTTGAATAAATTTTTATTTATATAACATAAAATAATTATACTGTACTGGGCCACATGTAATTTTCCTTCATGTAAATGGGATCTTTATAGGAAAAATATGCTGTTTTAGCTGTGACATTGTCCAGGTTGTGCATGTTGCCACTGGATACTCTTCGTGGTGCAAATGCATCATAGTATATGGACTTTGTTTCCACTAATGATATTTTTGTACAGAGTACGATCAGAAATGCTGCTATGCAAAACAGTAAAAAGGCACTTGCAAGTACATATTTTCACGTAACCATTTTCAAAATACTTTTAGGAAATCAAAAATAAATTTTGCTGAAAATAAGGGTATTTTTAAATGTTTCTGCTTGGAGGTATTAATTCACTTCTAGAAAATTAGATCAGGACAATTTTCTAGCCAACTGCACTTAAAATACATAAAGCCAAATATTGCTCTTGGTAAATAAGGAAACCAAGTATTTATACTATTCATATTTTATTTTGTGAGATGTTTTTTAAGAAAATGTCTTGGTGACAGCGAAGCAACCTTGTAAAGTAGCTTGGAAATGTAGAATATACACCATAGCCTTAGAGGGGACATGCCTACTTACAGGAGAACCGCAGTGTAAATCCCCTTTGCTCTCTACAATTTTCACATTCAATGAAACATCCACAGCATGTTTTTCCCCCGAACAAACATTGGCCTTGTCTTTTGGTCTCTAGCATCTACTTATTACACATATACAACTATTTGCTAACAGTTAGCTGTTCAACAGGACACGTATTGCTTACGTGTTTGAGAAAGCACCATTTGCATTGCTAGTAGTAAATTAAAAGCTGTCACAGGAACACATAATAAATAGATTAAATGTATGGTTTAACATTTGAAGACGAAACTGTAAGCAACAGCAAGCTGTCACCTTGACATTTGCTTGCATTCATCTAGAAGCTGATTTAAATATCTATGACTGTGTGCTTCAGTATAATGACACTGCCTTTCTTCAGAAGAATGCATTCAAAAAACTTAGAGAAAGAGAGCAGAACAAAAAAAGTTCAATTAATATGCAGCCCCATTGCAAACATGAAATTATATTCAGTATAAGCCCAAGTAAAGAAGGAGTTAGAAGAACCATAGCATAGTAGCAATGCTTTGGAAGGGATAAAAGGCTGAACTGGAGCAACATGAATACATCAGATGTTTACTGTCTCGTTACAGAGCATGGGAAATAAAAGTGTCTTTAGTCACTGTTCTTGATCCTCACATGTGTATGAGTTCCTATGCACTCACACACAACCACACGCTGTCTGATAACTGCAGGATGGGCGTTTGGCACCAGCTTTAATTATTCCCCAGTGACGCTCCCAGCCGCACCAGGTATTTGCTCATTAGTATGCCGCCCTACTGCCAAAGGACGGATGAGATAAAAACAGACACAAGAGAAGAGATAAAAAGAGGTGACTGGGGAGAAATGCCTTTTAACTATCTGTCTCTCTGCTCTCTGAGGATCCCAAACTACCTTAAGTCAAGTAGCTGACATACGGGTTGTAGTGCCAGTAGAGATGCAGTACATCTGTCTCAAGTGCAGTTATTTGGTACTTTTCACCTTCTCTTTGCCTTCCATGATGGTGGTGAGAGGCCAGGTTATTTCAAGTCTCCCCACAATTACAGCAGAGAGAATGTGCCTTGTTGCTAATAATAGAAATAATCTTTTTTTCCAAGTTCTGTATTTTATTCAGAGTCATTTATCTCAATTTTAATAATATCACATTTTCAGAAATTAATATAATCAGCTTTTTCTTGGCTGAAGTAACATAAGCAAAATTGTTCTCTCATAGATCAAAAAGAAGTCAATGAAAAGAAGGCTGATTACAGCGCACACATGGTAACATTTAATCTAATATTCCACTTTATGAGGGAGAGAAGAATCAGACATGAAGTTTATATCACAATCACACCAAATAAATACTTTCTTACTGTCTTGTCTGTGGTGTTGCAACTGAATTGTGATGACAGATCCGGTATTTATGAAGTCTGACAGCTGAGCACAGCTCAAGGGGTTTTGATATACGCTGGCACAAATATGTCCTTTTTATTTTACTTTGCTGCTTGGATCAGACAGAAATTTATCACTCTGATTAGTAAGTATTTATGTCAGCAAATTCACGATGCTATAAAGCATTTCCTTTCCAACTTTCTCAGTTTCACAGCTTTGGAGATTTGTAGGGAAAGAGGGGAAAGCCATAAGGATACCTCTATTTCATAGCAGACATGATTTTCAATAAGAACTGTAGGCAAAAAACAACTTGCAAGCTAGTAACCACCATTTAAACAGGTTTGGAGCTCATTTAGGGAAGCTAAGGGACCTTTCTTTCGAATCGTAATTCTAAATAGCTCACTGCATAGTAATACAGTTTTGCCTACATGCCTCACTGTGGGGATAATAGAGCGGCTGATTCTTTACAGAACACCCTCTAAGCAATTTTGGGTCTATATGTAGAAAAAGATGGCTTCAGAGCACTCATTGCTCACAGAAATGGCCAGTCCCCATCCTGAGCACAATCAAATCTTCTAATAAATATCAGCAGAATGCCCCTGCTTGGGAGATATTTACAGTGAGATCATCTAAAGGGTTTCATTCCCCTGATGTATGGTGTCATAAACAACCCATCTGTAAAATACATCATTAGAGCATCAATCCTTACGATTACAATACAGCAGATGTAGGAGCAATGCAACAGTGACACTTCCCAGTTCAGGATATACCAGTTGTTCCCCCTTGTTGTTAAACCTACAGTTAGCAACACAGAGGCCCCTTATTTTACACCTCACTGTAATTTTGGCCTGTCTAGCATCGCAGCACTGAGCAGATCATGTTACTGGTGCAGTACTTCTGCTAAGAAACCTTTCCCTTGGCCCACAACCTGACTAACAGCTTCTCAGACTGAGATGAACTGCTGAATAGTTATACATTTTCTAATGTTGGCTGTAAACTGGTCTTTCACTCATGCAGAATAAATAATTCCATGAGCATCAGATGTGACAAAGCCTCCATTGATTGCCATTTGTGTTCTCTGATATTGTTTTTGTTCGCCAAATTACACAACTTTCCATTAACACCACAAACACATGCAATGTCTTCCCACAGAATATCTTGGCAGTGATCCTTGAGCTGGCATGCTCAGTGATGCCAGTAAGCCAGAGGGATCAGACATAAGCCAGGGGTGAATTTGCAAGTGTTCATACTCCCATTTCTCATCTATCCAATAGCTTGATTTTATAAAACTGGTAAAAACATTATTGCTTTTGAGACCTCTGTCTTTCTGTCAAAACTGGCTGGAAACAGCTCCTGAGTTCAAGAGTTATTAAGAGTAGGGAGAGAGACACACGGGCTGAAGAAGGGATCATCCCAGGCTTGTTTCGATGGGAAATCAAGATACATATGTTCAGAAAAATGTGAGTTTTAGCACAATCCATAGCCTGCGTGAGAAGAGCTGGGAGCGACCCAGCCTGACTCCGACGGGGAAAGCTGTCAAGCCTGCTAAGGAAGGGAATGGGGTAGGGGAGATGCCTAGGGTCAGCCAGAGGAACTGCTGGAGTTCCCAAAACAGGATCAGCTACTTGCAGCCAAACTCTGCTACACTGCCCAGACTAATAAAACCCTTCACAGCAGTTGCTGGCAAGGCAGAAAGGGACTCCAAAACCTCCTGGCTCAGCTTGATATACCAGCAGCAGAAGTCCTGGAAATCAGCCATTCTCAGAAACGTGCTCTCCATCCCAAAAGCAAAATAGGAATGGGCTCCTGCGCCATCCTCCTCTTGCTCAGTGATCCCCGAGCACTCAGTAGCCTCACCACGGATCTTCAGAATGACTTTTTCCTGTGTAGCTTTGCAGATACTCTCCACAGGGCACAGACGGATGCCTCCTCATAGGCAGAGTTTCCCTTCGTGTGCGTTTTGTAGCCTCCAAGAAAGTGTAAGCTCTAAACAAAGCTTTCCTCTCTCTCAGGGGTCTTAACAGACACATCTCCTGGGCGGTGCCTCGGGTATCCAGTAAGATGAGGAATTTATGTTAAAGCTTTCCTTTAGAGAAAACTCAGGAACTCCACTATCCTTAAGACTTATAGGCTTCACACTGGGTTTGGTTCAGCCACAGAGAGTTTACATAGACCTTGCTTTTCAGAAAGTAAAGCTAAAATTGCAGAAACCTCCTCTGATTTAGATAGTTTTACAGTGACTCTCCTGATGCTTTCCTGACAAATTTTCTATCTGATTTCAGACAAAGCATGTACAGCTCGGAATGCATAATCTGCCAGAGGTTTTGTTTATAATAGCTTGTTTTCTAATTTGATATTTTAGGGAAAGATCTTGCAAAGCGAAAAAAAAAAAATACTTCCATGCCTGACTTCTTTTCAAATCTAATAACACCTGCTTTAACAAAGAGTGTGGGATATCTTTGTAGAATGATTCAACAGTTTGAATCTGCTATTTTTCTGCTAATTAAAACCATTAATCCAAAAAGATTATTATGGACAGTAAATCTTTTCTACATAAATGTGTTAGATAATGAATTGCCTGTTGCCTGAAAATCTATCCTCTGCTGTTTTGTTTTTCAGCTCAGTACAGCAGCCTGAATACTACATCAACTTTTTCTAATTAATTGTCTGTAGAGAATGCATTTCCCCCTGGTCTTTTAGAAGTGCCTCTGTCAACTTTGGCCCTTCTGTCTGGATCGAGCCTTTGACGAGGTTGTGCATTGCCCCCTGAGTGTGTTCATTACACGGCAAGCGGAATCTCAGAGAAGTGCTGGTTGAAAACAGCACATTTTTTGAATCGCATATGTCACAGCACCAGTTAGAAGGAAAGTAGGGAAAACGTAGTGCAGCCTGCTAGTTGTCAGGGTTTAGGCATTCATTCAGCCGATGGTACAACTTCTTGGTTGTCTGCTGTTGAATAGCCTTTCATCTTTGTCTCTCCTGCCTGGTGACATGTTCTAAGAGACTTAATCAGTTCTGTCCAGATGGATGCTAATGAAGGAGACATTGTACAAAACACTATTATAAATTCTTATTCTCATCTCCTTTTCTTTTGTCTCGCTCTATTTTTAGAGCTGATTTCTGGAGGTGCAATTACAATCCAAATATTTATCAAGCAGGCAACATCTGAAGGTGCTTTTTCATGTCCACCCACTCCAGTTTTTATCTGCCAACAGCTGATGAACAAGTCCTACACATATTATTCGTCTGTCCCATAATAATATTGACATTGTGTGACATTTACATAACAAACAATACTAAAAACATGCTATATTTTTAGATATGTGATAAAGATGGCTTTTTCTCTACATATTAGGGCAGCCATTTTTTACAGAGATTATTTGAATGCACACATGGGGAGCAGCAGCACATAAATATTCAGGACAGCAGCTGGAAAATATTCCAGGTTCCAATTTCAGGAGACGTTAGGAAGGAACAAGTGGTTCTGTGAGATGCTAATAAAGTCTAATTACTGTCAGACTTGAATATTGTAGCTGACTGACTTCGGTCCCTAAGAAGCTGCAAGCACCAGTGAAACTTGTCAGAATCGGGACATTTATACTTCAGCTCTCCTGTTGAATTTTTATGGTGTCAGTAAAGGACAATGTCACACTGTCAGGGCCTCAACAGGACTGCTCTTACCAGCACCCACCCTCACAAAGTTCAAAGAAATGCAATGATGACCTTTGGGATGCCTATCCTTTTGCAAAGCAGTTGGACTCCATGATCTTAAAAGGTGTTTTCCAACCTAAATGACTCTCTGATTCTGTTAAAGCAACTGAAACTGTGAAAGGTGTCCAGAAATAATTAACAAGGAAAACAAGCAATGGACGGGCTCATGCACAAAGATTTGGCAGCCTTGCACAAACGTGTGAAACTGAGTCAAAGTGTAACTGGTGAAATCAGGTCACACCAAGCATACCTCCAAACAGCATACTTGCACTTCTTTACCAAACACAACTGTTCAAACTTTGGTTTTACTTTTGATTTAAAAGATGACATTTTATACAAAAGAATGCTTGCTCTTCTCATGCTGGGATATCTTTTCACTGCTGACTTAGAAGTAGATATACCTCTCAAGAAAGGTGAAAACTTATATTTTGTGATGCTCTAACTGTAGGGATCCAGGGGAAAGCAAGGAAGAGGGCTGGATCTGGTGGCTGCTCTCCTCCTGTAACTGTAAGAAAAAAGGCATGCTTGTTTTTGAGAAAAATGACCTCTGTTATTCTAAGGAAAGAGAAATGGGATTACAGGCAATGCTGGCAGCAAAGCCTTGTGTTAAGGCTTCCTGATAATTTTTTTTCCTGGCTATTTGGTTGCTTAAAACTTTGCCAGACTGAAACTTTTCAGGCTGGCTCTTTTGCTATCCAGTACCTACTTCTGTTGAAGCACCATCATGCCACAAGCAGTGTCCATCACAACCATTTGCCTCAAGAGCCAGGTGGACAGAAAGGATGACAGCACCTCCAACTTCTTACTTTAAGGAATCCATGTGGTTGTGGCACTGAGGGTATGTAGAGCCCCATGCCTTGGAAGAGGGCTTGGTATCATCAGGGAAATCATCTTGTTGGGAGTGATATGACATCTGTGCTTTCTGAAAACTGGCCCATCTTTGGTCATGTAACAAGTCAAGAAATCTTATCTTGCCTTGATCGTTCCCTTCAAATAGGCTTGCACTTCCCTGAATCCTCTAGAAGTACCCCTCTTTGTATTTTGCAGTTACTATTTGTTAGCTGCTGGCCCCATTGATTTATTGTTATTATTTCCTCCTAGCATTTGTGCTCCACTGCTTACTGAACAAGCACAGACAACAGCCAGCCCTCCTCCCTGGAAGAGCTGCCAGCCTGACAAGTACAAGAAGGCAACCAGACTAACTAATTTCAGGCCAGGGAATGGCTCTCTTGCAACCTTTAAATTATTCACGAGTTCTCTTTGTAAATTATTAAGCTCCAAGTTCTTAGATTTAGCTTTTTGAGTTTACAGGATAGGTTTTCAGATGCTTAATCTGTAGCTGGCTGCCATTCATCTCGCTCAGAGGATGGCAGCGCAGTCCTTCAGAGTTAAGCATCCTAGTTTTGCTTTCTCATTATCATCTTCTTTTGGTTTCTATGTTCTTTAAAACGACAGCTACCAAAGGCAGGCAAGGGAAAGAGAGGGCAAAATACTTACATTGACACTTAACCATGCCTCAGATCACTCGGATTCTTCCACTCATCCCAAGGGTCTCCTCAATCCTCTACTGCTAAATGACAATGCTTTCAGTAGCCCCAGTGCAAATAAAAAGAAAATCAAAGCTGGGTCTCTACCAGAATTCAGCCCTGTGCTGGGCAACTTTCACCATCCCAAGCTTGGTGTCTGCAGGCCCAGGGCCAGAGACATCAACTTATATTTCTGGAGTTCCCCAGGCAAGAGCAGCACCTGTGACCTGTTCAGACGTCTATCTTCAGCCCCATCCTTGTGACTGCTGTCCTAAATGCAGACATTAACTGGTAAACAGCAAAATGTTGGTGTACTTCTTATCTACATTGCTCAGCCAGTATTGCAATTCACCTTAAAGATCACTGGGGATTATCGTTCCTCTTGGGAGACACCAACAGATTCATGCAAGCATTTAAAAGGTGAATGTCACAAGTTACACCATATTTCATGGAACTATTTTGGAATCTCTTGCTGATGGCAAGGGAAGGGCAATGATGGCATCCTTCACAACAGTATTGTGTGTACCCTCTGTCTGTCAGCTCATCTGAGTCTCAAGTCTCCTTTTGAAGCATCCAGTGCTGACAAGAGAGAAAGGTACCACAGTGAGTTAGATGGATTGCAGGTCTCACCTGGCTTGGCTTTTCCTGTCCTCCTGTTTTTCCAGAGGTGCTGAGTATCCACAGCATTCATGCAGGTATCTGGAATTTCCTTATGCTGTCCATGGGTACACACACAATGCAACACCATTAAGCAGGAGAAGAGCTTCATTTACAAGTACCATGAATGAGATCCTGAAACCCAGCAAACTGCTGCCTAAAGCTAGGCAATGTTGCCTCTATTTTCAGAACAATCGAGCATTTCTCTCTATCACACTTGTACAATGGACTCTCCCCTGATTGTGAAAATCTCAACTTTTTCCTTCTACCATTGTAATTCTCTGTTGAGTACTGGCTTTACTTGGCATGTTTATGATCTCATTGTTCTCTCTGTATGCTCTGGATTTACTCCTGGTATACCTGAAATTTTTCCCCTGACATAGGCTTGCCTCTTGCTGCCTCTTGATGTACAGACTTGGTGGTCTGGCTTTGCCTTCTTATAGTTATTCTTGCAGATGTTTGCTACCCTTTGCCAGGGCTTGTAAGTTTGTTCTCACCACTCAAAGTCATTCTACAGGTCCTTTGTATTCCTTTTGCATGTGTCATATGGTTCAACTTACTTTATAAACTGTGATAAGAAAGATTTGGAAACTCGCTGGGAGAAGTTATTAACCCAGCCCCAGAGCTTCCAAACTGAAACTCTGGCTATACTGCTGTGTTACCTTCCTTATCTTTTCAGTGCATTAATGCCAATAACAGGGTTTTTTCCAATTTGTTTCAGACCTCTGAAAAATGCACCCCACTATCCACAGCTGTAAGCTGGATCCCTGTCGCTGTGGCTGGCCTAAGAGAGACGGCCACAGTTCATGCCCCAGCAGCTTCAGGAATGCTGACTTCAGTCCTGCAGGAGCTGAGCAGCAATATGAAGGACACTGTAAAATTCTGGAGCAGACAAGAGTTCCTTATTTCTGGTACTTCCTTCGACATTATTTCCAAATAATTTTTGTGGGTTTCTTTTATTCCTCCGGGAATATGAATCTTCATCCTCAAACACTAGAAATATTTTCCCTGTACCACCAGAGGAATCTGCATTTGCCTCTGGACACATCCTCAGCAGGTCCGAGTTGTGCCGAGTGAAGCACTCACCCTCCCCTGCTCCCGATCGGTTGTTTGTCGTTACTCTTTGACGGAGGACGACACGCTGATCAGGTAGCCAACTGAGCCAGTCTGCTCCCTGTGAAAATATGAGAACGGCTGGCAAAGACCCAGCAGTTAATTTCCTTAAGGTGTCTGGCTTCGTATGTCTAGGAGGAATTAGGGGCCGACTAAGCAAGGAGTGAAGCAGGCAGATCCAAGGAGGATCCAAGGACCCTCCACCTGGTTGGAGGGTGGTGGCAAGGAGCTCTCCACCTTCTGGGGATGACAATCTCTCAAGTAACATTGCTGAAACAAGATGTCACTTCAGGCAGAGGCAAAGCTTTGGAGCAAATCCACTGTTTCTCCTCACCTCCAGTCTTCTTCAAAAAGCTGCAGCCTACTAAAGAGAGCTGGGCAGTGACACACGTTTGTAAGGAGGCTGCAGTCATCCTGCTCTTCCAACAAATGGAGTCAATTAGCAGTTCCTCCCCAGGGCTGCGAGGAGGACTTCTGATCTGTTTGTACAAAAGTAAACTATCCGAAAACCAGAAAACAACTTTGTCATGTTGGTCAAAACCTGGTATCAACAAACTGGTTGCCCACATCTAAACATAGCCTTTTTAGGGCCTAACTAAATTTTGTTGATCTTTTGTTCGTTTTCATTTGTTTCGCACAGCATTCCATTTTTTAGATGCTGATGGACCAAAAAAAAAACCAAAACCCCACATTCATAACATTTTCACATTTTCAGTCTTAGAAAGTAGCAGAGAACCGGGAGGAGGTGCTTCTGAAAATGCCTTATTTCAGGTTTTCACGTACAGGCATTTCAGATATGAATTAGTGCCCCTGTTGGACCATAATCTGAAACACCTCTTATAACATACATTGTCAGAAGAGATCAGGAATAATCAGAAGCCCAGTGATTACAGCACATAAATACCTGGAATAATAAACAACCTCATGTCCACCCATTCATGTTTGTGTCATGATCTCATTCTGCAAAGTCCTCAGCTCCCTCAGCTTCTATTGAAATTGTTAAGCATCGCAGTGGACACACATGTTGCCTTGAAGAGCAAACCCTTTAGCTTTTCTCACTCCCGAAGCTGCGTTGTTTGTTATTTGGCACAGGAATCTTTCACAGAGCTGCGAATCGATCCCACTCAGACGCTGACCTTCACTTTGTTCGGGCATAAACAAGGAAGCAGAATGAATCTACAGGAGAAACATAAACTGAATTAGTTTTATTCTCTTCTGGGTGACTGAGTTCATAGATATCATTTTCCACCTTCAGGTTACACAGAAAGGTACTGCCAGGCAGGCAGCTACAGAAGCTGTGTGTTTACTAGCTGCAAAGCACCCAGTGGAGATGCTCTCAGACCTCCTGAGACATTCCCTCTCCTGTGGTAGCTAAGTGGTTGTATTCCCAAAATAAAATTATGAATGGTTTTGCTGGTCTTAAGCAAGACTTTACATCTTCAGGCAGAGCAGGCAGGAGAACCATAGTTTATCATGCTATGGAGATCATGCCAGAGACCAGTTTATGTGCAAGACAGTGCGCTAAGGTGAGAACAGAGGACAAGAGAGGGTACGTGCACAGGAGATTAAGGTAATCCTGCTAACTTTGCAGTTATTCTGGCTCAAGGCTCATTTCGTGGGGCAAAAAAGGCAAGAAGTAAATAGCTGAAAGTCCAGCCCCTGCACACTTCCATGTAACTCCTCTCGGCCTTGGTTCCTCAGCAGGACAGGGCAGAGCCAAAAAAAATGTCAGCCTCCAAATTCTTGCAGTCATCCTTGAAGTGACGAAAAAAAGACCTTGCTTCGACAAGTTTAAAAGCTGTAAACTAAGTCACAGCTTTGAGGATGTTCCTCTCTCCGACCTGTCACTGTAAGAACATGCAGGCAGGCTTCGGTCACAGCACTGCCTTGTTTCATAACCAAAGGCTTTTGGTACGTGCCTGGGGGGTTATCTGTGGATTACGTATGTCCACTGTAAATCAAACTGGAAGGGAACCTCAGAGCTACGAGGAAAGTGAGAGAGCATGAGTGAGCTCATGAGAGGTGTCTCAAGAGGGTTTGGGATGGAAGGTCCATCATTGCCACATAAGCTGGAAATGTGAAATCACTGCAGAAAAACCTTTCTTGGGTTTTTGATGTTTGCTTCTAGTAACAGAAAAACTTTAAGACAAAGTGACCCTCAGAGAAACTTTGAAAGAATATCTGCCTGCATTTATAGACCCAAGTAACAGAGGTTGCATAAAATCTTCTCCTCATCCTTTGCCACCTAGCAGATGGAAAACAGGAATTCATTAGAGACACTGGCAGAAGGCCTGAGCCCAGAGTTGTTGCAGATTGTGTACAGGCTGATACTTGTTCAGACTTCCTTTTTTTTACATTATTACTGAATTTAGACAAGATTTTGAAGAAAAAATCAAGCGGGAACCATCACTTTGTCTGACTTTTTTTAAGATCTGTCAGGTTTTCTCTTCCGGGCTTCTACTTACCTTAAAAGATAGAGGAATTTAAGACTGTTAGCTAAAAATCATCAATGTGCCAGGAGAACTGAGGAAGGGAATGTGCTGCTATTGCAAACACAACTCTGTGTGCCTGAGACTGCAGAGATATATGGTTCAGGGTAGTCCTCTTTTTTCTTCTTCTTTTTCTACCACAGCTTCTTCATCTTTTGTTGCTTGGCCTCTCTTTACTTAGTCTAGTAATTTTAAAGATTGGCAAAAAAACAATTTCCTTTTGGACTCATAGCATTGTCTTCTTCAGGAAAAAAATAATCTTTCTAATGGGTGAATTATTTCCTTCCTATAGAAAAAAAAAATCAGTCCTCATGGTTATCTTACAGCCTGAAATTTGATCAAGAACACCTCATGCCATCCATCCTCACACAGTTACAGCAGTGGAGAGTAATGGCTGTAACATTGCCACCTGGCCAGTGGCAATTGTGATTACTGGTGACAGCCTCCCTCTGCTAACTGTCAGTTTGAGTGACAATAACGTATCATTTGCTGTAGCTTGGAAGAATAACAAAGTGTATTTATTGCAAAGACAGCAAGATTACAGATTATTTTCATGTTATATTTCTCACAAGTTCTCTTTAGAGTATTCCATAATAATGAATGCAAAGTGCCTATGGGTGCTTTTTATGTTCCAGTATTAATCTTCCTGGTCATTCAGACACATTACTTGGTGAGTCTCCCAGATGTTGTGTACGGCCCAGAGGACAGATTCAAAGCATCTAGTTTTGTGAGGTAATTAAAAGTTAATGTAATGGACAATCCTATTTTTACAAGCCTCAGAGGAAGACAGTTCATAGATGATAGTTTGAGGTGGACTCCAAAAAATAAGTTGAGTAAGGAAGTTCACAAGGGATGCTTTTAGGACAGCTGGTTTATAAAATTTTCAGACGGGAAAATCCTCTGGAAGTATTTTCATGAAGGTGAGTGGAGTCATCTGCAATAACAATGCCCCAGGTTGAGTAAAAATACATACCTTAAATAACACTGGTGAATGCAAAAGAAAACCTATGACATAGGATTAGAAATGGCTAGTCTTCTATTTCTTCTCCAAATGCAAACAAAAGCCCAACATATCTGTGTCCTTTGAAACAACATCTCTCTTGTTGCCTGTCTCCCACTTATTCTTTCAGAACTTGTATTCTCCTGTCTTATCTGCCTGTTTTTCTTGCAACAGAGTCTGTGAACTAAAAGTCAGTATTTTATAAACAGAAATATGTAAAAGACATATGGTGTTGCAGTAGCAGCATTGAAATGAAAAGACAAAATATTATCAGCATGGTAGATTAGACTTGGGCTAATCCAAGAAGATAGGCTTGCTTCACTGAGACTTGTAGTGAATGCTGTTTTCAGTTGTGCTTACTAGATGAGAAAAACAAAAACCTGAGAGATACACAGCTGGTTTCTGGATTTCTTGCTTGCTTGCTTACTTGCTTTTTATTCTGTGGAAAGAAGAGACATGTAAAGTGAAGAAAACATAAGGACAGCAACTCCAAAAGCAACATTCATCCTTTCTCTTGACTTAAATAAGGGACAGGTGATCATCAATGTCTGCTATGAAGCAGAAAAGAAATGGCAGAAATTAATGGCTTTCCATGAACGGCTTGCTTAGCCATACCGTGGTTGTTCAAGGGGGGTTCAGATCTGAAGTAAACTGAAATTTCAGTGAAGCCACAAAGGGACTCCAGGTACATTCCATACTTTAGGAATTTACAAGGCACTTTATTTAATACTATTAGACAAACAGGACTGATAACCCAGTTATCCATGTTGGGTATCAGCAGAAAAGATAATGAACGTGTCAACATGGAAATAGAAGCAGCAGCTACACTGATTCTATTAGTCATGTGTAAGCAGTGTACCATGCCAGGACTCATAGCACCAAAATCACCTACTCTTCTTGTCTCAATAGCTGTGGACATTTGGGGTGTATATACTTTTTTATGTCAAAGCCATCCAGCCCTTTGTCATGAAGTAGACTGGTAAGCCTTTGGGTAGATCTATTCAACACGAACCTCGCAATTCCATTCTGCCTAGTGCTCTACCAAACATTGATGAAAAAGTACAGTTCCTTCCTCACTAAATTCAGGAGGGCAGAGTGCCTGATTTGAAATGACAGTGGAACTTTCATTATTTTACTGTACATCTTGGGTTACCTGTTGTCTGAGACCGTATCTTAAGAAAATTGCCTCAAAGCTTGTTTGCAAAGCTTGCTGCAGGACCCCCTGGCAGGCCAGCCAAATACAAACTAGACAAGGATGTGTCTAGACACTGACCCCCTCCCCGACCTGCTGGAGCCAGGACCGAGAAAAAACCACGTGCACGGGACGGGGGGAACATGGGGTAAGTGCCATTGCCTAGGGAACCGTCTCTCCGAACACCTTATAAAAGGCCATGCAATCAAATGACGGAGAGACCCCCACCACCAACGCTCACAGGAACTATGGAGACCCCCACCACCGACGCTTACAGGAGCTACGGGCCAACAAGACGCTGCTGGATCCATGGTGGTGACTATCTCTTGAGACTCTATCCCGACTGCTTCCTAGGTTGGTTTCTTTCCTATCTTTTCCTCTCTTTCCTGTCGCTGTTTTCTCGTGCCTTTGTTTGAACAAGTGATCAATAAACCTATTTGATTTGCGGCATTTGACCTTGTTTGTGTCTTAATCTCACTCTGGGAATAACAACGAATCTCTAAGGCTCAGATCTTCCTGGACCGTAACACCTGTGCAGGCCTGCCACCAGATTACTGATTAGTCCACTTTTTGTCCTGAATCCAGCTGTACACCTGACACTTTGAAAACTACCATTAAAAATGATACATCTTCCTTGACTGAATTTATCAACCACGCTGAAACATCTGTCAATGCCAGAGATTTACCTGAAAGGTGGTCTTCTTCTAAGGAGGTGAGGGAAAAACATTCTGAATCCATCAGGTTGGACTACAGAGTTTATTAGCTGTAATTACTCCCTTGAATTATTCCTTCTCCTCTAACAGTAAGAGCAGTCATATTTATCCTACTAAACACTACCATGGACCCAATTTTTCCTTTTTTACCAAGGTGGTTCCCCTCTTGCACCAGCGGTGCTGAAGCTGACTGCAGTGACCTTGGTTACTGGGTTGAGCCTCCTTCCTGTAATGAAGAATTAGGGATTTCTGAAGATTAATGCTGTCCATCAGCTCACATCAATAACTAAACTGCCCTGAGTTTAAATCCCTCCTTTGCATGTATTTGGTGTGGGTTACAAAAAGGATCTTGAGACAGCCTTATATGCACATAGTCTTCTTTGTTGGGTCTTCTTCTATGCCAACTTCAAAGTTATCATCAAAAATGTTGGTGGCGATTTTTCGCCAGGCTTTTCCCATAATCCTGGATACATTTCATCAGGACCTCTCATGCCTGTTCCCACTATTAGCACCACTGGAGCACATCTTGATCAGGTGCAGGTGCTGCCCAGTCATCTGTTGTCAATCTTTGTGCATGCGCATCATTGAGTAATACTTATTGGCTATTTAAATTATTATTATCTACATCATTATTCACCAAGTGTTGTTTTTTCCTCGGTTGTAAACTAAAAGTTTCAAAACAAGTATGAAGAAAACATGAGTAACAAAGAGCCAGTTGCATACAGGTGGCAATTGCTTCACATGAGAAACCTGACATAACAATAACATTGGGCTTTGCAGGTGTAAGATAGTGAGAATAACAGCACAACAACAACAGCGTGAGAACTACAAAGGAAAATATTGCCACAGCATCTTACATAAAAGGTTACAGGTCTTACAGAAAAGGCAGACTACAGGGCTGCAAACAGAAGACACTGAGCATTTCAAAGGTTAGGGCACTGAGCAAGGATGGTGTTCAATACCAGAACAAAGAGGACTTTACAAGTGCTATTTTACTTAGTTGTAAGGCAACTGAGAACTTCCAGAATGGCAATCTTTAGGAAACCTCTCCCATCATTTTGCTGGTCATTTCACTTTGTTTTAGCTATTCTGCACTGAATCCACTTACAAAGTATTAAAAGATGAGTATATCCTGGGCCACTTAAAGAAACGGCAAGTTGACCCAAATTCTACTATTAGCTGAGCTGGTCTTCTCAGAGTTGGAAATGCTGCTCTGCACCTGCGAGAGGTAAGTGGGGAGTTGCTCATTCACAGCTTCAAATCGTTGAAGATCATGAATTAACTCAGGCAATATACCAGAACCAGAAAGTCGATTCTCATCACATGAAAAAACACATTTCGCTCAGAAAAGGCACAAGAAGATCAGAACAGGATCAGAACATTGTGCACTGGCACTATGGCAAGCCATGAATGTGAAGAAAAGTGAAAAGTAGCCTTTCTTTCCCGCCTCCAAAGCTCGCTGTCCCTGTAGCAGATGGCTGAGTGCATGCACCATTGGACTAGCACTTTCTAATCATTTTCCTCCCCACCCAGTTTATCGTAAATGGTAGTTATTTCAGCCCTTTTAACATGTCTGATTTTGCAGAAGAGCTCCAAGCTATAATTGCAGAGATCCTCGGTAGTTTTAATAATCCAAGCAAGACAGGGTTTTTGATGGCTTTTGGGGCCATTGCCAGAATAGTCACAGACTGCAAGAGCAAGGATAAATGTGGTGTGGAGTTTGTGAAGATTGCCGGAGTTTCACTCCTTCTTGGCTGATGTAAAGCACAAAGCACAGTGATGGGTTTAGTGAGTGTTGTTAAAGCTCTAAGGGACTAGTAAAAATGTGTGTGTATCTGTGCAAGCAGAATAAATTTAGAAGCAAAATGTGATTGTATGGAAAAGTGAAAGCATGCTTTAGAAGAGAAACCAATTAAGTCATTTCATCCTTCCAGAGCCTGGCTTTTGCATTTGCATTTTGCCAGATATGCCAGCAACAAACACTAACAACAGCAAATGCCATCCACCATAGTGAAAGTAACAACAGAACACACCTATGCATGCTAACTCTGAACAGAATAAATGAAAATAGAAAAGACTTATTCACATAAAGACAAAAATGAATCCTGCCAGGCTGAATGCAAACCACATACAGAGTTTGTACAGCCTCTATCCTTTTTGCTGTAAATGAGGTGTAACTGAAATTGAAGGAATTACAGTGGCATGAAATCAGCACAAAAGTAATATCAATCCCTAAGTATGTAATCCATAGTACACTAAGGATGGAATTACTGTACAAGACACAGGCTATACAACTATATGGCATCATACACGAACCTGGTACCATTCACAGATGTGCCTGGTGCAACATGACATTTTGATATCTCAGTCAAAAGTAGAACATCTTCTTTCACTGCACCACTCATGCCAGAGATATCACCCACGCCTTTATTTGGTAACGTCCAGCAACTGAAGATCTTACAGCGTTTTCAAAATGTTTTGGAAATGTTATCTGATTAAGCTTTACAGAGCCACAGTGCAGTAGATAAACGTTGTCATCACCATTTGTTGCGATGGGAAGACTGAGGCACATATTTTTAATGACTTCCCCAACCCAGGTCACCCTGGGAGCTGAAAATACCCCATAGTATAAGCAGACAAACCTCAGGAGAATGAAAGTGAAGAGCCTTGTAGATAAGAGGTTAATACTACTTTTATTTGACCGTATTTGAAGTTGTTGTTTGCATTCTACATATGACTGAAATGGACTCTAGTGCCTCAGTCTGGCTGCAGTGCTTACAAGACCATGCTTTTTCAAAGCCTCTGCATCAGTGGAAATAATTACTAAAGTCTACATTTTGGAAAAATGAAATCCGTTCTCCTTCTGTCAGTGATTTGCCTGTGCTGTGACCACTCTGTAAAATTGATGAAGTCCTTCCCTGTGGTGTATTTCACAGGGAAATTGCACTGCATTTAAAATATTTCAAGATTTTCTCAGAGCTGTGAATGTGAAAGACAGTTCCTAATAGAAGAGGAACCCCTCACTAACATGGTCTCACTGCTGCTGGATCTGCAAGAGCAGACTCCTGATGTGATCAAAGTGACTTGGCCATTCATGCCATGGCACTGAAGAACACAAAAGTTTCTTAGCTCCTCCAGTCTCCCAGACTGCAGTCTCACACTTCCAGGCTCTCATATTTCCCTTACCAATGGATGAAGAAATTAAGATATCGCTCCAGGTATTCCCTTCTAATTTCCCAGGTGCTCGGCTCATTAAGAGTAATTCCCTTAAGAAGAGCCAGATGTGAGTAGCTCAGCAGACCATCTGGGGCCCTCAGGCTGCCTTCATGGAACTGGTGTGAAAGAGGATAGATAGACGTGAGAAGGAACACATGCCCCACTGAGGTTCTTTAGCATTCATTCTCCTAAGTTTACATTCTTGTCTGGCAGCAGACAATATTGTAATTGTCCATCAATACTTATTTTGGAATGCTTGCTTGTGTCCTCTTGTTCTGCAGGCTTGCACAAAGACTGTAAAGGAATTCAGGAAAAACAGCTGGAAGCAACTTGCCAGGAAACCCTGTGCAAACATCTTGTTTTTAGTTGTCTGTAAACAAGGATGACATCTTTCACCCTGCTCATGACAGGACTCTGGTGTTGGGGATCCAGCAGCACTGGGACCATGCTGACAAGGGTAGTAGAGACTTCATCTTTCCACAAAGTGCTCTGAGATTTCCCAAATAGCCCTACTGCCCCACATCTTGGAAAACTGCTCAGATGGAGAGCTGTCTTAAAACTGGAGGGGGGAAAACACAACAACCAACCTTCATTTGAAAACTGTGAAGGACTCGAGTGATTTCCCATATTCTGTCTGACCATAATTTCCAGCCCCAGGCAAAGTACTAGTACTTTGCAACATTTTTATTTGAAAGCATTTTTTTTTCTTGGTTTGGTTTTATTTTTGCAATAAATAAATAGTCCAAAATTTATAGCATGTACACACTCCTAGGAATTTTTCTCCTCACCAGTATGAGAATTTTCTGTGTTTCTTTCCATATTGAGCAACACCTGGGGAGATTATTTGACTTTTTAGACCAAGTCAAGGAATATCTCGGAAGCCCATGAGTTTCCTTAGGGACAGTTGCCAGGAAATCTACAGGCAGCTGAAAAATAATCTTCTTTCCTTTCAAGAGCTACCAGCAAATCCTTTACCATGCTGAGAAACCATTCCCATTGTCTGGCAAAAATAACAATACTTAGTTCAAAAAGACTTGATTTTATTTCCTTCACCTCAGGAGCTTAACACCAAGAATGTAAACAAGAATGGGGGAAACAAACTGCTATGCTACCTCCCCTTTTCTACCAACAGTCCTTCTAAATAGTCCTCATGTTGCCTGTAAAGACATCTTTAATATTACTACTGGAGAAACCCCTTTTCTAAACACCTTCTTCCTTAATCTGAAAACTAATGGCAGAACGAAATACTAGACCACAGCACTCGGGAACATAAAAAACAATATGAAATTTGAATTGTTCTTATTGCAAGTTTAGATTGCACATTCCAGTAAGTGAAAACCAACTTGGGACAAAAGGGAGAAGTGGATTTGTCTCACATGGCAGGCAACGATTGAAAAGCATAGTTTCTTCTCTTTTGCATCTAAAAATTATTTATACCTGCCTATTCTCTTTCATATTTAAGGATCATCTATACCTGCCTAAGATGATAAAATATTATCAACACATATTTGTTTCAATTATGGTGTCTGCTCAAGGAACAGCTCAATCATAAACAGTCCATGAAATGTGCAAAGAGTGAGAGTAAGACCCTCCACAAATGAAGGAAGCCTAGAGCTCAGCAGAGTAGAAGTGGTAGGAGACGTAGAAAGGCTTCTGGGATATACCTGTAATCGTGCATAAAATATGGCAACAGCAAGAAGCATGGAGTCATTCTAGTGACAAAGATCTGGTCTTCAAGCAGGGGTTTTGGCCTGCTGTTTCTTCTTCGGGTCAGTTTTCAGCTCTTCCCCCTTAGAAACATAATTCTCCACCCATTGCCATTCCTAGTAACCACTGAGGAGAAAGCTGCACCATGCAGCTTCCTCCAGCAAGCTCAATTTTATTTTGGTTTGGAGAAATATAGGAAAACTAACATTATCACCAATTACTGCCTTTTAGACTGCTGGTTTAACACACCCACCACCACAAAAACTTCATATTCACAAACTGAAGCATACGCAGGCCTAGCACTATAATTCCAGTTCCACACTAATGGAATACCAGTATGATGGATTTACGACAATCAATGTACTTAAAAATATGCTAGAAAAGTCAGGGACAGAATGTCTCCATCCCATTTCCACTCTAGCAGGCTTTCAGCCTCTTTGCACAAGTTTTGAGATGATCAGGTAGTTTAGAAAATATCTGAAAACACAGAAGGCTTGAAATGCACATGACAAAATGGGGTTCAGACTTTAAAACCTTTAAAATCACACAAATTTCAATTAGTCAGAACAACTGTCGAGAAAATCGTGAGGCCTACAGAGCTAGAAGTCGGATGCATGCCTGCTGAACTCACGCATCTTAATAGTTTGTGGTGCTGTTTCTCTGGGTTCTGAGCAATGCAGTTCGAGGATGATCCTTAGGAAGCCTTTCTCAGATGTCAGAAGAGGTCCATTACATCTCTTCTGAAATCAAGACAAAGCCCTTTGCTCCAAATTCTGTATCCTAATTGGAAACCCTTCCAGAAGGATGCCCTGGGAGGGCTAAGGAGGAGTCATTCCCACATATTGGGAGTGGATGGCAGGGCATAACTGCAAAGCTGAAGGCAAGTACAGAGTTGATTAACATGGCATAGCGAACTAAACCAAAAAAATCCAACTTTCTTTGCTGGAGGCTTTTGAAGGCTGTTGTTATAGCCTTGTCATTAGATTTTTTTTTTCTTTCCTGTGACAGCTCTTGGAACTACTGCCTATAATTTCATCTTTATCACTTATGAAGTGGAGCAGACTCACACATCAATGTGCATGATTCTCAGTAAACAATACCTTCTCCTGCTTCTTTGCACTTTTTACACTAGTAGGATCAAATAATTAATAACAGAATCCACTGTTCCTAGCTCTTCAAGTTTTCCCAACAGACAGTTGCCTTATTTCTTTCTTTTTTTTTCTGGGCAGATAGAAATTGCAACCTGTACGTGTACTGAGCAGCCTTTGGGAAGGGAACAAGCACTGCTACCCTCCTCCTTCTTTGTATCTGGAACGTCCTTTGGGATGGGGCTGCTAGCCATCACTTCAGCCCACACGACAGAGTTTGCTTCCCCTCTTTGTTGCACTTACAACTCTCTAGCTTACAAATTCACGCAGGGGTTTAGCAGCATTTACTGAATTGTGAGTATGAGGATTAAATGCTACACACCATAGTCTTCTTTTTAAATACAATGGTTATAGTAAACTCATTTTTATGACAAAAAATTATGCCCTCCCAGTGAAGGGTTTTCCGTTTACTTCCAGCCAGTCTCTGTCAGCTGAGTCCTTAGTCTGAGCCTACTTACTTATGAAACTCGGGCCTTGGAAGTTCGAAGTAAGCATCAACCAGTCTTACAAATTTTTAAATTTGCAAAGAGTAGCCTGAACTGGGTATTAATTGCTTTGGTATACAAGGAATTAGGCAGATATCTCCTTCCAGTCCATGAAATAAAGTTTGGCATACATGTAGCACAGCAAATACACTTTTAAAGGTCTGTATCTTTTGAACACAGGATAGCCTTAGAAGTAATTAACTGTTTATCACACAGCATCAGGGGTTGTGATAGAGCACCAGTTCTACCACAACCATTCATACAGGCTTCCTGAAATCTCAGCTTGCAGCACACAAAAAAAGACAACGACCTTGAGGTCAGAAGCAAATTGCTATTATACATCACTAAGGACAGTGTGTCAAGTACCATATTTATGTGTGAAGTGGAAAGGAATTAATGAACACACGTAGAATTCAGACAGTGTATGCTCTCTGGAGCAATACAAATGAATGATGTCTTGCAACTATTATTCAGCCAGATCTATTCAGATAGGAATTACTAACACATTAACATGTTAATCGATTTGCTAACCATCATGAAAGTGCATAACAAAAAGTTTGCATTATTTTTTCTGAGATTTTTACAAGCTTTTCATTTTCCAAATAACCACTCAATTATCAAGAGCTTGTTCAGCTATCATGGGCATTATACACAGCACTTCAACTTTGGACTGATAATACAGTATCTAATTTTACACAACATGTACCTGAGTATTGTGCGTGAGGCTGAGATAAAGAATTCATTTCTGAATGTTCAACCATCAGTACTCCTAGTACCTAGTCATTAGTGTCTGGTTAGTTCAATCACCTGATTTTTTCCTCTGAATAATCTGCTCTTTATTGCAGGCCATGTTTTGCCACCCTTGCCCATATAGTAGGGTTTCTACATAGAGAAGGCTAACCAGTATTACTGGTGAACGAGGAAAATTTGGCAGAAAACAAGAAGAGATAACCTTAATGGGAATTAACACTGTAAAAAAACTCTTGGCAAACTCTGACACCAAACTGCCTTGGCATTTGGACCTACTTTCAAAATAGGTAGTAGAGGGTATTCTCTCTGGTACTGTCTCAAGGAGAAAAGAATACATTTTTTCAACAGGAAGAAAAATACTATACAGGCCTGCGGGGGTGTAGACAAAGTACAAAATTGATTTTATGTTGGTTTTTTTTCACTGGGAAGTGAGAGCTTTTAGCTAAAGTTGAATTGCCAGTCACTCCCAGAGCAACTGATTAGTGGAGGGGAAAGCTGAATATTGAAAGTGTGGTGGCGGGTACCATGCAGTATGGAGATGTTTGTGCTGATGTTATTACAGTGTCCCTCTGTTTCTCTGCTTACTCAACTGCAGCTGCTCATGCGAGTAAGACAAACAAGTAGCACTGACATTTATGCTAAGTAAAAATCTGTGCTGTGCTTTTGTGAAAAGATGTGTGAAAAGACAAAAGACCAAGTTTGTAAAGTAGTTTCATATGAAGAAAATGTGAGATTGGTATATAAAATTGTAAGGAAGCCAGGTACAAAAAGAACCCCAGGTGTAATAGAATGAATTTCCTTAAGAACAATGGAGCAGTAGGTGTTTTGGAAGTAAAGAATACTTTTTTTTTTTTTTTGAGATTCCCATGAACACAAGTTGAGACTGAAGCCATCCACACATGAGGAATCATAATCAATCATAATGTTGACACTTCCCCCCTCTCAAAACCATGTCAAAACCAGGCAAACTGCTCCAGCCAGCCTGAACTTTTGTGCAGTTCTGGGAATATTTGTGCATTGTGTAAGAAGTTTATGAGAAACAGGGAGATTCTGGAAGAAAATAGCTTCCCTTAACTTCCAGGGATTTGCCTTCATGCCCCTCTGAGGTAATGAAGTGTGAGTTCAAAAGGTTAGCTTTTGTACCAGTCAGCATGGAAGCCAAGAGGCAAACTTCACATTTGAAGCTGTATCTTTTAGAGCTGTTTTTATATGATTGGTTCTAAAGACAATAAACAAACAAAAAAACTGCTTAATGTTGTTGTGAAGGTTATCAACAATTGCTGCAACTGAAGATGTATCAGATGCAGTTTACCTGCACTTATTGCCAAGTATAAACTCTGCTTCTCTTTGTTACCCTGTATTTCATCTCCTGGATATGTACAAATATGACTTTTCGGTGAAACGTTCTTCCTGAGACAGAGAAAAGTGAGAATCTATCATTCAACAGACCGTAAAAAAATCAATAGTTCTCAACAACTCTGACACTTATTTATGGAGCTGTAAAAGGATTAAATAAACTGTAGTACATCTCTTGACTTCTTTGTAACTTCCATGGGCCCTAAAGCATGGGGCTGCTACATGCATGGTTCCAAGTATTCCGCCAAGAAAAACTCCACTAATAATGAAGAACCTTTGCAAAAATTCAAATGCCTTTTGTCCTCCCAGGAATTGTTTTATTTGCTAGGCAATGTTTCCTCCCTGCCTTCATTAAGTGTTCACTCCTTCTGTAATATTAATAGGATCCTTCTGTCTTCTTTGGAGAAACTGGAAAGAAAGAACAATTCTACCCTAACCTTTTGGCATTTGAACATTTAATTAAAAGGCCTTCGTATCTCTCAATAAAACATTACCTTTGGCAAGTGTCCCAGCAGAGTCAGGAAATCATAAAGAAAATATCCTACTGCAGACCTGTTTACCAAAACTACAAGGGCATATATCACAACTTTGGTTACTCTTATTTTTCAATGATTTTTACTCTTTTCACTGATGCAAACTAGGGATCTGAGCTGCTGTATATGACTAGGTTATAACCCAGCTGCCAGAAACAGAGCACATACAGTTGATAATTTGATGGAAGTGGAATCATCCTGTGATTTAGTTTCTTCAGTCATCAATATCATCAATGAACCTGAATAAAGCCTCCGAGTTTGAGTGATTATTGAGTTCTGTGACTGCTGATGTGTTGTTGAATGGTCTTGGGAGACAGGCTCTGCTGTCAGTTTTAACTTCACGCAAACTCTTGCTTCCTCCTATTTAAGGATGGGTACCAACTACCATGGAAGACAGTGAGAAGTTCATTACTATTATGACTATGTCTTTGGTTGATGGTAAGCTCTACATGAATCAATAGTGTGTCCTGGTGGCCAAAACGGCCAGCCATGTTCTGGGGTGCATTAAGCACAGCATAGCTAACTGGTTGAAAAAAGTGATTGTCCCTCTACGCTCTGCACTGGTGCAGTCTTACCTCAAGCACTGTGTGCAGTTTCGGGCTCCACAATATAAGGATATAGAAATATTAAAATGTGTCCAAAGGAGGCAAAAAAGAGGGTGAAAGCACTAGAGGCCATGACTTACAAGAAGAAGCTGAGGATACTTGGCTTGTTCAGCTTAGAAAAGAGGAGGCTGAGGGGTGACCTCATTGCTGCCTACATCTTCCTCATAAGCGGGAGCAGAGAGGGAGGTGCTGAACTCTCCACTCCCATGTCCCGTTATAGGATGCAATGGAATAGCTTATAACTGCATCAGGGGAAGTTCAGAGTGGATATGGGGAAAAAGTTCTTCACTGAGAGGGTGGTCAAGCACTGAATCAAGCTCCCCAGGGAAGTGGTCATGACCTCAAGCCTGTCAGGGTTCAAGGAGTGTCTGGACAACACTCAGATACATGGTTTCATTTCTAGGTTGCCCTGTCTAGAGTCAGGAGTTGGACTCTGTGACCTTCATGGGTCACTTCCAGCTCAGGATATTCTATATATTCTAACTTTATTCCAGCAAAAGCCTCTTTGTTTCGATGGCGTAGTGATGGAAAGATTTCAGTTGAAATTGTTTGTCCTCCTGAACTAATTGCAAATTTATCTCCATTTCAGCTACAAAATCAAGAAGAAATAGTGAGCCCACAAAAGTATCTTCATATTCTCTTTCTATGCAATCTGGTCTGTCAACCTACCTGAACTTGTGCACAATTCTAAATCATTATTGGCAGCTACATTGGTGTAAACCATTCACAAATCTACTGGGATTGGTGGCATAGTTTCTGCATGAAAACTGTATCCATGAGGGTCACAGCCTTTCCCATTGTAATAAGAAATAAGTTTAAATGCAGTAGAAACACTACTTTGAAGAGATCTGACTTCCCTCTGTGCATTTCCACTGACACCAAATGGGAATTAATATCATTCTTCTATAATTGTCTGTGAGAATGTCCCCTTTTCTGATGGAGGCACTTGAGTGGAAGATTGGTGGCATGACTCTTGAAGCTGGATAGGAACATTCAGAGGCATGTAGCATCCTTCGCAGAAGTCAGCAGATGTTTCATTAGAATGATTTTTAATTTATACTTTAATTTGTACTTTCTGCTACAAGGAAGTGTGCCATGTAAGGAGTTAAATTATTTCACTCCCCTACCTCTCACCTAACTTTTTAAGAAGTTTTTGAACTGCAAGTACGAATTTTCCATTAAGCTGACTCTTACCTACAATAAAGACACTAATAACAAAAGAAGACTCGAGGGAGAATGGTTCCTATAGACTAATCATAACCTCAGGGAATCGGCATATCTAGCATTTTGCTACGCCCCATAGACGCAATTATCTCACTCCAGCTGCACAATTTATTGTGACTGTTAATGAAGTACTAATACATGTGCAGAATTACACAGTTAAATCCAGAAACAGAATCACACACAATAAAAGAGCAACAACTTTTACAGATAATTATTGAACTAGTCAAAATATATCATTCTGTAGAGCTGGAGATCTTACATAGGCAATGAATGATTATACGTTTGTAACATTACTTGTATAAGTAAGGCTACAGGATCAGCTCCTGACTAACCAGCTTGAAGCACCAACTCTAGCAGTATGCAGAAGTTGCAATTTAATGAAGTGGCAGTTATAAAAAGCCATTTTTAAATGGATGAGATAGTCAGATTCACAATAAAAATTCCCTCTGGGGAGATCTTGGCCTATTTAATTCACAGACATGGAGACAATTTCAGTGTAAAATAATTTTGGATGGAGAATTTATTCATTGAATAAATTATTTCTGAGATATATGCCTAAAAATATTAGAAGTTTAATTTTTTAAAAATTGTTAGATAATTACAAGACCTGAAAAAGTCCCGAAGTATGATTGTAGTATAAAATAAAAAGTTTAAGATGTTGGTACATAGCTTTTTGAATGAAATTAAGCTATGCAAAGTCACCATGAGCCTCACTGCCACTGCCTTCTCTACATCCAACTCTTCTCTTGGCTTTCAGGTTTCCATGGTCCAATTCTGCTACCACCTCCGTTCTCCTCCTCTCCTCCACCCTTCCAGTAATGACCTGCGTGCTTCCCTATGACATCCACACCTTTGCTACAATAATGAAGTAAATTAAGTAAATATTATTCTTTACCAGCTATTGGTGAGAAGAGGAAAAATAACCTAAATTAATGAAATGTACTAACTCCAGTCTGCGTGAACCAGCACACATATACGTACACAAGTATACATGTATGAACTGAGAACTTCAAAGGAAATTTGAAGGAAATTGATGCAAAAACACTGTAGGAAATGTCAGTTAGCTTGCTTTGGCAATTGGGTGTTTCAAGTACCTCTACTGGAAAGAAAAAAAGGAAAAAAAAAGCCTAAAATGGTCCTGATTTTAATGAATATTTACAAAAGTCAACACAGGCTTTTGTTAATACTCAAAGAAAATTTCTTGGACCACATAGTTTACCTGAAAAATGAGCACAGTCCAATACACACAAAAGAATTTTCCCAATGTGTAAAAACACAATGTGTTTGTTACAGAATAAATAAAGATTCAGTAATCTCATGCCGCCATCTCCTTTTTTTTTTTTACATGGATCATTTCTCATAGACTTCTGGGCTGTCATAGATTTCATAGACTACACTTGTAGACTTCACTGACTTCAAGACTATCATAGTCTATCTAAGACTATCCTAGACATGCAACAGGAACAAGCTTTGTAAAATCTGTAGCATTTGATACTTTTCACTTCAGACCATCCTTCATCCTGGAAATGAATGTGGCCAAATTTGAAGAGTCCTTCACAAAATGATATTCAAACAGAATCCTAAAAACATACACATTTTCAGTGGATCCTCTGTAGGTAGAAATTTCCATAAGTAGTCTTTCAATGAGTTACCTGTTTCAGTTGCCCAATAAAAGTGAATAATCCTCACTTGCAGGAAAAATCTGGCGATGCTTGTTAAATTATTTAAAACACAATTTTTTTAAGAGTGGGAGTAATACAGAAGACAACAGCATCCTGCACAAAGCTGATACCCAGGAAACCCATTTTTAGAGGGCTATACATCAACAAGTACAAGTGTAAATTTAGTTTTTCTGTTTGAAAAGACATCAAGGGCAGTACCAAGAGGCAGCAGATTGAATGAAGGGCAACTTTTTAGTCCACTACAACAATAAAAAAAATGTAAGATAAAAGTAAACCAAAGTTAGTCTATGGCATTAATTCTCAAACTCCCTGCCCTTTCTGGGCACTCATTTGGCATATGAAATATACAGGCTCACATCCATCCTCTTCTTGAACAGGGGAACTCCGTATGTCTTGTTGTGATTTAACCCAGCAGCCAGCAACTCAGTGCTAGACAGCCCCTCGCTCACTCTCCCCTTCCCCCCCCGAGTGGGACAGGGAGGACAAATGGACAAAAGGTAAAACTCATGGGCTGATATAAAGACAGTTTAACAAAAGAACAAAGGAAAATAGTAATAATAATAATAACAATAACAGAATATGCAAAATAAACAATACACACTACAACTTTTTTCCCACTGCCCAATGACCAATTGCACATCCAGTCCCTGAGCAGCAATCCCAGAACATGGAACTTGTGGCTTTCATTAATTTTGCAAAATCCCAAAAGAAAGGACTGAATTCACCGAAAAGTTCAAGCTCCTGGAAAAGAAAGGATATAATTTAGACTCCTGGAAAAGTGGATTCCTGCCCCCCAGCCAACCCGCATTCATAAATTGAGCATGACGCCTATGGTATGGAATATTTCCATTGGCCAGCTTGGACTAGCTTCCTGGCTGTGCTCCCTCCCAGCTCCTGCACACCTACTCGTTAGCTGAACATAGGAAACTGGAAGAAGGTCCTTGATTTCTTGGCAACAACTGAAAACATCAGTGTTATCAACATTCTTCTCATACTAAATCCAAAACACAGCAGCTATTGGGAGGCAAATTAACTTTATCCCAGCCAAAACCAGGACACTTGTCTCTCAGGCTCCATCCAAACTACTACAGATTACTTTGAGCTGAGGAAATATGTAGTTAAAGTTCGTCAGTTCTACCACTGAAGGTGTTCCAGTGTGTAGAAAAAAACCCTCAAATTTAGGAGGACAAGGATAATGAAAAAGGGAGCATGATATCCAGCCCCAGTGGAGGAATCCTGGTCTCCAGTTTTTGTTCACATACTGTTTTATTTGTCTGATTCAGTGGTTTCTTTATGTAAGTTACAAACTGGTTCACTGGCTTGGCTTTGTTTGCACAGGATTGTTGGGCTTCCATTGTTTTATCGTAGGCAGATCTGGCCTCAGTAACACCCTCGCTGTTCATGTTGGCAAGTGGTTGAAGTTCGCTTTTTTGTTAAATGTATCAGTCGGCTCACCCAGCTGTAAAAAAATGAAGAGCCAAAGCTATACCAAAGCTATTACTGAAATGAATGAAAAGGAAAGCAATACAATGAAGTATCATTTCAGACCCTCTCCAACCAACCAGAAAGAAAATTACATTTGAGATGTCAATGCTTTTCCTGCAAAGCCTGCATGACTTACCAGAAGTTAAAATCTCTATGGGTATTGACAGATCCTGACCCTAATGTCTTAAAAATTAATTGCAACAAACAACGAAAAACTCCTCTGGAAGCCAGGACAGTGCATTACAAACAGTTGTACAGCTTCACAAGCCGGAAAGGGTAAGTCAAAAAGAATTTCATAAGCCAGAAAGAAGCTATACCTTCCAAATGGAAGGTAAAGCTGATGGAAGTTGATGGTTTGTCACTGGGAAAGAACAACATCTATCCATGCGTGTAAATTCTTAATGTCTACAAAATTTTCCATCAGTACCCCTTTGCCAGTGCTTTCTGGAGTAGTGTTCATGCCTGGTATCCTCTGGCGTAGTAGATGCTGAAGGGCAGGGGAAAAAAACATGTGAAAGTTAATATCTTGCCTGAACCTTTCTAGAAGAATGAATTTCTAGAAGAAAATCCTGCAGCTTGGAAACTGTAGTCTTTCCCGTCTTTGAAAAACAGGTAGCTTAGAGGAAGTTCATGTTTGCAGGACTTCGTGTTTGAATACCAGCATCACAGAAATCCATGAAAACACACACACACCATGGCCACTGTCAGGCTGACAAATAGCTTGTCAATCCAAACTGGCCAAACACGAGGTGACACCAGGCTGTCAGAGCTGGTTTCTGGCAATGTGAGAAGTCTACATCTTGTGCAGCAGCATCAGATACATTAGTAAAACAAATGGGTTCAAAAGCAGTGCAGGACTCAGGGTGGCACAGGACAAGTTACAGACAATGCATCTACACAGTGAAATAGAGCATAGTGGAGAGATACCTGAACTAGCAAAGATCTGCAACTGCAAGTGGCAACACTGCAACTGAACTTCTTGCACACTTTAACAGAGTGGATCTGGGCACGCATTCACCAGCATGTCAGTAGTGGGACGTATTCAACTGCATGTAGTATTGTGGTAGATGGATTCACTACCTCAGATCCCCGTTAGCTCAAGCATCTCCATTTCACGTGTAGACACAGGTGGAGAGATTAAATAACCACCAATTTAGACTTGCCTTCAGACTTGCAACTCTTGTTTATTTTATGAAACTGTGAGAAGAATAGTAAAATAAACTAATTCACAGGAAAGAAAATGGCTCAGAGGAATAATTATAGCAACTTTCACCTCAACAGCTAGGTCACTGGTGCAAAATCATTCAAATCACTTGTGATTGAAAATCATTACTAGTTGACTTCACTCAATGAGCTTGAGCTTCAGGTCAGAGTAATAATTACTGTAGAACTAAAACCGCCATTAGTGGCTCCATTAGTAAGGAGAAAGAGAGGGAAAAGAAGTATCAGCCTCCACCTCATTAGCACTGCTTCCCAGTCAAGGATGAGAGGAGAAAATACTTTGAGGAATGTGCTGCTGAGGCCTGATTTAGCTGCCCAAACAAAGCACCATTTGAGATACTCCAGGATATGCCACCTGCTCTGCACCTGCATCTTCAAAAGGACACAGGTCTTCCTTGAGTCTCACCTGTCACATCTACCATCCCCATGTAGATACAATAAATAGCCCGTGTCATCTTGGCTCTAGCACTAGATGTCCATCTGAGGACAGTCGAGTCCAGCCCTTTCCACTCCAGCCTCCCTCCAGCTCTTCCAAATAGAAACTCCAGCCTCAAAAACTATCGAGTTATTAATAAGCTTAGTAATTAAAGTCTTCCCTTTTCCCTGTTTTTATCTTGTCATGTCAACCAACAAAAACCATACAGATATTGGGAAATGTTGTAAGAAAAACTAGGTACCCAGCAGACATCCATCTGGAGACCTATTTCTCTGGATATTCCTTATAGCCTAAGCTCTGCTGCACCGTCCGGGGTGTTTTTTTTCCTATAGAAAAGTGATATCTGAAATTTCAATATCATAGAGGTAAACTGAAGAAGCTGAGCTGAGGAGCTGCCCTAGGAAGAGTAAGGAGCAAGGTTTATGACAGCTCTCTGTGGCTGGACTTGCTGATGGCTCTCTGGTACGTGAACTACAGCATAATACAGCTGAGCTATGATGTTAAACCCACTGTTCTGTCAAGTGAATGACAGACACAGATGAGACCAGGTTAAAAAAGTACAGAATTACTTGTATCAGGTGAAAAGAAATTCATGGTGGAGAACAAAACTTTTAAGAGAAGATGTGTTTCTCATGTTTTCCAAAGGAACCCCATGAAAATGCCAAATATTAATGACCATGAATCCAGAGGGCTGTGAAGGGAGAGCAGTGTTTTAAGAATGGTGACAAATGCACAAATACTCTGTTAAAGATTTATTGTAAGACATCATTCTTCCTAGCAGTTTCTGGCATTTTTTAAAAATATATTTGCTTATATGACTGGATTCTTTATACCTAGATACCCTCATAATAACATGTACTCATAACAATGGTATGGACTTATTAACATTCCATAGTTAAAAGATCAGCTGACATCTTCAATTTGGTCTTTTGACAGGTTCCCCAATGGTTGTAGTTTAATTTGTCTGTCTCTTTTAAAATATCACTTTCTTAGATAGTTATCTCTCTCTTTAAGCAGGGTGTTTTAATCCAACACCAACCCTTTAGATTTAAAGAGAAGGATATTAGAACACATAAAACATATGGTCTCACTTCAGCTCCCAGTATACATAAAATTAGTCAAAACAAAACACTACCTAATCACTACCAAAACATGTGGTTCAGTCAGTAATTTTTCTCAGCAGCATCTTGGGACTAATTTAGCATGAACAACGCAATTGTTTTTTCTCACCCCACTCTTATTTCTGTAGGTCACACAGCAGCAGAAGGCAAAATTGCAGGATGAATTTCACCCTCTCTGCCTCGCTCTGTCCCTCACTTATATATCATTCAATGTTGTCTCCGGTTCCAAGATAACAATTGCTTTTAGAGACTGGGAAATCTATTTTCGGAATTTGTATTGCCTTTTGGAATTACAGAAACATATAAATCTCTCCACACTGGTGGAAGCAAAAACTTCAAAGCAATATAGACTTAGTGTTGGAAACCTGAGATAATTCCAGGGTCTTCCTCACAATAAAGATTTTTTCTTCCACCTCTATATGAGAATGAAAAAATATCTACAGGAGTGTCTAAGATTACTGCTTGGCCTGCTATTAGGAATGGGAGCACATCTGCTCCTCCAGGGAGTGAGTTCAAGCACTGAGCTTGAGACCATCAGTGGGTCCCCCTCCCTCTGGCTCTGTTTTGGGACACTGGGCAACCACTGCCTTCAAGACAATGCTCAGGTACAGTTCAAGGGATAATTTTTGCCCAGGACCACGCAATGCAGATATATGGATGACACATGTTGGTTTTGCCATCTTCTATTTAATGCAGCTTTCCACGATTTTGCATCCTCAAGACCCTTATGCCACTTCCCAGGGCAGACAAAATATGTCCTTGGTTTCACGCTGTAAAAATACCACATTGAGGAGCTGCAGTATTATTTACAATCTAGTTAGTCTGATTTACACTGGGATAACTGCAAAACGGAATCGGCCCATTTGTGGCATTTGGGCCTGACTTCAGCAAGGGTGCGAGGCCAGCAGGCCCTCTCTTACGCATGCCACAGTGAAAGGATATGCGGCAGAAGCAGATGCAAAATCAAACTGTGATTCACCGTTAATGTGTGACGGCATGTAATAGCTGTCATGGGCTTCAGGCCAAGAAGCAGACTTCAACGCAGCTTGTAAATATAGAGATGCTACTAAAAACTTCATGCTTTTAGAAGTATAATTCTGTTTAATGCAACTCCACAAAAGCCTAAGAACAGAGTAAAACTGTAAAGGAAGATTGAATGTAACCTTTGACCTTATCATGTGAATTTGACATAAGAAAATCAAAGCAAAGCAAAGTCCTGACATGCCCAGTTTTACTCATATGTTTTCACAAGATTTTCTGAGTAAAAAGAATCCAAGGATCGTGTTGCTGGGGAAAGTAAAATAATGGTGTAATCTTCTGAGAAAGTGTGAAACATAGAATTAACACCACTGAATTGAATTTAATAACACTGTGCAACGTCAGACCTACCCTTACATCAATACTTAATTTCTCAGTCCTCTTACAGATTAGTTGTAGCCATTACATCTCCAGGGAATGCCAACCACCCTTTGGAGGGGTTACTTAAGTAATACTTTGCAGGGTCTTCTAGTGGACAGATCTTAGAAATATTCTTTCAGAGTGTATAACCTCAGCCTCCACAAATAATTTTGTATATTCTGGAGACATCCCTCATGTTCTGTAGTAAATACTACGGTTGGTTTTACCCACTTAAGCTCAGTGATACTTATGGCATATTACACCTATTATTTCTAAACCTACATTAAACATAACCCACTTTTGGAAGGCAACAAAAACAATAATCAACAATGTGACTGCATAAAAATGAGCTTCTACAACCACTCCTCTCCCAGAAAGCCAATTTTAAATGGAACTCAGAACTGCAGTTTATGTTACTCATAGCAAAATTCTGCTGCTTGAAATTCTTCCATATTCTATTTCAACCCAGTTTTTACTTGAAAGTGTCTCACAATGACAAGCAAAATTGAATTAAGAAATTGGGTGCACCGTAAGATGCACTTTCACCCTTGCCTTGAAAAAAACTCTTTGTGCAAAGGCGTTGTGGCAGCAGCAGAGATGCCACTCCTTGGATGACATTCTCCTGCGGCAGCATGCAGTCCTGGCAGAGAGCACCATCGCATACCAGGGGATCAACAGATCACACCAGGTGGGGCAGCATCAGTAGATGCTCATGCAGGGTTGCTGCCAGACCTGGGACCCACCAGTTAACTGCACCGGATATGAAGGATCCTTGAGCTAAGAAGTGTGGTAGCTTAATGCTACAGATCAGCTCTCCACTACCACACAAGGAGGAGTGCATCCATCACGTCATTTGGTACACAGGCGTGCATCAAAGAGCATATGCAGTGGCCAGTGCACAAGTCTCCCCTGTCAGCTTCCCACACGTTTAAGAGAATTGTGCAGTACAAAACGTGTCAGTGCTGAATGCACTCATATGGACCTGAGCTTGGCCAAGGTGAGCCCTGCAGCATCTGCAGTTAAGCAACTTCATGCTCGGAGTGGAATTTGCACTGCCTACAGCCCTTTCTGAATCTGAACAAAGCTGTTTCTTCTTCAGGGGTTCATAGATTTGCTAAATCATTCTTGCCTAGGCAAACACAAACAGACACTTGTGAAGAATAAATGCTCCGTGTTGTAAGGAGCAACGCTTTCACTCAGTAAATAACATCACAAACTGACAGAAATAAGGATGTAGAATTAGGTTATGTCATGGCAGAAGATAAATTTTGGAGTTTTGCCTTGGCCAGTAGGCTGACTTTATACATGGAACTAACCCATAGATCAGTGTATTCTGTAAAAGAAAAGGTCAAAAGGCCTGTTAGGAAGTTAATGCCTGCCATAAAGTTTTGGCCAACAGCAACCAGCCAGCAGCAAATTCTTAGGAAGATATTTGAGAAAGTATGTCAGAGAAGGATCCTTCCCTTTTTATATTATAATTGATTTCTAGCAATCAGTAATTTATGAAATGCCTGATAGAGATATTCTAAGTCTAAACTTAGCATGTACTGACAGATACATATGGTTCATGAACCCAGAAGTCAGGGATATAGCAGAATGCTGCATGGATCATTGATGGAGTTGTATACAGAGATTGCACTGTACCTACTGGTCTATCTGTAATTCTTGGACAGGCGGTTTAGTCCCTTATTTCCATGAGCTATAAAATTACCCTTAAAAAAAAGTATTCCAAATTGTCAACATAAAAAGATTTTAGTCCTCCATCAGTTTGGCAAGAAAAGGAAGAGAGAAATAATGAAAGAGCAGATGGTAGAAGAGACACACCAACATGTTGTATGCAGCAAGGAAAGAAGATGAGAATCTTGTACGAACAAAATACGCTTTATTTGCTTAAAAATGACAGACAAAGGAGATCTTTCGTTCAATACATGAGGCAATGTGAGCATCCAGAACTGAGAAGTAAGGGGATGTTTTTCTGGGTTTCTTTCTGCTATTGAAAATAGTAAAAAAATATCTTTAGAGCTTACTGCCTTTGGTTGCAAGAAGCTATTCAAATTACTTAGGCTACACTTACTTTTTGTATTCAGTATTTAGCAAGCAATCTTTGAGTAACCCTGAAAGTAGCTGGTGAATTGCCACAACAGAGTCCAAAACCTGGGAGAGCTCCTACAGCCTCAAGAGGCAGATGCCAGTCATGGAAAGGGTTATGGATAATGCACATAAGTGTGTACAGAAAAGTTTTGAAGACTAAGACAAAGGATATCGTGTGTAAGTGTTCACATTCAGGTGAGTCTGGGCTGAGGGATGTTTCTCTTTCATATTTCTGGAAGGTGATATCCAAAGTCACTTTAATATTGGCAACAGCATAGGCTCAGTGGAACACAGTCTTCCTTTACTGTGTTTAAATATTATAGCTAAAGGATTTTTCTTAAATATTCTTTGTTTGTTCAACCAAAGCATTATTTACAGAATTTATTGGGGTTTTAGTGCCCTTAATAATTTGCTTTTTTCCCAGTTATATTGTGCTGTATCATGAGTGAAGTAAATGAATATTCTGTAAAGCTTCAGTCTCAAACATTTAAACACTTCAAAGAAACTTAAAAACAAGCAGTCCCACTATCATCCTGTTCTTAAGAGTCAAGACTTTAAAACTGCAAACTTTAAAAATGTTATCTGAGTAAAATTAATCTGTTCTACATCAGATATGACTGGAAAAATGCCAGCCTTCACCAATACATTGAGGAGGGCTGATCATTGTAGCTAATATATGACCTTATCATCATCGAAATATGTAAGAAATAAATCACTTTAAGAGAAAGGATTCTATCATGCTTTCAGGCCCATATTAAATAATAAGATAGGCAAACTAAACAGATAAAGTAGAAAAGAGCATCTAAGTGTCCTTTATGTTTCATTCATAGAATCATAGAACAGTTTGGGTTGGAAGGGACCTTATAGATCATCTGGTTCCAACCCCCCTGCTATGGGCAGGGACACCTTCCACTAGACCAGGTTGCTCAAAATACAGTACACTAAGCCCAAATACACTGCACTAAGCCCCAAACCCTCAGACTATGCCAATTCAAACACACCAAAGTACCTGAATGTTTGTCAGAGAAACAGGGCCAGTACAAACCACAACTTCTTAGTTCAACATTTTGACTGGAAGAAAAGTTCTCCAATATCTTTGAAAACAGACACTTGACTCTCTTATTTGAACATCTGAAAGCAATATACACAAACACAGCATCCACCTGGACATTTTTGTTTTGGAAAGTCCTAATCAGATTACTTATTCTGACATACTTCACTGCTTTTGGTTTTAGCAGAACATATTCCTATTAGTTTTTCCATAGTGGAAATTAAAAGCTCAAGAACCTGATTATAATAAGAACTTGAGGGCACCTTTTGTTTATAAGGTAATATGCACAATCTGGGCTAATAGATTCCGTGGCTGAAGGCCAAGGACTTTATTAGCCCAGGATATGGTTATTACGGGTTATTATACTCAATGTTTAATTAAATATTGAAATATTAAAAGATAGAGTGGGAGGAAAACTGCTTTCTTTCTTTACCGTCCTTCAGCTGTGCCCTTCAGTCTCCTGATGTACCTTCTTCTTTTTATATCATGTCCATTTTACATTACCCTCTGATCTTTTGTGTGCAGTTTCCTTTTATTTCCACAGATTCTGGTGATAACTGAATATGGAATTTAGATTGCATCTTTCAAAGTGAAAAACACTTTGAAAACTCCAAACACTGTAGTTTTTCACCCAAACATGTAGATACTAACAGACAATTGAGGTACTTGCATATTCACAGTAAAATTACTGTATAAAAATCACAAAGTGATTAGGAAACCTAAAGCACAGAGAGAGGTAGGTTTGCCAATGAAGGTAGATAACATAGATCACTCAGTGTCAGTCCTTGCTAGTGAAGATACAGGACACTTCACATAACTAGGTCTGATTGCATGTCTTATTTTAGCAGGCCATCATTAGATGAGACAAATCCCATCCCTGTTAAGAGCTCATTCCTGGACTCAGTTTTCTTAAGCTGCAACAAATACAGTCTCAAATTCTGCCACCATAAACAGCCAACGAAATGCAGGTGACTCAACTGAGTGTGTTTAGCAGAACTGTCAAGGGGGTGAATGTATTGGAAGCTGCTTAGGGAAGTGTTATCAAGCATGAGAGCAATGGGCAGTTTCAGGTGAATATATATATGAAGCAACTTTGAATGAATGTGGATGAAGACAGCTGATGAAAGAGTTGAAAGTCAGCTTGCAATTGTCTTCCTGATGATGAACTTAGCACAAGTGTCCTCTTATTTGCTATACGACCTCAAGCAGCATAACAAGGATGAAGACAAGGGGTCTAGCAAAATAGTGGGAGGAAATGTGAACCAAGGGCAGCACGATGCCAATCACAGAGAGCTCTGTCACCATTATACTCACCAGTAGTATTTGAAGAATAAAAATCTGGCACAAAAACTCATTTAGATCATAGAATCATAGAATCACAGGATAGTTTGGGTTGGAAGGGACCTTTAGTGGTCATCTAGCCCAACCCTCCTGCAATGAGCAGGGACACCTTTAACTAGATCAGGTTGCTCAGAGCGCCATCCACCCTGACCTTGAAATTTTCCAGGGATGAGGCATGTACAAACTCTCTAAGAAACCTGTTCCAGCATTTCACCACCCTCCTGGTAAAAAGTGTCTTCCTTATATCCAGTTTAAATCTACCCTTCCTTAGTTTAAAACAATTACCCCTTGTCCTATTGCCACAGGCCCTGCTAAAAAGCCTGTGCCCATCTTATAAGCCCCTTTTCAGTATTGAAAGGCCGTGATTAGGTATCCCCAGAGCCTTCTCTTCTCCAGGCTGAACAGCCCCAACTCTCTCAGCCTTTTCTCATAGGAGAGGTGCTGCAGCACTCAGATCATCTTTGTGGCCTCCTCTGGACCCACTCCAACAGGTCTGTGTCTTTCCTGTGCTGAGGGCTCCAGAGCTGGATGCAGGACGCCAGGTGGGGTCTCACCAGAATGGAGGAGATGGGCAGAATCCCCTCCCTCGCCCTGCTGGCTACACTTCTCTTGATGCAGCCCAGGACACAGTTGGCCTTCTGGGCCATGAGTGCACATTGGTGGCTCATGTCCAGCTTTTCATTCCTCAGTACCCCCAAGTCCCTCTCAGCAGGGCTGCTCTCAATCCTGCCTGTATATCAGTACATAGGAGGTTGCCCCGACCATGTGCAGGACCCTGCTGCACCTGGCCTTGTTGAACCTCATGAGGTCCACAAGGGCCTACTTCTCAAGCTTGTCCAGGTCCAGATCCATAGTCCCTGTTCTTGCTCCACATGCTGGAGTGCCAGTATTTCCATGGGAATCAGAAAGTAAGTTCCTGTCCTCCCCTATGAGTGATTCAGTAGGCTTTCCAGACTGAAAATATTTTTGTATACCGATGACCCTTTGAGCGCATGCTGATATCCAGATCAAGTTTCTGGCAGCTGCAGAGGTTTAATACCTGGCAAGATAATAATTTGTTGTCAACAAATTCAGTAATTTATAAAAGGAAGAGATGCTTCATAAATGCCATGGAAAACTGCATTTTAGTAGGAGTTATGTTCCCAAATAATTTCCATGTTTAAGCTAATTTACTCTCTAAAATGGCATATGAAGAAGCAATTGCTAAGTAAGGCAGGAAGTGAATTTCAGCTTACCTTCAGCGACTCACACTCTGAACTCTCTCACACCCTGATCTGAGAGAAACTGTGCAAATATAACTACAGTATTTGGATAGCACCTCATGAGTTGATCTGAATAATGGCAACAGAACCTCAAAAAATATAGGAATTTCACCTTATGAAACTGTGAAGGCATGCGTGGTTCATCACCACAACATTTGTGTAGCTGTACTCTGGAAGATAAATGGAAAGCATACAGGAACAAGCACCAAACAAAATGCAGGTTCTTAATACTTCCACAACTGGGAAAGATTTGGAAATTAAGTTTTAGATTGATTCTAAATAGGACAAGGAGTAACGGTTTTAAACTGAAAGAGGGTAAATTTAGATTAGATAGAAGAAAGATATTCTTCACTATGAGCATGGTGAGGCAGTGGCACACGTTGCCCAGAGAAGCTGTGGCTGCCCTTCCTTGGAAGGTTTCAAGGCCAGGTTGGATTGGGCTTTGAGCAACCTGGTCTAGTGGAAAATGTCCCTGCCATTGGCAAAGTGTTGGAACTAGATGATCTTTAAGATCGCTTCAAACCTAAACCATTCCACAATTCTATGATTCTATGAAGAGGTTAAGCAGAGTTACAAGAGATGGAGATGGACTTTGCAAGTGAGGCTGCTGTGAGAAAACCTTGAGTAAGCAACAGCTTTAAAAGCAGGGAGAATGACACTTTAAGTTTGGAAGTGATCATGAGTTGAAGTAAAAGAAAATCCTCACATTCAGACTGATCGTTCAAAGGAAAATTTTTACCCACTAGAAAGTTCCTTAATTTACCTAAGGTGGAGGTGAATTTTAACAACCTCCTCGACTCCTTAACTTTATTAGTATTCCACTGAAGATTTGGCCCCTAGCCAACCGAGCCTGCAGGTGTGGTAGATTTTCCTTTGCTTTGCTTTGCTTTCCCCATTTCGATTGCAGTACATCTGTATCCAGATTTGTTCTACATCTCTTCCTTCACTTTCAGAGGACTGAAAAGAACCCTGCAACTAACATTACTCAGTCCACACATACACCACGGCAGATGAGCTGTAAAGTAAAATTATCTTGGCAGAAATCTTCCCAGTTACCCACAGCTGTCACACGTGTGAGTGAGCTTGGGCTTTTATACTGTTTCCTTTCTGTTTGAGTGAGGAGCCTTATTCTGAATAGAGCACTTTGCTTTCCACCTGACCCAGATTCACCCACACAGAGAGCTGCAATGTGCACAACATCTCACCAAAATACAGGGGCAATATGAGTGGTGTCACCGCGTTTTTGTCCACCTGTCACTCTAACTCTAATAGTTTCCTGCTTCTCATTTTCCCTCTGGGTTTTCCATTTCTCCAAAGCGCTGCTACTCGACCTGCGACACTAACGGCGAAGAGCAGGCTCTGCTTGGCGATCTGCGCGCTCCCCGGGAGACTTGAAGGGAGGCAGCCAAACCTCCGGCAGGGAGCAAGGGGTGTAAGGTAAAAGGCAGTTGCCAAGGCACTGGGATGACTTGTATTTTTTAGTTTCAACACGCACATGTATTTCAAAGTCTACACTCTGGGTATTTGACCCACACTGGCAAGTATTCATGCAAAAAGAGACTATCAATTCTATTGTTCATAAATTCTACCTGAGTGATTCTCAGAGCTCAAGCTGAGGGCCAGCTCATGTGCCTGGCAGCCAAAGACATTTAACTTCTGGCAGTGGAGCTGTTATTTGTCTACAAAATCAATAATTCATAGGGGAAAGAAAGGCTGCACAAAACTAAGACTAAAAGAAAAACAGTAAAATCTCTAAAATACAAATGCAGGAAATAAATCACTCTTGCTTTTTCTATACTAGAAATTTAGTTCAAAGGTTCCTACATCCAGTAGTCAGCTTAATGGAAATAAACCACGAAGAGTATAACTCTCCATAGCACGCAAGTACTGAGGTCTTCTCCAATTGCCTCAGCAAGCGGTTGTTCTGCAGGGGCAAAGAAGTAGCTGAATAAGGAAGTCTGAAGATGGAAGAATACTTTGAGACTAAGTGATTTAGTCTATATTTTCCTTGCCTTTAGCTGATCTCATCAGTATCTCCATAGGAGACCTCTGATTTATTCACTATGATTTTATTTGGTTGGGTCAAACAACTTTCCCACTTGAAGAGGACAGATAACAACAGAGTGGTTTGGCCTCAGCAAAGAAAGGCAAGGTGTCAGGAAATTAGTACTGATGCCCAAGTTTCAGCACAGAAAGCTGAAGCCTGTGATGACCTCACGGAAAGCTGCATCTGTGAAGCCCAAATCTCACAAGGGCACTGCAAAGGTTCTCCCCGTTGTACACTTCAGTGGAATGATGTAGTGGAAGCCCTGTGTGTGAAAACTCACCCTGCTTCTTCCCTCCTTGAAAAGTTTTTCTCTTCACATAAACAACGATCCAGCTCAGACCTATTAATGCTGGCAATTTAATTGATTTTCAGAGTCTGGTTTCTGTTTGAAATTGCTTTGTCCAATATAATATGAAAAATAAACAATCTGGCAAAGCTGCAAGCACAGAAAATACTATGACATTGTAAACTAATGGCCCAGATTTCAAACAGCAAAAATCTGAACAATTGCCTCCAGGAGGATCCATGGAGGAAAGGGAAGGTAGATATAGTCAGTGACCGATACTTGGCCTATGCCTTATGCCATCCCAGGTGTCAGCATAAAAGAAAAGGGGAGGATACCAGTAACAGGAAAAGCTAGGGTATCCCTACACTATGTTTGCCCTAGATAGAATTTCTTGACCCTTATTGTCTCCTCAAGCTGCCGTAAGATAACAAGAAACGGTCAAAATATGGTATGAAGGGGAAGACAGTGCATGTCACATCTTACTTGAGTTTGGCATTCTTTTTCACAAGACACACTGCTCCAGCCTGTTAAGTATGAAACAGATACAGCCACAGAAGGAGCCAAAACCTACTCTCTTAACTCGTGCAAGAATCCCAAATATCATTGGCTATGCTGCCAGACGGCAGTACTTCACTGAAACACAATGTTTGCTTTCACACAAACCTGAGCAGGTAAAGCATTGCCTCCAAAGGGTGAGACTCACACTCCAGTACCTCTTAGTGCATGTTCATACAAGCTAGTCTGAGGCTGTGCATTAAGACCGAAACAAAGAGAGAGCTGAAAGTTTCAGAGGAGCTGTGGTTGTGAATATAGTGAGCAGACTTCTAAGTGTCTTCTGTTTGCAGTAAGATACTTACAGTGCCATCAATGGGGTAGGCACTAAACAGACTAAAAAGAAAGGCACATAAAAGCTCACAGTCCAAAGAGAAAAACAAAAGAAGGAGGAAAGGTAATTATACACAGAGACTCATGGTCTTGATCATAGCCTATGTTCTGGCTCCAACAATGTGGATGTAGAAGAGGGCTATATAACTTCTGTCTCTATTTCTACAAGTGGAAATTATTTCTTGGTGATGCAGCCTTTGTCCCCCAGTTCTGTCCAAATCTGATTCATGAACTCTAATGAAGGGTGATCTGGCCACGAGGCATTTAGTAGTAAGGAAAGGACTGTGCCCAAAGCAATCTGTGCTATAGCGTGGGCTGCAAAAAAGACCTGCCAATTACTTGGAATACCTAGCATGGTTCCAGCTTGTGTTGATGCTGCACTGGCTCCTGACAGCACCAAATTCTTATAGGTGCAAAAACAGTACAAGGTAGTCCTTAACCTCTTTTGGCTAAAGTTGGAAGCAAAACTCAAACAGAGAAGACAGACACCCACTATATACACACAGTGCCAGGTGATGACTGGCCCCATTTTGCTACTGCAGTATTTAAAGAGCCTTTTATTTCTAATGAAATATGTAAAGCTTACCCCAGTTATTCATTAGACAGGCCACTAATTCTGTTCCTCTGTTCCCCTTAGAGAAAGTCACCTGATGCCAGCTATTAAATTACATAGAGTAGAAGGAGCATTCCTAAGTTACCCAGCAAATATCAGTGTATGAGGTAGATTTTCAGCAGCAGACAAAGTATCATTACCTTATAGTTAATGCATTATTAGAGGAGTATGCTTTATTTGTCATGTCCAAAAGTACAAAAATTGCTGCTGCCTGAGTCGACATAAATATTCAAACTGTTAATGCATTACCACAAGTGACAGCACCAGATTGCAAAGCTTAGCATAAAATCACAAATAACTAAATATGGTATAGAGTGTTGCTTCTCCAAGCAATCAAAAACCTTGCATAATATTACAGTGCAGCTGGTTAGTAGCTCTTGCCATGTAATTTAAGTCTCCTTAATGGATAAGCAGAACTTTGAAGTAGTCTCTAATGAAATACAACTTTGGTCCCAACAGCATCCTCAATAAGTTCTCTCAGGTTTTCCCTGTTTCCAGGCATATTCATGACAATCAAAGTAACAGCTTCTGTACATTATAATATGCTTTTTCACTTTTATCATACAAGGTGAAAAGTGAGTGTTATTCCATGCCCTTGTGCAGCTGTGCACTGTATATTTGAGAAGGCCAAACACTGAATGGTATGTCAGTATTCACACCAGCAAATTAATAGCTTACAGACTCTAAGCTGTGCAAAAAAAAAAGGACAATAAAAGCTTCTCCACTACCAATTAGACAATACTAGTACACTTGGCTTGTTGTGAGAGGTGACACTGTCCCAGAAACAACCTTATTACCTGTCACATTGAGATCCAGAATCATAAAACTCTCATCTCCCCTTGTAATTTCTGACATGCTCCATAGCCCTGGTAATTGAACTACACTCCTAGGGCTTCTTTAGCATGCTGAGACACCTTACCAGCTAACTACTGGCAATTAAAACCTGTAATGTGAATAGAAAAAAAAAATGAATTAATCAGCAGTATATTAGATAAAAAATAGAGCTTTGGTTCAGAAGACAAAATTTCTGCAGAAAATGTTCCATATAATGTATGCTAAAATAACAGGGTGCAAAGAGCATTCTTAAAACTGGACTCTGGTATGTGTTCCCATACAGAAAAAAAATCACATGCATTTTCCTAGCATTCAGATGTGAAAAAACTGCCTGGAGCTATGATAGCAGCTGAATGCTTCATTCTGTTTTTTCAGCAGCAGTAACCAGCACTTTATGGAGATTAGATAAATCATTGCAATAAATATGAGCTATAGCAGAAGAGACAGTATGTTTTCTTAATTTATTCATTCATATATTCGTAATATATATTGACGCATCGATGTTAAGACATATTAAACATTAAAAGAAACAGTCAGCTCTCTGGGGCTGTAGAGCTTTTGTTTTGTTCTGGCCATTAAATTCTAACAATAGATCCAAGATTAAATTATTCACTCCCATTTACAAAAATACGATAAGAAAACATTCTGTTCTGGAATGAAAAATAAATGGTAAATTAATTGCCTCACCAAGCCACTGTGTAGCCTCTTTGAAAAACATGTTGAAGACATACACTATTCACAGAATACCCTGGAGATCAATGTGTTATGCTTAAGCAGTAATGAATTTTATGCTGGCCACTGCATTACCAGACAGTTAAGTATTTTCTTAGTCAGACCCCTGAGAATTTAGCCAGTAATTAATGATCATGAAAGATGAGAAGATTCATTACGGGTAATACATATTTTTCCAAGATATGTCATTATTCAGCTTTGTCATAAAGCAGCACCTATTCCATTAAAAACTTTTGCATTAAAGACTATACGCTTAGGAAATAAATCTCTAGAGGGACTGGAACGCTGAAATATGAAATGCTAAAACACCAAAATTTCAGAAGCCATGAGAGTCTGCAGGTAGTCTGCCTATGTCCAGGTGCTTTCAGAGGAGCTCTAATAGAAGAGGAAGCTGCCTGAAAACAAGAAACAAACAGGATCAGACATGGCAATCCAAATTAGTTACAAGAGGTGCTGAAGAGGATAATGGACCTAAGCAACCTCAGCAATGCTCTAAATACAAATTGGAGTAAAGGCTTGAACTCAGATCTGGGTGCATTTTACGAACTGGAGCAGCTACAACAGAATAAACCAAATCTTGCCTCTACACTGCCACACAGGGTGTGACCTTGAGGACAAATGCAATCTATGTGTACTTGCCTAACGCTAACCTCCACCCACCCCACCTCCCCTTGTAAAAAAAACATTACTTGATCATATTAGGCAGACAAGACAGCTGGAACTCTTCCTACAAGTGCCCCAACATCACATCCCTGAGTTCAGGCTACTTACATTGGCAATGGGGACACCAGGTAGCAGAAAGACGAGTACACATCACAACCTTCTCCTTCCCTCCCTCCCTCCTTCTTTCGCTCCTTTGAAATAAGCTACTGTGATTTTGTAACTCGGGAACTTAAGAGGCATGCTTATTGGTTACATGATGCTATAATTCTTACATTTAACAGTGTCTTGGTACACTTATCCCCCTAAAAACTTAAATTCGTTAAAATTCAAAAAAGCCACTTTCTTGCACTATGAGTGATTAAACAAAATCAAATGCTGAAAACCCAGGAGAAGAAAGTAAAACTTTATAGGCAGCTGCTGTTTTCTTAAAATCAGCCTACCTCTTCAGGGGGCTGAAGTGATAATAACCCACAAAATACTATTCATTTGGAAGGTAATGCCTCCCATACATACAAAGCTACGTAAAATGAAATTTGGTAGTGTAAGTAAAAGACTCTTTTCAGTCAGGGAAATGACCCTTGGAGAATTACATTCTTTGTTTCCTCTGCTGCTGTCATGCTGCCTCTTGAAAACCTGGACCATAGGTCAACCTACAAGTTTTGCTGCTCTCTTTTGCAGAGAAAACCTGGGTTTGGTGAGAGCTGAGCTGGTTTTAGCCAAGTGCACGAAGCAGTTCACAAAGAACAATTAATCCGTGAGCTGCTTGTCTCTTGTTTGATCCTTTTGATGAAAGTTACACAATAAAGGTGATGCTTAGTAGAAATAGTAACTGAGAAATCAGGTCAGTCTAGAAAGCTCATTCATGTTATGCTTCAATTACATCAAAGAAATACTGGCATAGAGCTAATAACAGCCACTTTCACAGAAACACCCTGTCAGCCTGACTTGAAATGGAGAAGATCATGAGCCCCTTTCTTTAGAGACAAGAAAAGATATTCTGGTGAAAATCAAGGTACTGATTTGAAGTAATCTCTGTAACCAGTCTAGACATTGCTTGTTCATTAGATGACCCAGGCACAAACTTACAAAGATCAAATAACAAACCGCCAGGTATTTAGGAAATGAACAGCAAGCACCTCGCTTGGTTGCTCATACTTCTCTGTACTCACAAGCTGTTACATATTGACAGGCAGTGCGTTGTCTTCCCAGGAGTGCTCACTGAGATAATTGCCTTTGTTCCTACAGGCAGCATCACTGACGTAAAATGGGACTGGACCAGGACGGGTGTCTGGCTGGGGTGTCCCATCAGGAGTGGCAGGAGACAAGGGCGGGCACAGGCACACCCACAGCACAGCTCAGGGCAGGGCTGGGTGCCCAGGGCTGAGCCGAAACAGGCTCCTGGGCCATGGGAAGGGGTGCATAGTTAGGGCTCTTGCGTGAGGTAACTCATTACAGTTAGGACCTAGGGATGCACTCATGCACCTGACAAGATCTATCCCTGGTGTCACCTGGAGGTTGGGACTTTGAAAACAGTGAAATTCCTCAGTAGCTTCCAACTTTCTGCTGTTTCTTGCTAAAAGGCCAATGGAATTCCTGAAAATGTGTGTAAGCCACGAAAATCAAAAACAGGCACCAGCTCACGTGCTTCTGCAGTCTGATAAATAAGAGACAAGCGGACAGTGTGAGTTGCTTCTTTTCATTTTTACCTCCTTAATGCTCTATCTATAACAAAAATTTACATACAGAAAACTTGGGAAATTCTACCACTAATTTGCATCAGACGGTTTATATATGCTTATGTTTTTTATGGTTAAAAGTACCCTTGGTACAGGAGGTTTGAAAGGTGACCAAGGTTTTAGAAGGAACCAGGGTCTAAGCAAAAACTTGAGTAATAGTTGGCCCAAAGCAATGCACTAGAAGGAATGTTTTGGTTTTGGTTTGGGTTTGGTTTCGGTTTTGGTTCTGGTTCTGGTTTTGGTTTTGGTAGAGAGCCGAGATGACCTGTTTGATCTTTCCTTTACCTACTTCCTGTGATTCTTCTTATCTGTAAGGAGGTAGAATGATAGTTTAACATTTCTTGATTACTGGCTTCATGAAAAAAATTGGTACTCATGATGTCTGTGTTTCGACTTGTCTACTGGTCTGGAAAAGAGGCAGCGGATTGCCCTGCTGCCCTCTATGTATCTCTTACCCTGAAGTTTTGTTACCCTTTGCTGCCTGAAATAATTACAACCTTTCTATACGAGAAAAATATACAGATTAACAAAGACCCTGCCCATCTTGTCAAAACCACAACAGCTAGATCCATCTTTCAGCCTTGGTTTTGCCCCATAAACCTCTGTCAGGACACCTATGTAGAAGAGAGGCCACGCAGACATGAGGGTTTTCACCACCATCTACTTTGTCAAATGTATTTCATTATTTCCATTCTGACAAGATGCATTAATAAACCCATTGTTTAGATTTGTTTACAATCTTTTTGATCAATAACCATATTTGATGTGGGTATTGAATGCCAGCCAGATATGAGATACATTAGAATAGAGAATATAAGTACCTCTAATAAATTGCCTTGTGAACAGCAGAAATCTTGGGAACAGCATTAGGAAACCATTTTCTTCTGCTTCCAGAAAATGGACCCTGCATCATATGTCAAAAGGGGAAAAAATGTGAAACGGTGCAAAACCATACATTCAAACTATAATTTTATTAAAAAAAATTACAAGTAAGATGTAGGCCATAAAAGGAGATTAGAAAAAGTGATTTGTGAAAAACGAATTCTTTTCATCTTTCTGTAGCTACGTGAAGCAATAGATTTTAACTGACTGGATCTGAGAATCTAGATTTCTTCTCTTTTCCTACTGCCCTTTTAACTGCAGTGCTAGCCTTCCTTCCTGAGGCCAAAGATGGCAAGGTACCGGCATAGCTACGAAGGAAATACCTTACCTTACATGTACTGTGAATGCACTTCAGTCACTGCCAGGGGGGCTGAATCTTAAAGGAATGAAAGGGAGAGGGCAGAAAAATACTCCTGTATCCCAGGTAATACAGTAAGAATTCTCACCCACAAGATTTGTGAATAAGCACGGCAGGGGCATTGTGAGGGTACAGGAAACAAAACAAACCAAAATTAAAGCACAGCGAGTTACAAATTCCTTAAGGAAAGAAGAATCCAAGAAGAAAAAACACTCTTTTTTTGTGAGGGATTGCTCCATCAACTGAAACCAGACACAACGGCCCTTCCTCAAAATCAAGAAATGAAGAGACAAGTAAACGAATATATTTCAAACCAATTGCACAAGATCGTATCGGCAAGGGGTCTGTATCATGAGGAAGCCTGACCCTCTGATCCACAGCAAAGATCCTGATATTTGTGTGGAAAGTGGAGAGAGAGAGTATTCTGAGTCCTGGCAACTGCAATTTGATTAAACAAAACATTGAAATCAATAATGTTATAGTCAGTTGTCCCTGAGCTCTTTATTTTAGGAGTTACAGAAGAAGCATGTTTCCTGATTAATATAATGTAAGAAATCAGTAATTAAATATTTAAGTAGATTCAAATTTGATGTTGTCAATTACAGGTTTCAGTGTCAGCCAGCCACTGAGATCTAAGCAGCATTCACCTTTCTGAGCTACCATTTCAAACACCTTCCTGCATCAGATTACAAATGTCTCATATATTTAAGACATTCTTTATCGCCATAAATTATCATTTTGTCATAATTCTCATAAATGCTTCTTTTATTGGTGATAGTAAAGTCCTGTAGGGAACATTAAGGGAGATGTGGAGGAAATTTACATTACTGTGAATGTGGGAACAGGAAAGGAGACAGCGGACACCGCACAGGGGTAGGCACAGGGACTTGCAGAGATGGGTATGATTCCTGTGGAAAGGATGAAGGGTGTAAATCTGGACCAAAGACTTTACTTTTCAGTTGTCCAACTACTCATTGGACAACTCCATCTGTAACCAGCAGAGACAGATTCAGAAGTTGACTCAGAGGTTGTCTGCTATCCATTAGCTGGTGAATTATAACACTGGTGCTTTCGTATCTATTTTACTTTAAACTGAGCTATCTTCTGATATCAGTTGATACATAGGAAGGATGGATTTGCCATTAAAGCACTACACTAACTCCACGTTTAAGTTCGCAGCTGCACTACTGGTTTTGTGTATCCAGTGAGCAGGTAGCCCAAGCTTCACTAGTTAGGAATTGGTTTAAATTTCACCTTTTCCCCAGTGTAGATGGAGAAAAACTTGTTGGTGTAAGGTCTTGCCTAAAATAAAATATAATTGATGAGATCCAATAAGATTAAATCATCTAACTTACCCTACAAACCACAGCATAGTTATGGCAGGCCCATATTAGCCAAGCTTGACCCAGGTCAAACTTGCTCAAAATTAAGCCTTATGCAGATACTTTAAAAGCTCAAGCATAATGCTTGGTAAATCAGTGTGCATTTTGGAAATGAAAAGCATTTTGAGTAAATTCCAACAATTTTTTTTTATTTCCCTCACTGGAGTCAGAAGAAGTGAAAAAAGCTTCCAAGGTAATAAAATTTTCCTTGAACACAAACAAGGTGTTTTCTCTCCCTTTAGCATATTTGTAAGGTTATTACTACTATTAATCAACATAAATTTTGTTAAATGCAGTAGTGAAATCTGGTTTTGGAATACGTAATTGAAACAGCACTTTGAAAACACCAGAACAAAGCATCTCAATTTTTCAGAAAGAATCTCTTTTTCACAAACACGTTCAATCAAAGCAAAACTGCAGTTTTCCTGCAAAAGTATTGTTCGCCTAAGAAATGCTCCCTCCCTGCACTCTTCGGCACTCTTATGCCAGGCCAGAGTGAGGGAGCTCTGCTGAGCCTTCCCCCGGGTAGCAGGCGACATCAAGGTCGCTGTGAGCTCCTCCCACCATGAACAGGGGACAGTGAAGAGGTTCAGTTCTTAGTTCAAGAGCAGGCCTGTGCTGGATCATCAAGGCAGCATGACCTGCCTCTGACCACGTACTTCTGCTTACACATGCTTGTTTGTGTGTATGAGCACGTGCATGCTTGCACGTACACCCACACGTACATACCTATACACACGCACAGGTACTTGCACATCTATGAGTGGTATTGCTTTAGCCTTATTTGCAGCCAAGAGCACAACAGAAGAATATAGTGCCAGGAAACCTAGTGATAACTGAGAAGAAAGTCCTCTCCACTACCAATAAACGCAGCAGCCGTAGATTATCTCGCATGAGTTTCCATGGTAAACAACATTAACGAAAAACGCCTCATTTCTGAATTGCATCACAAGAGAGCAATTGTAACGGAAGTAACAATGAGATATGTAGGTGATAATATTCTTCCTCCTCAATGTAGCAGAATGGGAGGAACATGCCCCTGTTGTGCAGTAAATGCCAATAGGTGCAGCCAAAGTGTTTATTGTTCTGAAGCCCTCAGGAAATTTGGGTGAAAACTAAAGCCAATTTTTCGATTGGATCATTTAGTGAAATGAACATTCATTATAACACAGAGAAATGAAACAATGTAAGGCCTTTTTAAATTTAAATATATTTTAGCAAGTAGAGCAAGGACTGCCGCATTATTCTCTCAGTAGGGTGTGAGCTGCTGTATCAGTTAGCATCTGTTCTTTGCAATTCCTCCAGTCAGAATGTGATGATTTAGTAAATACGCAAAAAGCTGTACTTCTGAAAACTATCATTTTTCCTGAGGTGTTTGTTTCTAGTTCATATACAGTAGATGGCACTGGTGGAATAAGAAGTTATGATACGCGGCAACTTGTAGAAGCTCTACAGCCTCCAGCATTTCCACCATCTTTTAGTGGGGAGACACCATTGCTCAATGCTTCTGTTCTCTGTTCTCTCTTTTCCACAGGGCCTAAAGGAACAGTAAGCATATGACAATTCTTACTCTTCACTCACAGAGACTGCAGTGGGAGCAATCTCCCAGTTCACCGAATCACAGAACGGTTGAGGTCAGAGCAGACCTCTGGAGATCACCTAGTCCAATGCCCCTCAGAGCAGGGTCAATTAGAATGGGTTGCTCAGCACCATGTCCAGACAGGGTTTCAATGCCTGCAAGGGTGGAGACTCCACAGCCTATCTGGGCAACCTATTTCTGCGTTTGACCTGCCTTACAGGAAAATAGAGTCTTCTTATGTTTAAACAGAATTTCCCCTATTTCAGTTTATGCCCATTGTCTCTTCTTCTTTCACTGGACACCACTGAAAAGAGCCTGGCTTCCTCTTCTTCACACCCTCCCTTCAAGTATTTATACACTTTGTTAAGATCCACTCCCGAGCCTCCTCTTCTCCAGGCTGAACAGTCCTAGTTCTCTCAGCTTCTTCTCACATGTCAGATGCTCCAACCCCGTAATCATCCTTGAGGCCTTTTTCTGGACTAACTCCAGTATACCCTTGTGTCTCTTGTACTGAGGAGCCCAGAATTGGACCCAGCACTCCAGATGCTGACTAGAGGAGAAGGACGACCTCCTTTGATATGCTGGCAATGTTTTTGCTAATGTAGCCCAGGGGGATTTTGGCTTTCTTTGCTGCAAGAGCATATTGTCTACCAGGACCCCCAAGTCCTTTTCTGCAAAGTTACTTACCAGTCACTTGACCTGCAGCCATTATTTGTGCTTTGGATAATTGCTTCCTAGATGTAGGACTTTGCATTTGCCCTTGTTGAACTTCACAACATTCCTGTTTGCCCATTTCTCCAGCCTGTTGAGGTCCTTCTGAATGGTAGCACAACCATCATGCCTAATAAACAATCCTCCAAGTTCTATATCACCTGCAAATCTGCTGAGCCTGCACTCTGTCCCACCATCCAGGCTCATAACGAAGTTGTTAAACAGTATTGGCCCTAGTACCTATGGTGGTACACTACCAGTTTCAAGGCAGACATTGTGCTACTGATCACAACCTTTGAAGAACGGCATTTAAGCCAGGTTTCAGGCAATCCTATTGCAGGCAATCCTATTGTTCATATATCTAGCCTGTACTTCATCATCTTGTCTACAAAGGTGTTACAAAAGACAGGTTTGAAAGCCAGGCTGAAGTCAAGATAAACAACATCCACTACCCTCTCCTTGTCCACTGAGCCAGTCAACTCATCATAAAAGGCTATCAGGTTCATGACGTATGATTTTCCTTTCATAAATCCATGCTGACTACTCCTAATCACCTTCTCGTCCTCAATATGTTAGGAAATGTTTTCCAGGATTAGTTGCTCAAACACCTTCCCACGGATTAAGGTGAGGCCATCCAGCCAGCAGTTTCCCAGATTCTTTTTCTTGTCCTTCTTAAAGACAAGAGTGACATTTGCTTTCTTCCAGTCCTCAGGAACCTGGAGGAAACAAAGAGAAGGAACCTCAGGAATTCCACCATCTCATGAGCACTGGAGATAAGGCAACCCCCAATCTTCACATCCCCAAGCATCTTGTTTGTGAGTGTCAGATCCAGCAGAGCATCTCCTCTCATCAGCTCCGTGATCACCTGTGTTAGGAAGTTGTTGTAAAAGTGCTCCAGAAACCTCCTGGATTGCTTATGCCCTGCTGTGCTGCCCTCCCAGCAGACATCAGGGTGTTCAAAGTCCCAGTGAGAATCTGGGCTTAGGAACATAAGCCTTATTCCAGCAGTCTGAAGAAAGTCTCATCTACTTCTTCTTCCCGATCTATAACAGACACCCACTGCAATGTCACCGTGTCGCTCTGCCTACTAATCCAGACACATGACCTCCCATCGGGCTCACCATCTATCCCAAGGCAGAGCTCCGTGCACTCAGAATCACAGAATCACAGAATCACAGAATCACAGAATCACAGAATCACAGAATGGTAGGGGTTGGAAGGGACCTCTGTGGGTCATCTAGTCCAACCCTCCTGCCGAAGCAGGGTCACCTACAGTAGGTTGTAGAGGACCTTGTCCAGGCAGGTCTTGAATATCTCCAGAGAAGGAGACTCCACAACCTCCCTGGGCAGCCTGTTCCAGTGCTCCGTCACCCTCAGAGGGAAGAAGTTCTTCCTCATATTCAGACAGAACTTCCTGTGCTTCAGTTTGTGCCCATCGCCCCTTGTCCTGTCACTGGACACCACTGAAAAGAGCTTGGCCCCTTCCTCCTCACACCCACCCTTCAGATATTTGTAGGCATTTATAAGGTCCCCTCTCAGCCTTCTCTTCTTCAGGCTGAACAAGCCCAGCTCCCTCAGCCTCTCCTCGTAGGAGAGATGCTCCAGTCCCCTCACCATCCTCGTAGCCCTCCGCTGGACTCTCTCCAGTAGCTCCTCATCTTTCTTGAACTGGGGAGCCCAGAACTGGACACAGTACTCCAGATGAGGCCTCATCAGGGCAGTGTAGAGGGGAAGGAGAACCTCCCTCAACCTGCTGGCCACACTCCTCTTGATGCATCCCAGAATGCCATTGGCCTTTTTGGCAGCCAGGGCACACTGCTGGCTCATGGTTATCCTGTCGTCCACCAGGACACCCAGGTCCCTCTCTGCAGAGCTGCTCTCCAGCAGGTCCACCCCAAGCCTGTACTGATGCATGGGGTTGTTCCTCCCCAGGTGCAGGACCCTGCATTTGCCTTTGTTGAACCTCATCAGGTTCATGTCTGCCCAACTTTCCAGCCTGTCCAGGTCACGCTGAATGGCAGCACAGCCTTCTGGTGTATCCACCACTCCTCCCAGTTTGGTGTCATCAGCAAACTTGCTGAGGGTACACTCTAACTCTTCATCCAGGTCGTTGATGAAGAAGTTGAACAAGGCTGGGCCCAGTACTGACCCCTGGGGGACACCACTAGTTACCGGCCTCCAACTAGACTCAGCGCTGCTGACGACAACCCTCTGAGTTCTGCCATTCAGCCAGTTCTCAATCCACCCGACTGACCACTCACACAGTCCATACTTCCTGAGCTTCCCTAGGAGGATATTATGGGAGACTGTGTCGAAAGCGTTGCTGAAGTCTAGGTAGACAACATCTACGGATCTCTCTTCGTCTACCCAGCCAGTCATGTCATCGTAGAAAGCTATCAGATTGGTCAGGCATGATTTCCCCTTGGTGAATCCATGCTGACTACTCCTGATAACCTTCTTTTCTTCCACTTGCTTCATGATGGCCTCCAGGATAAGCTGCTCCATCACCTTTCCCGGGATGGAGGTGAGGCTGACCGGCCTGTAGTTCCCTGGGTCCTGCTTCTTGCCCTTTTTGAAGATTGGAGTGACATTGGCCTTTCTCCAGTCCTCGGGCACCTCTCCTGTCCTCCAGGACCTCTCAAAGATGATGGAGAGTGGCTCAGCAATGACATCCGCCAGCTCCCTCAGCACTCGTGGGTGCATTCCATCGGGGCCCATGGATTTGTGGACGTCCAGATCACTTAGGCAATCCCTCACACAGTCCTCCTTGACCAAGGGAAAGTCGTCCTCTCTGTAGGCTTCTTCTTTTACCTCCGGGGCCTGAGATTCCTCAGGGCCAGTCTTAGCACTGAAGACTGAAGCAAAGAAGCCATTCAGTAGCTCTGCCTTCTCTGCATCCTCCATCACCAGGACACCCGCCTCATTCAGCAGCGGCCCCACATTGTCCCTAGCCTTCCTTTTGCTGCTGATGTAGTTGAAGAAGCCCTTCTTGTTGTTTTTGACATCCCTTGCCAGCTTCAATACCCGGTGGGCCTTGGCCTTCCTCGTCGCATCCCTGCATGCTCTCACTACGTTTCTGTACTCTTCCCAAGTGGCCTGTCCCTCCTTCCACATTCCATGGACATTTCTCTTCCACCTGATCTCCGCTAGAAGCTCCTTGTTTAACCATGCAGGTCTCCTGCTTCCTTTGCTCGATTTCTTTCTCAGGGGGATGCACCGCTCCTGAGCATGGAGGAAGTGACGTTTAAAAAGTGACCAGCACTCTTGGACCCCCCTGCCTTCGAGAGCCCTGGCCCACAGGATTTCTGCCAGTAGCTCCTTGAAGAGGCCAAAGTTAACCCTCCTAAGGTCCAAGGTTTTGATCCTGCTTATCACCCTTCTTCCTCCACGCAGGATCCTGAACTCGACAATTTCATGGTCACTGCAGCCGAGTCTACCTCCGACCTTCACATCCTCCACCAGTCCCTCCTTGCTTGTTAATACAAGGTCCAGCAGCGCGCCTTTCCTTGTTGGTTCCTCCACCACTTGCATCAGAAAGTTATCATCGATGCTCTGTAGGAACCTCCTGGATTGCGCCTGTCTAGCTGTGTGGTCTTCCCAGCTGATGTCAGGGTGGTTGAAGTCCCCCATGAGAACCAGGGCCTATGATTGTGAGGCTGCTTGTAGCTGCCTGTAGAAGGCCTCATCAACCTCCTCCTCCTGGTCAGACGGCCTGTAGTACACACCCACCGTAATGTCACTCGTGTGAGCCTGTCCCTTAATTCTAACACACAAGCTTTCAACTTCTTCCTTATTTGCCCCCAGGCCAAGCTGAATGCATTCCAGTTGCTCCCTCACATACAGAGCAACTCCACCACCTCTCCTTGTTGGCCTGTCTTTCCTAAAGAGTCTGTAGCCATCCATGACAGCATGCCAGTCATGCGAGCTGTCCCATCACGTTTCTGTGGTGGCGACCAAGTCGTAGCCGTCCTGCTGTATAATGGCTTCCAGCTCCTCCTGTTTATTGCCCATGCTACGTGCGTTGGTATAGACACACTTGAGCTGGGCTGTCAATCTCACCCCTGGCCCTGGCACGCCAAGCCTGGGCTCGTCCCTAGTGAGCAGGGCGATGTCCCCTTCCCCCTTCGAACCTCGTTTAAAGCCCTCTCAATGAGCCCCGCCAGCTCGTGGCCAAGAATCCTTTTTCCCCTTTGAGATAGCTGCGATGCACCTGTCGCCAGCAGGCCCGGTGCTGTGTACACCTCCCTGTGATCAAAGAAGCCAAAATTTGACCGATGGCACCAGTCCCTGAGTCATCTGTTAACCAGGTGAGTTTTCCTGCCCCTTTCAGTGCTGTTCCCTGTCACTGAAGGGATGAAGGAAAACTCCCACTGCACCCTCACATACGGGGCAGCTCCCCTTTCTTGCCATCCCAGCCTTTCCTTTCTGAAGAGCCTCCACCCATCCACGGCATCCACTGCGCCCCGCTGGGTGAGCTATCCCACCACGTCTTCAGGATCCCAATGAGGCTGTAGCCCTGCAACTGCACTCAGACCTCTTCACTCCTCCTGTCTGTTCCCTGTTTAGTGTGCAGGCACTCGGCCGTGCCAATACCCAGGAAAAGCATGAGAGGCTGCCCGCTTCTCCCTCCTGACGCCGGGGAGAGGCTGTCAGACATCTCTGCAGGGAGGTCTCAGCCAGGGCTGACCCCTTCCCCCTGGCAGCTGCTTCTGAGACAAGGCTGGGTCCTGCCTGAGCCACCAGCCCTGCTGCACCACAGCCGTGCCCCTCCCTGGCCCCAAACCCCACCAGTCTGGACCTGGACCCGGACACAGACCTGTGGACGGGCCCTGTCTGGGGACCCCCTGACCTGCCGGCCCCACAGGGAGCCCCCGCCTTGGCTGCTGAGTCTTTGGTCCCCACACAACGCCCTAGCACGCCGAAGAACAGATTTTTATACAGCTTACATTGGGTGAAACAAAATAGGTCTTTCTTCTGAATCAGTGCAGACTCTCCTTCCCTCTCTGCTTAGATGCAACACCTCAAAACAAAAACAAAGCATGTTTCTTTGGTTTTAGCACTTTTTTTGCATTTCACCATGCATGAAGCACAAAATATTTACTCAAGGAGCATTCAGGTATTTTTACACTACTGCGAGATCGCTGGGGCGCTGATAGAGTTCAAAGTGATCGCAGCTGAAAAAAACCTGACGGGTTTTAGAAGAAACCTCCTGTAGCAGCTTCAGAGCCACTGCGGTTTTTCAGGCAGGCATGTGGGCTTCCTACCCCTGGCCACGTGCTACAAAGACAAGGTTACAAAAATCAAGGAAAAATCCATTGACTGAAGCCCAAACTGACATTAAAAAATTACATCCAATGCCCCCACAAGTGTATGTTAAGGAGGGATATGAAATCATTTAAGGCACTGAGATGGAAGAAAGGACATGGATGGTGAATTTCCTTTAGCGTCACTCTGAAGCTAGAAGACCTTCTTTGGTATTAACAAAGTGTGCTGAAGATCACAAATTTTATTTAATTTTATTTATTTGACTTTTATTGAAAAGTTTTTTACCTTTGGAGGACAAGGTAAATCCCCAGCACTGTTATGCAAGGTTAGCTGCTGTCTGGAAAATTCTGCAGTACTCCCCCTGCGCACTAAATCCTAGTTCTGAATTTTCCAGCTTTTATTAGCGTTTTAAGTATTACAGCCCAACTGATTTGTTTTTATTCCAGTTTTAGCTTTAATAGTGGTGTTAAAAAAGTGAAGCCAAATGGAAGCTTTTACTTCCAAGTACATCTTAAAAGCATTTTGATAGAAGGAGATCTTGTTTAAGTTACAACTCTCTATTCTGACATGCCATGCGTGAATAAAAGAAGAGAGCCAGAGCAATTTCCTAGACACCTGCATAAAACGCGGTTGTGATTGTCAAGTGCTCTTAAGAGTAAGAAGTTATATAGTCAGCCTAGGGAAGGGGAGAAAGGTCACTCCTCTGTACCAGAGGACAAATGGTAATTCTTATATTTACACCAAGACTTCAAGGGGGTTTTTTCCATGCATTATACAGGCACCGCACTGGCTGGAATAATTTCCATTCAGCTTTTGCAGCGGATGCACAATTGACAGGTCTGGGAAATCATTCCTAGGTCTTTATTCTCCGCTGGACTTTGGGACTGCACAGTCTCATCTTCCACTTCGTTGTATGTCACTGTGCTGAGTGAAGAAGTGGGCAACCTATTGGCTTCCCTAACACTTTCGTGCCAAGTAACACATGTATTGTTTCCCCAAGCACTGTTTTGGCAGTTACTTCATGAACATCTGCTGCCCACAGACAGGGACAACCTAGCTTCCCCTGCAACAGATGACAGCAGCAGGCAGCTTGTGTCTTCACCTTCTTCTGAAAGTTCAGCTCCCTGTACCAGCTTGAGGTCTATAGCTTAGGGCAGTGAAGAGCAACTACCACAAAAAAGGTGAGAGCAGAGCAGTTGTGGTCAATGTAGCAGTGTAAAATGAAAAACGATGTTTCACTGACCTTCTCCAATGCTTCTGTCCATTCTCCTGGAGAGAATCCCAGTTTTCAGTATTCATGGGAATAGCTGGCATTGCCAAGGGCCTGATGGGAGCAACAATGCTAAAATTTTTAGCTAAGCCTTGCTGAAAAACTGACGAGTTGTGAGAAGGAAAGAAAATGGCAAGTGACGGTGGAGAAAAAAAAGAAATTTAACTGGACTTCTATTGTGACATAACACAAAAGGCAGCTGGCTTCTCTGAACTCTGGTCTAACAATGTCAGGAGTGCTGTGGAGTTAAAAAGAACAAGAAAATGGCATTAAACATAATCTATTCCTATTCTTACAGTGATAGCTGGCCCCCATCCAAGGCATTCACACAGAGCTACAGAATCCCCTCCTCCTCAGAACCAAAACACACAGTAGGGATGTTTGGTGATACAGAGGAGAAGTGAGCAAAAGAAGGAAAATAGCTTGAGGTATTCTTAATTCTTTTCCAAAACATATACCCAGCAGGAATGAATATGAATCATCAGTCAGAAAGGCGCATAAATGATCATCCTCCCTGTGCTAGTTTTGTTTCACTTGCTTTTAAATTTGTTGAAGGATTGTTTTGTTTTGTTTTGTTTTATACACCAGAGCCATCATTTTCAGTATGCTTACTTCTCGGGTTACATTCAGCCTTCAGAATTTTCTGAAATACAAGCCATATGAAACAAGTCATTCTTTGTTCACCCTCATAAATCACCATACAACAAATCACTGCCCCTACTGCCTGCAGGTGACTGATTGAAAAAATGAGTTCTGACATTGAAAAGATTATGACAAAGAAAAGGGCACTAAAATGTTCTGCTTAAGAAAACAGAGTTTGATGTGGAAAAAGAAAAGGTTAGCTTCCTCCCAATTAACTTTTGGGGCAAAGAACTCTAGATCATCAATTTGAAGCTGATGCTTCATGTCAACGATTTATTAATTAAAGTACGACTCATCTCTTCTGAGAAGCAGGAATGAGAGTTTTACAAAGAAACTGAGATTCAAATGTCTGCACATTTTCCTCTATGTCACATATGGAGTAGGATGCCAGGTCAGAGCAGTACTGAGTATTCACCATCTGCTGTTGGCTGAACTCTCACCAGGACTGAGATTCTAGTTACTAGATCCATGCATTTCAGAAGTGCTGGCACACCCTGATAGCTCATTTGTCTTAAGCAATATGATATGCAACACTCCATCACCTAGAAATTACCCACAAAATTTGAGAGTGAGCTCCAAAATGCTGAGTCAGGCACCTGCAGTCTATGGAGAAGGTATATGGGTTATCTGAGCTTGGCAACAACCAATCCACGAAGTGGAGCAGTATCTAAACTGTACCAAGAGCATTGCCAAAGGAGAGGAATGGGGAATTTTGCAGAACTTAGGTTTTGAATGCAGGTGTATGATCAGATGTGAAACGGATTCAGAGACAAAAAGGTATTTTTGCACTAAACTACCTAGGCTACACACATGCAGACCTGTAATGTCTTACTTATAAAATCTACGTCTTTGTTAGATAGCTAGGCTCCATTTACAGTCACAGGAGAGAAATAAGCACTCCCAGAAAGATTATTTTGCCTACTTTTAAGTATCTATCTGGAGATAAAACAAGTCACAAATCACATTCTAGGCATTCCTATAGATAGTTTCTAGACAGCTATTCAGACATGGACTTCTGTATTCATAGAATCACAGAAAGCTTTAGGTTAGAAGGCACCTTTAAAAGTCATCTACTCCAATCCACCTACAGTGAGCAGAGACATCTTCAACTGGACCAAGTTGCTCAGAGCCCGGTCCAACCTGACCCTGAATGTTTCCAGGGATGGGGCATCTACCGCCTCTCTGGCAACATTTCAACAGATGATTCTCATTGCCGTTGGCTTGTCAGGTTGAAAAGATGGCCATGAAACAATTCACCTGACTTCAGGAACAGATTAATTATTAGAACATTTACCAGCTCAATAGGACACTTGAGTTTCATTTTTCCTACAGAGACCAGGGTTCAGGTTTGTAACTGCTATTGGCAGAAGGAAACCTTAACGCCTCATTTCTTAGTGAAGGTGAGCCACTGTTCAAGAAAGTAACAGGTAGTAATCAAGCAGCAATACCAGTGAACTGGAATGACAGTCATCTCAGTTCCCGTCAGCACTTCCCTGAGTGAAGCAGTCAGGATTGAAAAAGAGCGACAAAACTCATAGCCAGATCTAGGTCCTCTATTTCCTTGGCAAAATCCAGCGCTGGGAAGTCAGAGACTCCTGACGTACTCTTTTGACCTCGCTGGCTCCTGAATTCTTTGCTGCCCCTCAGGAATGAAGACTGTCTTTCTCATAACCAGATGGTTAAGTTCTGCACTGGTTGGGCTGCGTATCTCTCAGGCATGCAAGCAACTATGTCATTGACCAGAAAACAGGCTTTTCTCTTCTGCTTCTGTCCGATGATTTTGAAACATGGCAACACTGACAGTTAATTTGTTAGGTATGACTAGAAAATGCTTAGACAGACTGCAGTCTTCGGGACCTTAGACTGTAAGTGCCAAAGAAGCCCAGGCAGGGAATACGTTCCCAAATGTTCAGTTCAGCCATAATAGCAGTACTGTTAACTATGCAGAACAGGAAAACTTTAGGGACATAACCATTTTCAGTAGAAAACAGGAGGATCTATTGCTCTTTCGGCACACAGATGACTGAATAGATTTTTTTTTTTTAATTTTTCTATTAAAATTGGACATCCATGTTCTTTCGAAATACACTTTAGGCACCTAGGCAATATTATCAGATTTTTCTCTTACTGCAATATTTGTACTTTGTTGTATTAAATTTGATCTCTTTCCCACTCTTCTATCCTCAAGGTTACCTAATTTTTCCTGTATGACATCCTAGCTCTCTTCTGTATTGACAATGTGACCCAGTTCCATATCAGATATTATTAGTTTAATCCTACTTCTCATGCCAAAATCATTAAAGAAAATACTAAGATCCACTCCAAGGCTGATTCATGAAAAATGCTTTTAGTAGTTCACTTCAACCCATTACAACTTTTTTTCAGCATTGCCCATTTTCATCTTCACTTTAAACAGCTCCCTAACTAACTTCAAGTTCTTACCTCTGTCCTATTAATAAGCACTTTCCTGGGGGCATCATTTCAGATGCTTTGCTCATAAATTAGTCTGTCTCAGTGTGATTACTCCCATTTAACTTCAGATGTCTTTAGGGTGGTCATCTACAGCTGAGCTAGTCACCCCTGGCTAACTTTACAGTCAACGGAGACATAAGCACTTATAGGTGTGATTCATGTAATTTATTTTAGACATTTACTTTAGGTTGGGATGAATCATACCCTAAAAGGGACTATTTTCCGGGATTGCTAAAAAGGGAGCATGGGGTGACTAATTTAGAAACAGATGTCTCCAGAGCAGACACGTGCATTTAGTCAGATGAATCCCATAATCTGTTACCAAACAAATAAGAACTTTCATATATCTCTGCTTTATAAAATGTGTTCTCCAAAAAATGCATTCAGTCATTCTGGCATAAACTTCCCTTGGCAAACCTTATTGCATTTTATACCTTTTTCACTTACTTTTGTGTCGTAAATTATTCTTTCCATCATAATTTTATCTTGCATACTGTTGATGTTACACTAGTCAGTCGTTGTTGCTCACTACTTTCACCCTGAGTAAATTAAACTCTTGTGTTTTGCTTTTATCTGCAAAGCAGTTATTTGCATTTTCTGTGCATTCATTCTGATCTTTACCTTGTTAATTTTTATTTATTATTATATGTTTATCTATACATATTTATATACTATATAATACTGATCTTCTTGTCTTTATACTTATGTTTTACATTTTCTGGTAAAGTACTAGCTAGATATTCTAAAAGTTAAACCCAGCCAATGCCAGAAGTTTGCAACATGAGAGATTTATTAGTAAAGGTGTTGAAATGATACGCTGTTCACATATAACTCTTCAGTTGCGTCTCTTTCAAATAAAAAATCATGTAACTAAAAAAGGTAATAAATGCAGTTCAGTATTCATTTTATGTTCAGTGAATCACAACAGTTATCAAAATCTGTAAACAAGAAAGGGGGAGAATGTAAAATGACTCAGCAACACATAACCCCAGAGCAGTAAGCAATCTCCACTATCCGACTCCTCTCTAACGTGAAATCTCTTTGCAAACAGATGCACTAGAAAATGATGTCTCTGCTGCTTAGTAAATTAACTTCAAATTTACTTTATTAATAGCAAATAGGTATCCTTATTAACAACAAATATTATGAACGTGTAAATATCACTATATTGCCGTATTTATCTGAAATAATAAACTGCAAACATTTAGCATAACATTAAAATCATTAATAGACCATAGAAGGGTGGGTTTTTTCATACTCTGAAGAGTCAAGAATCATGCATAATGTAACAGCATATTTTACAGCTGGTAACAGCAGGCCAGATTGCAAGAGGTATTTTAAATGTGTTTTTATTAACAAGAGAAAGAGGTCTTTCAACTGATCTGAAGCAATTTCTGAGAGAAAAGCTGAAGAGGCTATCATTATAAAATGTAATGGTAAAAGGGGAATCCTGGCAGAGAATGTCCTAGGAAACTTTTTCCTTTTACTTGATCCGTATTTACTGAGGACCTGATCCAAAGCTTATTTGAAAGTCAGCTGAAAACCTCCTGCTGAAGCCAACGGATTTTGGACCAGTATTGGAGTGCAAGAATAAGGTAGTTGAAATTACCCACAGGGGTTTGGACTTCAGATGAAAAGTAAATCATGTTCAAGATCATACATATAACTGGTGTTAAAATGAGAGATGAGACTGAACTGCAAATTCTGATACGATGTGGAGTTCTTTTGGATTTCTTTCCCCATTCAATCACCCCCAATGTCCCTCAAGGCTTTGGATCTGCAGTTTGAATCAGAAGCTTTACAAAAATAGATGGCAGGTATGAAGTGCAGCATCTGGAGGCTTCTGTAGACCCACCAATAAATCTCAATTCATGTATCAGACTCTAGTTTATTAAATACCATGGGCTAATAATATAAGTAGCTCTTTAACAATACATGGATAAAAATTGTATACAGGATGTCAGATGAACAGAAAACATTGGCAGCTAGAACATTCACACTCAAGAAATGTGTCAGGGCTTCCTATGAGCAAAACCACAGAAGCCAGCACATTCACAAATGGGCTTTTTAACATTTAGCTCATGTAAGAGTGAGACAGTTCTGCATTATCAGTAGATTCACTCATCTACCTTATATAGACTAATACAAGTTAGTATTGATAATACCTTATTATATATATATTAAGCTGATTTTATATCAGAGTCAAAATAATAAAAGAAGAACAATGCTTTGCAGCAGTATTCGCCACTGAATCAGTGTTCATGCCATGGTTTCCACCTGCAGACTCTCCCAAGCCTCTCTTTAAAGTTTTTATCTTCAAACTTAGGCAAACTAGGTACGATTCATCCATAATAGGCTAATTACCTAACAACGATATGCTCAGTAAAATGTACATTTTGAATTCAAACCTTTATTGTCTCCCTTACATTTGTTTTTCTCCCTCAGTTATTATTGTCATAATTATTGCTAATGTATTTCATATTACTGAAGATATGAATTCTTAATGTACTATCTGCATTGCATTATTCTTTATTTGCTTATTGTATCGTGTATTTAAGATTTTAAGTAAAAAATAAAAAATTTGTTACACTGAGAGGCTTTCATCGGGGGCTGGCTCCTGGAACTCTCTTTGGGAGGATCTCCTGCCTGAGAACTGACACATAGTTCCTGGTGTCAAAGGAGACAGACTTTGTTAGACTAGGATTCATCTTCCATTAATGCAAACCTCTAAAATAAGTGTGGGGATCTAGCGATGTCTATTTTTCTTCCTGATGACTGTAAAAAAGCCCATAATGAATAGCTCAGATTTAGATAAAGAGCTATGTGTGTTCAGTTACACGAACCCCACTTCAAGCGATGTAAATTTACCACTGTCTGCTGTCTTACGGTCTTCTCGGAAGGGGTGACATAAATCCCATTCAAACCTCTGCTCCACATCTTCAGGAGCAGTTCCAGCAGAAAGGAAAAGAATTAACAGGACACTTTGTGCACTGTGAGATTTTACAGTTCTACCAGTCTGAAAATGTACCATCATTTCCAGAGTGACATTGCTTGCTTTGAGAGATTGTAAATTCTGAGACAGGATAACATTTTTAACCAGGAACTTCCTAAAGGGATGCGATCTTTGCCAAAGGTAAGGCATATTAAAAGAGGCACTCACTCTACATAGCCCGTCAATAACCAGAAAACTCTCTGGAGCTTGAGAACTCACGTGAAAGTAATATCAGGCAGGTAACTGTCAAACAAAGAGTTTGTGTGGTGGTTAAACAAGACAACAGTTTTGTCTATAATGCTGTGTAAGAACACTTGTGAGCGTGGTATGTTCCGCCTCCCATTCATTTACTGTATACACAATAGCTTCCTGGTGCTCCTGTCCGTGTGTCCCCAGGTATGCCAATCGAGCAAATATGAGAGAAAATGTAGGCTTCTGCATGATCTGCAGGGTATGTTCCGCCGACCTCACACTGACAGACTGGTTTGCATGACTCACCAATTTCGTCTCAACAGTTTGCCCCCAAGCCACTGGTTCGCCCTCAACACATTGCGTAGACATAGTCAGTTGTGGTCTGGAAATGAAAAGCTGTTGGACATGTTCTGCCTTGGCAGCATTCCCACCACAGAGGGATTTTCTCCCTAGCCTTTTTAGGAGTTGTGTAGGAATAAATGATTGTGACCCAGAGCTTTAGGTCTAAATCAGACCTAAACTTAAAGGAGGGCAATAGCAAATTTACAGCTTAGTCTTTTCTGTAACTTTAAGAACATTTAGCAGTGTGACTTGCCTAGCCTTATGCTATATACTTGAGAGTCAGCAACATAAACGCATTTGGAGGCTCATTCAGAAGACACAGTCTGGTTGAAAGTCCGACATGGTTCTTGTTCACTCAGTCCAGTGGGCACCACTGTTATAAGAGCATTTCTGTTGCTCGTAAGAACAAACAAGCACATGTTCTTTTTGATTTCTCTTTTTTACTCTCTTTATTTTTTTTGGGGGGGGGGTGGGTTTACTCTTTAATTTAGAGTATGATCAAGGGCAAGGACAACATTTTCTGGATTGCAGTTAATACAGAGTGGAATTCAAAGTTACGGCCCTTGTGACTTTAACCTGCTGTTGTGATGGAAGCAAAGATCTTCCTAATTCATTCTTCATCATCCTATAGATGTTTTTATTTGACCTAATTATGTGTGACTGCAGGTGTCAGTCTTTCTTAACGTACTTGAATTGTGTGCTAGGAAAAACATTACAAGAGCTTTGAAGATAAGGTGTTCCAGACAGGCAACCTATAGAGCTTTTTATTTGCTTGCTCTGTGTATCACTGGTGGTTTAAAAACTATACAAATAAATTTATTTTTATTTTAAATCAGACTTGGTTATTTCCCGGTAAGCTTGGTGCTATAAGGTCGGAAACAGAAGATATGGGCACTCTGTTAGCATCTGTTGTGTAGCAAGGTAGTCAAATGGAAGGAATCATTCAGCAGACAGACCACGGCAGACTAAATTTACTTGGCAGTTATTGTGTAATGTCAGAAGGGTTTTCTAGTACAAAGTGCCATACTGTAAAGCTGGGGTGAATACAGAGTGTCTGCACTAGTGAGAAGGTCAGGATGTGAAATGACACAGTGGATGAGCTATCATCCAGACGATGAAGATGCAGCTTGCAACACGGGATTGAAGAAGACAGGACAGTGCTCTACCCAGCATCCTAGAACAGAGTAAGTGGTGGAATCACACTCAGCTCCACTTGTGCCAAAATACGTTGTGTCGATGGTAGGAGGGTAGTATCCAGTTTCTCTATTAGTCACTCACTGGAGAGATGAGGACTCTAACAGCGTTGTAGATACCTAAAATGGAGTCACAAAAAATTTGTTACATCGTCTCCCATTGCTCTTTCTCTCTCCTGCATGCTCCCCCTTACTTGATTATTAAACTCACTTATTTGATTGGTCTTTTGATAGTGAGAAAGTACCACTCTCAGAGTGGTACATTTCTTGGAGCAACGAGGAAATTTCACTTGTCTGTAAAGACACCTAAAAGTCTGCTGTGGTCATTTCTATTGAATCAAAATCTGGGAGCCCTCAGCAAACATTTTGTTTGGGGTTAAGGCACAGTATTTTTCTGTACATTTCCTTGTATTCATTTCCTATGTATTTTATTCTTTCTGTAGACTGTAGCAAAAAAATCTTCCACCAATGCACATTCTTTCCCTTAAACAATGTGAGGCTGACTGCTTATATTCAATTCTGACAGTGATTGCAGCAGCCAACCCTCACCAAATGCAACAGCAGATACTCTGCCTCTTGGGCAGCTTTTGTATGCTGTTTCGATATTTATGATCCACATACCATGCTGGGGGAGGACCCCTGTTCTATTTATAAGGGCAAGCAAAATTCTGCTGTTAAATTCTGCTGATCCCCCAGCACTTCTGTAGCTGTGTTCACAAACAGGCGATCAAATCCGTCAGCGATGTATACAAACTAGCCCTTTGCAGCAGATGTATGTATAACATATGTGGAACACCAGAATCCTTTCGTGGTAGCCACCTTATTTTTACAACAGGGCATGCAGATGGTAAAGGTGCACTCTGTGTTCAGCATTACCTTTTCAGAAGTCAGCTACAGATTGTTCCCTGCTTACTGTTTCCCTTAATACCACCACCCGTAAGGCAACAGATGAGGAACCTGGTGTTCCAGACACGCCGTGCATAACGCCTTGCAGCAAAGCGTTAGCCTGGATTCGCCGCTGGCGGTTTTGCCTGTATATCTGTGAGGGCCCTCGCCTGCCGCCGCTGAAGGGAACTAATGAAACGCAGCACAGGTCAGCGACAGGGAAGACGCCGGCGCTTCAGCTGTCGCATAGCTTTTGTTTTGGTGTTCTAACCCACCAGGATCACTCTTCTGTCTTAGGAAAAAGAAACATTTGCTGCCATGCGTGTTCTGTTTTTCTTGAAGATATCAGCACATTTTTGCAGCTCTGTAGCACAGCAGCCACTCGGAAATATTTTTGTCGCTGGGATATCTCAACTGTAGCACTGCTTGTACCACTCAGCACCCCTCACACACTCCAACTATTCTTTTTCTTGCTTTTTTACAGCATGGCTAACTGGGCAAGTCGATTGTCCTAGGCCACCGCTACAAAGACCTTCCTACTAGTGAGCTGGCTTAGCGCTAACACCTACCTATGGGGGAGAATCTGGTTGCAGATTAATCCGATTCTGCTGCTAAAAAGATAACACACACAGAGCTGTAAATACAATTTTACCTAACTGTGCTCCTTGCCACCATCTAGTGGGTGGCTGGACATCTTATTTATCCCTATAAATTATCAGGTTATTTTGGGGGTGAAGCCACAGAAATACTTTGCATATGTGCCATACTTGAATGTGTTTGTCAAAAATAGCTTCACTTCTAGCTGGTTCAATAACATATGTAGCTGCTACATGTTTTCATCATAAGTATACTGCTAAAAGTCAAATATGACAAGTCTTTGCTCTGTATTTAGTTTATCAAAGCTGTCTTTGAAAACTTCAGCCCAGTGAAAGCCTATAGAAATGTGTCCACTGTTTTTAGATGGAGCAGGACCTGCTTCAACTTTGCCTTTTACTTTAACAACTAAATATTTCGCATGTGGACAAAACATACGTATATCTATATGCATATGTATATGTATATACAAAGAGAAACCAAGTCATGATCAAGTCATATTCAAATCTTCTTCTGACCTCAGTCAGTCAATATTATATTCTGGCTTTTCGTATACTTGTGCATAAGTTCCCCTAGAGCCCTTCTGGACTTCTAAACTGAAAGCTTATCAAGACAGAAGAAAAAAATGGCTGCAGCCTTAAGAACACACTTACTGTGCAAGTAAGCGTTTGCTCTGCTGTCCAGCCACAATCCTGTTCTCCTGTTGCACCAACAAGCACTACCCCTACTGAAGAAGACCTGCAGCTGGGTCTAGCAATACAAATCCAGTCCTCCGAAACCAGTCAGTTGTGCAATAGACACTGAGTTCTGAGAGCCACAAGACTTCTATTTCCTTGCAATGAAGAAGCTTAAAATCTCTAACGTAAAAGTGCCAAAGTCACAAAAAATGCAGTGTACTATATGAATACAACAGAAAAGAGTAGCAGTACTTCTAGTGCTCATAAATGACAATGAAGTTATCAGGAGATGGTTAAAAAGCTGCCCTTATTCCCCTCCAAGCAGGTTTCCAGAAAAGATGTTTTGAGCAGTCATCACAGTCACTCGCTCATATGTATATATAGATATACAGATATATATAAATTTGCATATATATATAGACATTTGTATACATATATAAAAATGTATGCATGTGTGTGCATGTCTGTGTATAAATATGTCTACACACATACATACATTTACATACACTTCATCTGCTATCACCTGCTTTACCTGTTTGGTACCTTATTCTGCTGTAAATTACACAGCTGAAGTACTGTTCCTCTCTGATAAGCTATGCCTTCTCCCCTTCTCAGCTTTGTGAAAGCACTACACGTAGAGATTACTCTGTTCATGTCGTACATTAGTACAGCTCTATACCAATAAAATATCTGATTTTTTTTCAGACTTATTTTTATGTATATAATCTTTGTTGACTTGGGATTTTGCTCGACTAGCATGGGGCTGAACTCAGAACAATAAATTCAATGTAGAAAATAGCAAGCTGAATTCAGAAACAGGAACATTGTTTTCATGGTCAGCTGCTTTCTCTTTAGTATAGTCCTGAAAAATAAAATCCAAGAGGTGCTTTCGTACAACCCTTCCAGCAGTGAGCTTATGGGGAAAAAAAAGGAATTGTCACCTCGCTGTACAGCACATTCAAATCAGAGACCTAATTCACTTTAGGGGATATAAGAATGATAGTAAATCTGCATTTAAATGGTGTTTTTAAATACTAGTTAAATCTCTCAAATTTGAGAAAGGATTCTTTATGCATCCGTATTCATACTGATAACGATTTTCTCAAGTATTCTAATTGACCTTGATAGTCTTTCTCCAGTGAGTACACACCATCACCACCTTAAGTGGCCCTTGGTGACCTCCTATGAGAACCCTTTTCTTGCTAAGATATGACTTAATTATTACTAGTAACACACACTATCCAACAATACTGAATGAATTCACAGTGATTAGGCTTTCCTATCTTAACAAAAACAGTAATATTTAATTCACTACAGTTTTTAGCAGGCAAAACAAGGTCTCCTACTTCCAAAACTGGAGAGTCAGCAGCAGCAAAGATGAAGCTGGTGTACACATCTAAAGCAGGCAATTTTGGCACTCTAGACCTCCCTTGAACCAAAACTTGTGTGAAGGGACAGTGATGCACCCTTGGGAAGAGCCTAGAATGCCTAAATGGAACTTAAAACTGCCTACAAGATCTAGATCTTATATTCAGAAAACAGTTCCTCAACTAGCTGTTTTTGTAACAAACTGTTACTGTTTCTTCTGTGTTTAAAGATTTAGAAAATAACTGGTAACCTTTATGTTCGTATGTGTTTGTTTTCTTTGCTGCTTGTAAGAGAAATAGGTATAAGAACTATTCAAGCACACTTCATATGGTAGTTTGTTTATTTAGGTAGTTAAATTATCTAAGCCATCTAGTTTCAGGGAGGAAGATAACAATCGGGTCTTGATAATTCCACTAATTCTATAAACAACAAATATTTTTGCATAAATAGAAAAACAATCAAATGGTTTGCACACTGAACTTGCTCCAGGTTAGCCTGTCTTCAAAAATTTTAGCATGAAAATTAGAGATGGGCTGGTGGAAATGTTAAACTTTGCCAAATGAAACATGTCCACACAAGCTCTTTGTCCTGGTTTTCTATCAGGTTGAAGGTGAGAGCTGCCTCTTTCAAGAAATGGGTGCACAGAGAACAACTTACCTGGGTAAGCATATTTTGGCTGAGGGCTGTTACTTTGTTCCAAAATAAGCCATCCCAAAATTTCAATACAGTAAGGAAACAAGAAAAAGAAGGAGTGATATTATTACTACCAAAGATGTAATACCATAGATGTGACAACATGCAGAAAAGATCCATTCTGTGAGAAACATACCTTTTGAATTAGACAGATGGCTTAATGTGAGATCTTAACACACCTTCAAGAGCAAAACAAATCAAAACAAAAGTGATAATAAAAGTGGATGGCCTAGAATTGTGGGTTTTGCATGGGTTTCAGAAAATCAGCTCTGATTTTGTGGTGGGAATTCATGGTAGCCTAATAAGGTTAGTCTCATTAGTCTCTACTTGTAGCTAGTAGAGCCACACAGGGGAATTTGGAGCAAGAGGAAAATTAGCCATTGGGAAAACCTCCTCCCTTCCCCACATGTTCGTTTTTCCTTCCTCGTTAGGCAATCACGACCGTAAGCAGGAAGGGGTAATGCTGCACTGATAAAAATCAAGCTGAAACTAGGGAGTTTATTGTTCATCTCTCAGCTTTAAGATGGATGCAGTGATGTGTGAAGGTAGTGCACATGAATGGTGCCAGCAGCTTCACTGCTCAGGAAGCTGAAATCCCTTTTGCAAAACCATTGAGTGTACAACAGCATGGGAAGCCACTGGTATAACTATAGCAATATGTTTTGACCCTATGCAATCTTAACAAATCCTTTTCTATCTACTGTTCAGAAGAAGCCTGCAGCCTTTTAAAAATTATTTTAGAAATTCTTTCTCAAAGCTGTTGTGGTTTTTTTTATTTCCAAAATGGATAAATACTTAAACCAAATCTTAGCATGTATGAAGCAGCTTTACCTTACCACTTAAAGGATTTGAGACAGGTTACGATGCACCGTTCCAGAATGAGACTTGGTGAACCTAAACATAAAATAGTGGTTCCTGAAGGAATTATAACATCAATGGCACGAGAACAAGTGAGTTGCACAAAAAATTTTTGTTATTATTGCAGTCAACAGCTATTAATCTTTTGCCACATATTTAAGCAACCGCAACTGCATGAAAGCAAATGTTTAAAAATTCATGTTATAGAACTTTCTGGGACAACAGAATTGGAATTATTGCCTGCTATAATTATTGCCTTGGGTCTTAATTCTTTTCTCCTTATCTTCTATTTTTCCCCTTCTCTCTCATTCTGCTAAATAGAGGAGATATAACTCTTATTCATGTTTCAGTATACCATTTGTTGACTACTGCCCAGTATTTCAGCCAACATGATATGCTAATAAAACACACAAAGAAAGTAATATCTTTAAAAATACTTTTTCAGAATATGGAGTTTCAGTATCAGTTCTCATGAGACCCAGAACTTAAGAGTAAGTAACACAGCTAAACCCATCTTCTCATTTTGCCTCAAATGGGTTTAGCAGTCTGATATTAGGCTCTTTTGCTGCATTTATTTCTGTTGTTAGTGAGCACCATGATAGTCTTGTAGGAGCAGAAAACTGCTTTTGGATTAATTTGCTCCTTCAGACATGTTCATTCATTAAAGCTACTTAAGCATATTTTCTGACATCTCTCTATAGTGTTGTACCAAGAGATAATCCGGCGAAGTGAGGATAGGACTGCATCCTTGTGACACACCAGACTGTTGGCACTTGAGGTCAGGGACATGGCATTACCAAGGCTTGATCCTGCAAAACACAGCAAACTTGCTCAGAGACAGCTGATATCCTGCAAAACTTTAAACTAGGGGAGGGTAGATTTAGACTGGATATAAGGAAGAAATTTTTTACCGTGAGGGTGGTGAAACACTGGCACAAGTTGCCCAGAGAGGTAGCGGAGGCCCCATCCCTGGAAGCACTCAGGGTCAGGTTGGACGGGGCTCTGAGTAACCTGGTCTAGTTGAAGGTGTCCCTGCTCACTGCAGGGGGTTGGGCTAGATGACCTCTAAAGGTCCCTTCCAACCCAAAGCATTCTATGATTCTATGATTCTATGATTCTGAAATAGCTTCCAGACTAATTGCATTTGGAAAAGGAAGCTTTAGAAGATAATGTGACTGCAGATACTAGCTAGGGCTACAGTACAGTTCTGCCTGGTTCCAATCTTCATCATGTAATTGTTGATCTGCTTTTGTGCTACTGCCACTGAAGTGAACACACACAAGAGCGTTTGGTGCTTTACAGAACTGGGTCCTCAAGCAGATACTGAAAAAACATACAAATGCTCCAAATGCATGTGGGTTGTCGAGGGTTCTTTAAAACCACAGATATCTTTATTAAAAATAACCAGTGCCTGGACTATGTTAGATCACTTCCTAGCATGCAGGCCACTGCATCTGTGGTAGAATTTCTTGAGGTTTCTGACTCAGTTTGAAGGGAATAAATACAAAAGTAAGAAACAAGAGTGGAAATGTCCTTCCACCAAGATGCAGTCAGGAAATATCTTATGTCTTTGGATTCTGCCTGAAGGTTTCTATAGAAAGTTCAAAAGACAAACTTGCTGAAAGCGTTCCATATATTTGCCTCAGGGAGTGGGACTGAAGTGTATTGTTAATATTTTTACTTCCAGCTTGCAGACTGGAGCCATTTCTTCTTCTTTTTTGTCTTTTCTTGACATTAATTAACCTTTTTTTTGATGTGTTAAAAAAAAAGTGATAAAAAAGGCAGTAAGATTTTTCTTTCTTTTCCTTTCTCAGTAAATCAAACTGAATAATTGCAAGAGATGCTTATTATTAGGCACGCCTTGATTTGTGATGCACTGAACCATCTATCTTCTGCTGTGGTTACAAGAACAACCTGCTCCAGGCAAGCCAACATATGATCCTGTGGGGCATCCACTCTTCGCAGTCACTGCCTACACGCACATTGCTACTGGGACGTACCCTGGGGTAGATGCAAGCAAGTTTACCCTTCAGTGAAGTTATTTTTCCTTTATTATCCTGTTGCAGAATCTATCACTGCCCAACAATTCCACAATTCATTTGCTGGCAGTGGAGCCCCGGCACTTGGAATGTAAATAAACTCGAGATGAAAGTGATGTGCACTGCAGCAGCCGACGCTGAGTACAGGTACTTCATCAATTGACCTGATTTCTGGAAAATCCGCTTGCAACCTTGAAACTTGCTTGCAATTATAATCCTTGCAATAAAATATTAGTCTCCATGGTAATGAGAAGTGCTTTCCTAACTTATTTAGAAAAAAAAATGTGAGGAGATGACAATATCTGAGAAAATGAAATTTTCAGTATCATTTCATAGTTGGACAGCTTCCTGCAGACTTGTCAACAGATTAGTAGCATTCTGCCCATTTTATACATGGAAAAACTGAGTAATTAATAGCCCTCAGGCCTTCCTTGCAAAAGAGAGATTTAATGAGCTCTGTAGCAGTATCAGAACAGAAGAGCACATAAATAGTTTGCCCATGTCCATCCAAAAGAACACCACCAACAGAAGGATGGCGCTGCCTCACTCCTTACAAGATCTACTAAACATTATTAAACAAATGCTGCTCTTCCCATTTAAATGTTGCAAAATTGTGGGCCACACACGATCTTTTTGGGGCAGGAATTCTGTCTTTCCTATGTTTTTGCATAGTATCTATCACAGTGTGAGTCTGACCCACAGGTCCTATCTTACCAGGAAAAAAAAAAAATTAATTAGGGCCTAGCAGCCAACGGAAGAATGAGAAAAATGTGACAGGCTCTGTACAAAGCCAAGTGCTCAACAGACAAAATATTATTCAGACCAACTTATGAATAACGGGCTGGTTTAGGAGCCACTTGAATAAGGTTCTAAAGCTGGTTGTGAAATCTTTCTGAATAATTTCCTCACTGGAAACAGTCAAAATGATGGACAAAAATCTTCAAGGCCGGGAACAACAGAACTGAAGTCAGGGTGGAGAAAGAGAATAGAATTATCTTTTTTCTCCCTAGTTAAAGAGCCAGAGCGCACCACAGAATTCAGACTATGGCAGCCTGCCCAGGGATGTCCTACCAACTCTACTTTCCAGGGGACAAAAAGCCTTCCAGAAGATAAATGGTCAGCTGAAAAACTCAGTCTTATTTCTCTTGAGATGGAGCTGTCTTGGTTGGGCAGGAGGAGGACAGGGCAGTTTGTGTCCTATGAAAATGTTGTGGGTTTGCCTTTCTTCTGTCAGCTCTGCAAAAGTTTTTCCAAAACCTCAGAATTGCTCATAGGAAGGAAAACGCCATGTTATACCCAGCTCTCTTGGGTTCTGTTTCTTGTTCTTGCCCCTGATTGCTGTGCAATCATCGATGAGCAACTTTATCTCATTATTCCTCAAGTTTTCCACCTGTAAAGCGAGATGTTTTCCTTTGCCAAGCATTCTAGATGAAAAAAAGATAAACTATTCCTGCTTGAATTTCTCATACAGCCATAATTACCCCTGAGAAAGAAGGAAAAGAAGAAAGTTATTTACAAATCACAGCTGGAAATTATCTAAAAGCAGCCACTCTATAACTACACTGCACAGTAACTCATATGTCTTAAATCTCAGTGCTTTCTTGAGTAGACACTAAAATGCAAGCACCAGTGTATGATCTCATGTTTACAGCCACACCTGTCTATGAAACAGAATGATTTTACTGTGAATAACAATTCCATTTCACAAACACCAGCAACAAGAAAAGTTTACAATAATTTCTGCATTTTATGGCAGTGTTACTGCCTGATGTCCTGGTCTGCAGTCTGATACTATCTAATGGCTGCCTGTCAGATCATGAGGCTCACCAGCTTTGGCTCAAACACTGACGCAGTTTTAAGATCTTTCAATATAGATTTTGATTTACGAGTTAGAAACTGAGTTCACGTAAAGCATGCCCTATGAGCTTCTCTCTTTTTTTCCATTTTATTATAGAGTGTTTCATTGTATGTATTTCCCCAGAGTTCTTTTATCACTCTTAGGGTTAGCTTCAAAGATCCTTTTTCCCCTCCTACTTTTTAAATATAGGTCTTGGTCATGGAGTTCTTCACATGCGGCTGAACTTTTGAGGTTTCATTGAACCCATTGTTTGGTAAGTAGGTCTGTGAAAATGGAATAAAAGACAAGGTTAGACACGTAGCTGAAAAGCTAAACATAGCTGGAGAGGGAACCTTCATGCACAAAAAACTACAGGCCCCAATTCACTGTTTCTTGTACCTCACACCATTATTCTATATTACTCAGTATTAAATGACATCACCTGACTGGCTTACCGTATTCAGCACTTATATTTCACCTAGGCAAATGACTATGTCAGTGCAAAACAAAGGTCCAATTTGCTAATATTACATAACACAAGGAAAGGCAAATAGTTTTTCTGGTTCTCTGACCATGGTTGCAAATACTTTTCAAGAGAAGCTACTTTAGATGCTGTTGGGTTTTCTGGTACATTATAATTTCCCTAATCTTCTAATGTATTGTCCAATAGAATTTTATACAGTGTGTAATAAAGTTCCAATCAATTCAACCCTAAGACAGATAACAGCAGTCTTTAAAAGTGCCTATTTATATTTATATTTATATTTATATTTATATTTATATTTATATTTATATTTATGTGTGTGTAGATTAAAGACTATTAAACTGGAGGACAAAAGTAATGAATTACAAATCAATTATGACAGCAGAGGTGCTTGTACAGCATTTTGATTAGGACAATGCAATTTTTAAATGCAAAACTTGGAAATATTCTTAAATCATATAATGTTAGCACATGTAATCATTCTGACTATGTCTTCAATCTTTTCCTCATACAGCTTGAAATAATTTTAGGAAGGAAATCTGAGTACCTTTGAAAATGATTTAAGAGTTCCACTTTCCATTTAAATTTGCTTTTTTATCTTCTGCTTCTTTGTGTCAAGCACAGACAGATATTTTCATTTCAATTTCTGGCAAAGAGAGGGTGGAGGGAATAAACTTGTGTTGAAAGTGAAAACTTTGTATTTTCTCTAACATAACAAAAGCTAGGCAGATGTACAGAGTGAAGGAGTTCAGTCTTAATGCTGAACTTTTAATGAGTTGGCATAACTACATTGGTACTTTCCCTAAAAGTCTTAGGTTGATTATTGATAGACGGCTCTTTATTTTTTCTATAAAAGATAAAATATATATCTCATACTATGTCTAAAGAATTGTAGTGAAGAGTAGTGACGAGGATTCTTATGGTTCAGAGAACAACAGAATAGCAGAATCTTTGTTACTCACAAGTGTTTGACCTGCCACATTTTCATTTTATATTGACAAGAACACATTTCACAACCACCGGTATAGCAGAGCATAATTCTCGCTTTCAGAATTAACTACTATTTTTAAAGGATATTTTTTAGCTACCTATTTTGGGGAAGGAGAGTGTGATTAAATATATACTTTAACATAATTTGAGACTGTGAGGCATAATCCTTCAAATCTACCCTAAACATTATACACTGTATCAACAAGTCTTCAATGGATCTGCTCATTCTCAACCAGCAAGCAAAGATATGTCTACAGCAGCAAGGCTGAAGGATCCAATACTTGACTGGAAGCCTCGATACTAAAGAAAATTGAAGTTGTGGGGTCTGTCTGTCAATCCTCTTCTAACAGCTTCTGTCCCGCTTAATCCAGAGTTATCAAAGACGGGGCCTCAAGCATGTTCAGTTCCTACATGTTTCATAAAATTCATAATGGCTGCGTAAATCACTGCAAGCCTACAAACACTTTGACAGAGAAACCCAGCTATCACTAATTCTGTGTGGTGGCTAGCCGAGAAGCCTGGGCAAGCCGTTCACCCGGGAACACACTCATAGCTCCAGTCAGTCATAGAATAAAGCGAGTCTGGAACAGATGGTAAGCCAAAAAAGCAAAGTGGGGAGTTTAGAGGGATCTTAAAAAAAACGATTTACACGGGTCATGAGAGGAACTGCAGTTAGTAAAGCAAAGAGGTTTAGGAATATGAGACACAGAAAAAACAGAAAAGAAGGCTCCATTCATTCCACTCCTCTTGCAACAACCTTGTTTAACTTCTGTTTCATTTGTATTTTGTTTTTATGACTTGTGGTTGATCAAGACTGCAGCTGTAACAGGCATATGAGTTTGCCTGTGTCTACATACACATATGTGCCCACCTGTACAAAACATGACGTACAAAACAAGCTACCTAAGACCTTCTGCTACTTCAAACGCCTTGCTGCAGAACAAATACTTGGGACACAAGCTGCCTAGAGAAAGTGACCATCGAAGTACTATTAACAGTAGTAGTGCAAGTATGCCTATTATATCTGCAAATGTTTGCATATATAAGGCTTGTGCATGCCCCAGCCACGCAGCAGGTAGCGACCAGCTGACAACTGACAGTTACAAGCGGTTGTGCTCAGTGCCCACACCCACATTTACGACGGCAAAATCCAGGCCATGGAGAAGATGCAGCTGTTTCAAAAACAGCGACAGTAAAGACTGGCAGTCTCTTTCAGCTTCTGAAACATTTTGGTTGAATCTCTCCACCATAGTCCCTGACATTTTATTCTCTTGTTTGCAAAGTCACTGCAACACTCACAGATGCAGATCCCTTGAAATACAAAGTCTTCTGCACGCTCCTTTCTCACAAAAGAAAGATCGTCCTTTGTACAGATCTGCAATGGCAGGATGCTAAAAATAAGGATGCAGTAGCCACTTGGGCAGATCAATTTAGCATGCTGAGAAAACTACAGAACAAGGAGATACTCCCTTCGTACATAAATCCTCCCAGAAATTGCAGATTGACAAAAAAATAGTGTTGCATTTAGGAAATGTTTTATATTGAAGCACTATAATAACTGCTCCAAAGAAGCAGACTGGAGATAAATTATGCAATTGTAGCTGATTTGAATCAGATTTTGAGGGAAGTAGGGAACTCTCCAGAACAGGTATTTGCTCTGCATTTCTTCACATTAATTAAAACAGAACAGAAGGTTGTTGTAAAAACTGCTATATTATAAAAACAATAAAACCCTAAGAAACAGGCTTATTTCAAAATGGAAAATAACAGTAAGGAGGGACTTCTGTGTATGTTATGTTGTTCATAAGGAAATGTTAATCAGTATTGTTGTATTGACAGAAGTGGTGATGAGGTGATTTATACCATCTGTGCATCTGGCTGCACAGATATATATAAATTTGACCAGAACTGATGATATCAGCAGACAGACTTACACGGAACAAATGAAATTCCATTTATAAAACATAGATCAAGGATGTGCAGATGTGTAAGAAATGTGAGTAAAGGAGCTACTAAGACGAGTATCTGATGTGAATGGGCCATCAGCAGAAATAATACATCAGCAAATGTGATAAAGTCAAACCCTCTACAGAGCAAAATGTATCACAGAAAATGTGAAAGTGACTCATTTAGTGTAATTCTGGCAATTGTCAGTTAGTCCAGTGAGGCAAATCTCAACCTTGATTCACAGAACCTTACATATATTTACATATGCTTAAATTATAATAAATTCTTACATATGAGCAAATTCCAGCATGAACTTCAATTTCACTTGCTTCATTTGAATGTATAAAATGTAGAAGATTAAATACATGATAGACTGCCTTTCCTAGCTAAGGATTTTTTTTCTAAATTGGGCATCTCTCTTCTGAGTTGGGGCCCCCCATTAGTAAACACAAATGATTTAAAATATCTGTAAATACTGTGATCTCAGGAAGATTGTTGGATTTGGAAAAACTGGAAAGATAGTTGACAAGAATTTGGCTTGATAATACTTATCTGGGGTGGTTTGGGGGGTGTAATTTGAAACAGTAAGGATATGCGACAGTCATCGCCCAGTACTTCCTCCTCATGAATCAATGTGGCAAACCAGCCATTTTTTAGGAAGCGATACAAATCTCAATGCGTTGGATTTTAGGAGCAGAAAACCTAGAAAGCGTGTTGTTACAGATTATCTCACATTTTATCTCACAGTAAATGGCAGTCTGACCAAAAAGTCATAAAAGCATGCTTCACCTCTGCCATTTTATGATTCAAAATCGTAAGATACAAGGCTTACTGATTATGCCCACCTACATCACCAAGTCGGGGACAAGGGCAGAATGGACAAGACCATTTTAAAGTCCGAGGCACAATCTACTGGCTTGCAGGTCACGGTCTTTGCCTATTTATTTTAGCTCTTGTAACAAAGGGACCAGAAGTTTCTGACAGGCGAACAGAGCTTCGCGTGCGTGGTGACAGCTGGTCGCCGGCTTTCTACCGCTTCCCGATCCAGCAGCGCATCAGACGCTTTGTGGTAGCTGCTGAACAAGCACAAGTTACAAGACTACCATCTTCAAAGTGGGAGCTCCGCGACTACTTGAGTAATTTACCAGCCTGGGAATTGTGCTGGTTCAGCCGCTGCCTCACAAGCGGCCAAGCTGTCCGCGGCGCAGCAGCAGATGTCTCCAAGCAGGTGTCAAGGGGACAATCACGGGTGGCAACCACTGAAGCCCTCCCAAAAGCAGCATTTCTACCCGAGAGCTAAAGCCTCAGAGGAGCTATAAAGTAACCTCGTTGATTTGACACTCGATAGCGCAAACACCTCAGAAATCCCACTCCCAAATTAGACGACCCTGCCTGGCTTGCAGCCAGGATTTCTGATCTCAGCGTGTCAAGACTTTATTGTTTTTATCGGGAGGCTTCTGCCGAGCCCTCGGCAGCACCGTCCAGCGCTCGATCACGCTTTCCCACACGAAAACCACAACGACGAAACGCCCGAACAAAGCACGCCCGAACAAAGCCCTTTTTCGTGGCTTCCTCACGGTACGGGTCCCGCAGGAGCGCGGCACGAGCAGGCCCCTCGGCGAGGAAGGCAAAGGCGGGCACGGGCGGGCAGCCTGAGGCGGTGAACACACCCCCCCCACCCCGCCTTCCCCGCCGGCTTCGTCCCGTCTCTCTGCGGGGAGGGGGGAAGCTCGCCCCGGGGGGAAGGGCGGGGGGCTCAGGGCGGGGAACGGCCCGCGCAACGGCCGCGCTAACGGTCGCGGCGGCGCGCGAGGGCAGGGCGAGCCCGCGCGAGGCCTCCCTTCCCCCCCCGCGGCCAGGTAGGTGCGCGGGACAACGACCGCCGGGCCAGGGCGGGCTCCGGGAACGCGGCGCAGGCGGCGGGCCGCGCTCAGCTCCCGGCTCCCTGCGAGGCGGCGCGGCGCGGCGCGGAGTTTGAGCCGGAGAGGGAGCGACCCGCCCCTGCCCCGCAGCCACCGCGAGTGATCTCCTCGCCCCGCTTCCTCAGCCCGGCCTGCCGCGCGTCACCGCCGGCGCCGCCAATGGGAGCGTGGAGCTGCCCCGGGGAGGCGGGGAGAAGGAGGGGTGGGGCGGCTAGCCAGCCAATGGGCTCGGAGGATGTTTCCCGGAGGCGAAGCCGCCGCGGCCCCTCCCCCGCCGGCCGCTCCGGCTGGGGGCTCGCCGGGCGGGAGAGTTTCGCACCCGGGTGGGGAGATGCGGCGCGGGCTCCCACTCCTCGCAGGTAACGCGGAGCGGGACCCCCCCAGGCGCGGGGGTGGAGCGGGGGGCTTGCCCCTGCCCCGCCGGCCGGCGGGAGCGCTGGCGGAACTGGCCCGGGGGGCGGCGGTGGGGCTGAGGGCCGGGGCGGGACGGGACGGGACACCCTTCCCCCGGCTCGGCGGGACAACAGGGAAGCGGCCGGTGGGGCAGGGCCGCCGCGAAACTCCCGGCGAGCCCGCAGCCTCGCCCCTGCCCGCCCGGCGGGCCCCTTCCCCGGGACCGGGGGAAGTTTGCGGGTCCCCGTTGTGACCCTCGGTGCGAGCCCCCGGCGGGGCTCGGGGCGCCGCGGCTGAGCTCGCCCCGCCGCGGGGGTGGGCGCCGGGTCGGGGTGGGGGGTGTGCGCCGGGCCGGGGTCGGTTTGGGGTCGGGGGGTGGCGGCGGCGCTGGCGCCGCTGGGCAGCGGCGTGTGGGCCGGTCGGGAGCGGGAGAGCCGCGGGGCCGGCGGTCGGGGGCCGCGGTCCCCCGTGGGTGCTCAGCCCGGGCGGCTAGCGCGGTGTCCGGGCAAGGGACAACCCCCCCCCCCCCCCCGGCTGGGCCGCGGCAGAGGGCTGGCAGCAGGGGCTCGTCGGATCAGGAGAGCAAGGGTGATGGGAGAAACTTACTGGGCAAAAGGGATTTTGAGTAGGTTGGGTGTTGTAGCTGGGTGGCGGGCGTCGGTGCTGTGTCTGAGCCGCTGCGAGCAGTGCGATACGCTTCCCTCGGATTAACAGCCTTGCTTTGGACGGAAACAAAACCTAAACTAACAGCACAGAAGTGAATTTCTCGGAAAAAAAGGATTTGCTCTGAAAGTGGCTGGTCTGCGTTGCTCTGCTGAGGAGCATCACCCCATCTCGGGTTGCACAGCTCCTGCTGCCGGACTTTGCCTGAATCAATGGAGGGACACCGCTGTACAGTCCCCAACGCGAGAAGGGGCACTGGCGTGACAGGGGCCACCGGCTGACCGTGGGTACGGAGATTGGGAATGTGCGGAGACCGGGACTTAACGCTGCAGACAGGGCACTTACAAAGCCATTGCCTTAGCAGCTCTGATGGTCGAGTCTGTTCGAGGAGCCAAACGGCTGGAGCTTTTTGCTAGATTGTATGAAGAAGTTAAATGCGGGGTTTTCAGGGGTGTAGCAGTTGATTTAACAAAGCCAGTAAATAAGAAGAAATTGTGAAGCTGGGCTGCTGTTGTGTCCCTGTCATTCTTGGGGCTTACAAATAAAGACTTTGTATTGTGCCCTGCTTTTACTGTCGTTTTTGATTCATAACCTCCTCCCCCTGCCATTTACAGCAGCAGCACTCGGTGATAAGACCACTCCCAGTGCTGTCAGAGCACCAGAGAAGCAGAGGCAGAGCAGCCATCCAGGCAGAGGGCTGGCTTTGGAGCATCAGAAGAGAGCCTTCCAAGTAAAGGGGGCTCGTGGGTAAACCTCCAGCCTCAGTACCTCCACGCTGATGTATCACTCAGTGCTGTGGGGTTGCGTGGTCTTTTTCATCTGCCTCAGCAGCCTGATAAGCCTGTGAATACAGCAGTGGAACTTAGCCTACACTGTACTTGCAGCGTGCAGAGTGATCTAGTGAGCACTGCTTCGGTCTTAAGTGCATGCGTCTTGTTGTCGCCTTGTTTGCATTGTTGAGATTTAGGGCCCAGTCCATTAACTGCTATCTGTATATGTCTACTTGTGATGTTGGTGTGAGTTCCCTTTATGGGCTATATGTAAGACTAGATCCTTTAAATCAACTAACGGAAGAGACCTCTTTTTGCAGTTGATGATGTTTGTTTTTCACACTCAGAAGGAAATTATAGTGCTTATCATTCTCTTAGGAACTTTATAAATGTTCTACAGTCCCTGTGATGCCCCCTTTTTGTTGTACTTGAAAAGAATAGCAAGGAACAGAAAAACAGTGATTTGCTTAAGGTTTTAGAATTTACCCGTGCCAAAGCCTTAACTTAGAATCTAAGATTTTCTTGGCTTTATCTCTGTGCTCCAGCCATGAGAAATTGTGCCTTCCTTCCAAATTTGAAGTACAAAATTGTGTTTAGGTATGTTCCAGTAATTATGCAAGGCATCAAGAGAAAAATGTTAGGTTGTACGAAACTTCCTTCTCCTCTCTCAACCCAGCTCTCCATTTTTGAATTCTTTTTTAGTGAAATGCAACTATAATTGTGCATTTGTATCTATTTCTTTCAGATTTGCAACCAACATAATGCTGAAGCTCCCAACTTGGAACAAACATTTCACAGAATGGCACAAACGGAACCTAATCTGGACCATGATGTATCATGGTTCCTCCTTCCGCCATACTGGGCAAAAGCGATTGTGGCATTAATTTCCTTCCTCTGTTTTGCTAACAGCTATGATGGAGATTTTGTCTTTGATGATTCTGAAGCCATCATCAATAATAAGGTTTGTCTCTCTTCTTTGCCCCCCCCCCGCGCTCTTTGACATGAATGGTAATAGAAGAAATAGTGACAACAATTGATCTCAGTAGGCCCAAAATATTCATCATAGCAAGAGCTTCCTTCTGGTACTCTTTCTTTGAACTTCATTTTTCAGTTTTGTTTTATTGGGGTTTTTTTTTTAAGTGAGCCTTATTGAAGGTTGACAAACAAGCTGTACAGCAGTGCTCTACTGAAAAGCTAGAAGCATGTGTGCTTAACAAAATCTTATTCCTAAAGCTATTTGAAGAACATGACTTGGGTTCTAATGCATAAATAAAAGAGTGAACAAATTAAACAGCTTTTTTTTTTTTTTCCATCAGAATGTGTCCCCTCTGATTCTTTTGCAAGCAAGATGCTCTGCTTACAAGTGTTGATATCTGGTCAAGGGGAAGGGATCTCTTTTTGCCATACCAAATGGGCTTTGTCTGCTTGCCATGTAAGAAAGCATTAACTAGGGTTGCAGCAAATTTGGATGTGATGTTTAGTAACACTTATTCACAGGGTACCTGTACATCAAGACTGCATATAGATCTAATTTTATGCTTTGTTTCCCAGTCAGTGAGAGTATGCAGTAGACTTTTCTAATACCTGCTGATGTTAACAGGATATTTTTTTTCATTATCTTCTCAGGGTGACAGATGAATAAGCCCAATGAATAAACTTACTCTGTTTGCAGGATACACGATGCATCACTAAGTGAGGGTGCAGGCGTTCTCCAGCTGTGGTTTATACCATAAAAATGTTACAGGAGCAAGGAAAGCTTCCTTTTCCTATGCGCCTTCCCCAGCTAAAGTTCCTGTGATAACAGTATATTTTTTTAAATAGAGGCAGAGTGTTCTTGTGCTCTGTTTTAAAATGATCATACGTGCAATGAACAGTCCTTGAAATGCTTGGAAATTAACATGTGACTCAAACCTCTAGCTAAGATTCTTTTGATTTTGAGTTGAGTGTCTTCAGTTGCTGAGACACTGCATAGAATCACGTGTGGCAGTGAGTGAGTGAGTTAGTGAGCCTGTGCTCATAGGTGAGTCCTGGTGTGACAGCTCTTAAGCTGTTCTGAAAGGTACTTGTTAAATGCTTGGAAAGAGAAGCACAGGGTAAAAAGAGCCACCCTCATCTGTTGGTTCTGTTTTCCTGAAGCCATGGGGTTACAGGGAGGATAATCGGGAGACTCAAACTGCTAGAAGAACACAGTTCACTTTTTTTTTGGCCTTGCATGAGATTTAGAGGCAGCTTACCGCAATGTGCCTTTTAGAATCCCGCAGAATTACTGTTTCCTTAGACAAATTTGTATTATGCTTATGTAAGTCATCATACCTTGAGTTATAGATGTATGGGGGGAAAATACATCTGCCAAATCAGAAATAAATTTCAACACTTCTAAGAGAATACTATAGACAAATTAAGAACTACAGCAATTTTTTTTTTTTTTTGAGAAGCATTATATTTTAAATTACACAGCTCTTGGCAATGTTTCATTCTGCAAAGTTTTATTTGGGGCACAGTTATAATATTTCAATTTCCTGAAAGAATGAACAGAAGACTGATGTTGAAACAAGGCAGGTTGTTTTGTTCATGCGCAATTTCCACACTTGTAATCTTTCTCCATTTCTTGTGGTCTTCACTTTTGAAGTGTTTCAATTTATCTGTGCAACACAGCAGCCTGCACCAGGATTATAGCTGTTGGCAATGCTGAGAAATTCAACCAATGCTTACATAGATTACTTCATACCTAGTCTGTAGGTTTGAAAAACTGTGAGGCTTATTCTGTTTTTCACATCAAAATCGTGTATTATTCCCTAGAAATCAAATGAGATTTTTGTGACGATATCATTTTAACACAGGGGTCATATGAATAAAAAAATGGAATATGGTAATACAAAATCCACAAGAAAAATGCAGAGACGATGAGTTTACCATTTTAATGGGAAGAGAGAGTTTCTAGCAAAGGCACAGTTTATTAAACAAAGTATAGCATATTTTATACCCATTCAATAGGAGAGACAGCAGGTGAAGTAATTTTGTAGATTTACTGAGCATTACTATACCAGTATTTTCTTGGGTACCACACAGTGACCTTTTTGTTAAGCTACTAGTTCCCACCACCACACCAATCTTTCAGGATTTTCTTTTAGCAAAAGATACAGTGTTAATTGACCCCATGCTTGCTGTATTGTGGAACATTCTGGTATTAGATTTTGTTGGGGCTCAAGGCTGTTTTCCAGATGCTTTCTTGTCATTTTAAGCAGCATTTTGACTGATATACAACAGTAACTTTAATCTTTGTTTATTTACTAGCTTGGCAAGACGGAACAGTTGAATTAGGAGGAGCTTCAGACACAATGTGTCATTTCCGTAAGCCTTTATATAGAAAAACTGACCTTTCTTCAAGTATTGAACTCTGCTGTCTGTAAGCTGCTGCTAATCAAATATTTAGAGATTCTTTGATATCTGCTTGCAGTTCTTAAAGAGAAAATCATATGTAACTTTTAAACAGCTGTGTCTCTTAGAGCTAACCATTCCTGGTTTAGGGTAAGTTCACTGAGAGGGGAAAATTAATGTAAGAAACTTTTTCTCACAGAACTGGGATACAAGGGCAAGATACATGACTGAAGATTTTTAGGTCATATGGAAGTATAATCTAATCACTAAGTAATTCCATGTATTCAGCTTTTCCTGCGTTCTTCCTATGGAGTACAAAAGAAGACTGATTTTGATGAAAGGGGAAATCTAGCCTTGCACATCTGAAATACATTTCCCATCTCAAGTTATTGAAGACCATCTGTGTCATAGAAGACATACTTTTAAAATTTTAATATTAGAATAAAAGTCTTTCTTTCACAGTCCCTTTCTTTGGCATATGTACTTAAGGGGCAGTGCTGTTGGTTGCAAAAACCATCTGAGTGCCACAACGCCCACTAACACTGTCTCCTGCAGAGCATAGAGACTTCAGCAGATGCTGGTGTACAACCCAGTCCCAGCTTGCCCCTGGGAAAGCAGGGTGTGTTGATTGATTTAGTGGGCTGCTGGTTGAGTGCAATTCTGCTCTGAGAGTCAGATTAAGACCCTTAGGGCTTGTGCATACCAGGGAGGAATGGAACAGGAATTTAGGTGCCCAAGGCCAAAATTGCAGTGCTGGAAGGAGAAAGAAATTTGTAGCTCTTGCATGGTAGTAGAAACATCTGTGAGAAAGTGAAGAAATTTTGCACCTTCCTAATTCTTAAGCCCAAATATGATCCCCTGTGAGTCTTGGTTTCTTAAGATTTCTTCCTGAGAATGCCTTAATTCACAGCTGCAGTACAGGACTTTTCCAAGACTACAGTGCTACCTGCTTTGTTTTCTTCCTGTAGATTAGTAAACTATTAGAGAATTCTTCACTTCATTTGACAGTGTGCTGGGATTTTTAGCCTACTTCCTTGTTCTAATTTTTTTTTTGAGTGGTTGTCTAATACTGGCCAAATATGGTCAAGTGATAAAAATAAATCTCTTCCTGGATATTTTTTTTATTTTTGGATGGATGAAAAGTAGAATGTGTGAAGAGAGAAGCAAGAAAAATTGAGTTATTTTAAGTTCAGTTTAGCAGCAGCCGGTGAGCATGGCCCAGACATTTGGCTGTACCTTGGGACTAGCAGTGGCGTGTGTTCTCTCTTGCCTTGGCAGACCAGAAATGCTAGCTAAGGATGGGATGGAAGGTGCTGGAGACCACAGGAGGTACTCAAGGTAGTATAGAAGCAAGTGAGATGGTAGCACCATTTGAGAGGAACTGGAGTTAGTGAACCAAGGGTATTGTGATGTGAGAAGCTTGTAAGTAGATGAAGATGTAGGAGGAATAAGACATGGGACACCTGGCTTTGTAAGACCTTTCATGGGTTTAGCAACCCGGTTTGTCTGCTTACTTATGTTTGTATTGGCTTACTAATCTGCTTTGGTTTGTTGGTCTCTTGAACAATTTCAAGGGAGAAGGTAGGGGTAGAGTAACTTGTGGTTGATTGCAGGTATAGTACCAGCACTCGTACGAAAGCTGTTCATTCACTAGTACAATTTTGTTCTTAGGTTCTGTCTTAAATGTATTGAACCTGCACATTTTCTATAGCATAAATTGGTATTTAATTGCCTCAGGGAATCAGGAGAAGAGGCTCAAATAGAAGATGAATGTATTAGTTTGAGCTTCCTAGCTTGTCCTTGCAGAACACTGAGGCAGGTGTTACCAAGGTCCTTATTTTTTCCTCTCCGAAGTGTATGTTTTTCATTCAGTAGTCTAGGTTATTTGGATTTTTTCCATTATCAGCTTGTCTTTAAGATAAAAGGTAAGCGTAGACTTTGCAGTGGTTTTTTTAATAGTCTCCTACTCCACCCCAAATTAAAATAATTCATTACTTTTCTGTCTTCCACTATCAGTCTTCTAGAGCAGTATATAGAGATATTGATACTTGATTTCATGTATTAATTTATTTTTTTTTTAAAAAAAGCTATTTGAGTAGTGCCCTGTGCAAAGTAAGGCTTCAAAAAGAGCTAGTTGTTGTTTTCTATCTTTAGTCTGCTTGCTTTCATGCTTTTGTTAGTAGTTGTGCTACTGACACTGGTAAAAAAACGGCTATTTGTAGCAGTGTGTAGTTGACCTTCTTCACAAGATAACCTAGACCTAAAATTAAAGACTTTTTACAAAACTGTAAGATAAAGGGGGTTTTTTATGTGTTTCATATCTCGGCTATTGACCAGATCATCAAGTGATATGAATACACGTAGCTCTACTAAGTTTCATGTGGTTACACCTACTTACAGAGCCCAAGCATCTTGGCCCTTATGATGACGTGCATCCAAGATGTGATCTTTGTTGCCGACTTGGATACCTTGTCAAATGTCAGTAGTGGGCCAACAGAACACCTTCTGTGTCTGTGTTAGCATGAGCTTGTATTAGTTAGAACTTGTTTGTATGTTAGCTGCTCTGAACAAAACAGAAATGTTAAGAATCTGGTAATTTATGATGTTTCCTTTCAGGACCTCAGGGCAGAAACCCCACTTGGTGACCTGTGGCATCATGACTTTTGGGGTAGCAAACTCAGCAGCAATACCAGTCATAAGTCATATAGACCACTAACTGTCCTAACTTTCAGGTAAGACCTGTCTTTTTGCTCAAGCTCTGAATTTTTTTAACATATATTGGCTCAACTGATTATTGGGAGGAGGCAACAGGAAAGGAGAGAGACAAAGTATCTGAAAGGTACCTCTGCTGAATACAGTTTTCCTGTTCACTACCTTAACCTCAAATTGAGTTTTAATTTTCAGATTGTTTCTTTTCCAAAGTATACATTATTTTGACATTCTGTATTTCAGTGTACCTTTCAGAGATTCCATCTTATACTCTTATATACCTTGGTTCTAGGGGCAGTATGGTTCAGTATGTAGGTCACAACATCAAAGAACTAGGAGGTGTACATTCCTTTCACTTCACCATGCTGCCACATACACTGCTATTGTAGTTTCTGTTCTCTGTTTTCCTCGTGACCTGTCAAATGATTTTTTATAAATAGCATCCATCTGCTGCAGCCTTTTGCCGCTAGGTCACTGAATAGTCTTCCCATCTCTTCCCCCCTGATATTCTAACTTCAAGTGAGTGTTTGTGTCAGAGAATCCTAGTGAGAGAGATGTCTGCCTGTATATATAGCTTGCTGGTTTTCTCAGATAACTAACGGTTTGAGGATTACTTCTGTAGATACTTAGCTCATGTTTTTTGCACAAAGATTTGAGCAAGCAGTAAACTGTGTAGAAATTTGCCACAGTAATGCAGAGAATCTTTGCAGACTCAGTCTTAAGCTTCTTTATTTTCCCCATGTGACTCAGTGTTGTGGATGGGGACCTGACACTGGTTCTGCAGTTGTCTGGTCTAAGCCAGGGACTAAGTGATGGTGGAAGAAGTATTCCCACTCTTAGTCCTCATATTCAAGCAAAAACTTTGACTCTTGAGTGCAGTGTCAGTGTTTTAAGTACTTAGCACTGTGGGTTTCACTGTCTGTTGGGCTTTCTTCACATTTTCATAAAGGAAAATACACAACTGAATAGAATGTGTCAGTCTTAAACCTATTAACGCTTTCAGTACATTACATAGCACATGCTTTCCTTTCTTTTCAAGGTCTCAGTGGTATATTCCATCTCTAGTAACATCTTGGTTAGTTTAAAGAGTGAACTAGGATACAGTCATTACTATATCTGAAAATGTAGATGAACATGTGGAGATGGTCCATAAAATGCTATTTTCACAAGTAAGAAATTGTTTTTCTTAATTTCCCTAAGCTCCAACTTTTATGTGTATCACATTTATAGTAGGTTAGGGTTTTTTAATAGATTTCACTTAAGCTAGGTACAGGCTGACCAAATGAAGTATATAAAATCCCCTATCCAAACTAAGTTTCTCTATATGTCACGTACTGATAGAAGTATACAGATAATAGCAAGGTGTTTCTCCCTTTTCTTCTCCCTCTCCATTTTACCACAGAGTTCCTATCTTGAATAGGATTTTAGACTAAATTTTCACTTACACTTCCTTCTGGTTCTAATACTTGCATGAAACCTCTCTAACCAGTCTCACAAATTAGTTACTAAGATGTGCTAAGTAATTACTTTCTGGATTGATACTGGATTTTACACAGGTGGTTTCCGTATCGTCAGTGCAAATGCTAGGATGTTTTTCAGCTAGAATGTCAGTGGAAATCATAGTCTCAGTACGTATTACTTTCCTCACTGTGTGGATTTTAATTAAAATGATTTAATCGGATTGTTTTTGGACATAGTTTCTCTTAAACCCAAGGGTATCCCTCCGGTAGGCTGGGTTGTTTACCTGTAGGACATGCCTGCATTGCAGTATTGAAGTTATGTTGCTGACCAAAAGCCAGTTCTAAGTAACCATAAGTATGATTAACATAATAGCATTAATGTATGTCTTTGGAGAGGGCAGATATTATGCTGAATATGGTATCCCAGACGAATACCTTTGAGTACAGATCAAGACATTGTTTCTAGCCTGCTGTGGTGGCTAAGTGGTAATACTATGCGTGCTGGGGTTTGCTGGTATTTTTCAGCCTTTTTGTGTGTGTGTGTCTAACATGATCTTCTTATGGGGTTGTTCAGACGTTCTGTTTGCATGTCTTAAGCTGTTGATGTAATTCCTAGCCTTACCTTTTTTGTTCCTATATAGAATTAATTACCTTTTTGCTGGAGGCTTCTACCCAGCTGGTTTCCATGTCATCAATATAATACTGCATTGTACTATCTCAGTGTTGATGGTTGATGTGTTCTCGATTTTACTGGGTGGACTGCAATTCAGTAATAAAGGAAGAAGGCTAAACCTGGCTCCAAAGACATCTCTTCTAGCTGCTTTGCTGTTTGCTGCACATCCAGTGCACACCGAATGTGTAAGTACCGAATAATGAGCTCCAATGATTTATGTCTTAGAAGTTCTTGACCATCTTGACTAATTAGTTCTGACATAGCCTTACTCTCTATACATTGCTTTTATATTCTTAACGCTTCTCTTGGTATGTGTCTTATGAGAACAGTCAAATATTATGGTTAGTATGTCCAAAAGCTTGTAATTCCACAGGGCTGGACCTTATTAAGGAAGATAAATTAAATCATTTAAGTACAAAAACTAAAGAAGGATAGCCCTAAACTACAGAGTTTCCCTAATTACTGGATTAAGAATTCATTACTAGAAACATTAGCTTGTGAGCAGCAAAGGAGAATGGAAGATAAACTGAATGCAAATGCATAACCACTTTTCATTTCCATTTGCTTTGATAAAAAAGCAAGGAGATAGAAAATTGGAGTAGGCACATTACGTGAACTCTGTGTGTGACTGTGTTAGAATACTGCATCCAGTTTTGAATCCATGCTGCAAGGAGGACGTTGGGAAAAATGGAGAGGGCTCAGAAGAACCATGAAAATGATTAAAGGACTGGAAATTGTCCCGTGTCATGAGAGACTGAACTCCATGGGTGTATATTTTTAATATGAAGGAGAAGATTAAAGGATTTTTTTTTTTAATCAGAATCTGTAATTATGTACATGGGGAACACATGTTTGATAGTAGTGGGCACTTTAGTAGTACAGACAAAAGCGTAACAGTGGCTGGAAGTTGAAGCTGTAAAGATGCAGAATAGAAACATGGCATATGCATAGCTACCAATTAAAATACCTCATCAAAGATCAAAGTCCTTGTGTGGAAATTCTAGTGAATAGGAAGTGGTTCTCTTAAAAAAACTCTTTTGCACTCCAAGCTAAGAAAATCTTATGACCTTCTGCAGGTGGGCTTGCTGGATGTGGTCCCTGATTGCTTGATCTTGTAATAATGAATAAATGAAATATAAAATAATCACAATGCAGGAATCTTTTCTGTTTTTTTAGAGCTTGGAAGGACTGAGCTACTGAAAAAGTTCTAATTTTGATCTTCCTGCTAGTAATGAACACTGAATCCTCAGTGCACCTTATTCTATATATATGGCACTGATTTTTCATTTATTTGCAATATGCCATGGGTTTGGCTTATTTTCATTTGCTTTGCACATGATTGATGGGAAAGAGGTTACGGAAAGCTATGCCTCTCAGCTGACTGGGGACCCTGCATGTATTGGAAACCTAGAGATGGTGCAAAGTTATGTATTAGCAATTTGGCACCTTATTTGACACTGCGGCTAAAACATTCTGCCAATCATTATCTGGTGTTTGCTTGCCTGCAGAATAGCTTCTTAGGGAGAGCACATTGTCCTAGTGTCGGAAAGGCCCCTAGTATTTGTTGTTCAAAACCAGTTCTAGATGCCAAAGTGAAGTAAAACAGGTCTTCAGTGCTTTTGATGTTCTGACGTGTGAAGAGAAATCTCACTTGAGTCTTAACTTTGTAGTAGACTTACTATTGACTCTATCAATATGCATAATTTTATTCTTCATTCCATTTGACTCCAAAAAATATATTTAAATCAGCAGGCAAATGTTAGTAAGACCTTGGTCATGTCAAATAAATCACAAGTGATGCGGTCTGCTTGCACATGCGAGGTTTGAATACTTGTGTATGCTTTGTGCAAGCATTGGAAGAGGAGGAAAAAAGTAGCATGGTTACACACCATGTCGCTTCGAGGATCCAGGAGCGAACAAAGGCCTCTCTAATCATTTACACAGTAAATAATAAATCTTGCTGCATTGTAGCAGTCGTGACACTGCTATGGTTCTAACGTGAGTGTGTGTCAGGCAGCATCTCCTCAAAAAGCATTTCTCGTTATTTAAAAGCTGTGAGTTTTAAGTATCATGACACCCTGGTTTTGAAATGAGATGACATATTTTGACATAAAATTGTGAAGAATCTCTCTGTTGCTGCTTTGGATTTTGTTATATACAGCACAAAACAAACTGTCATGTAAAACAGATCTTGGAAAGTTTAATGCTTTCAGTACCTATGCAAGAAAAACATCTGTCGTTATCATTTTTTCTACCTACAAGTAAACACTCTTGTGGTGTAGTTCTCTCTTCCAAAAAATGTTAATTCATAGTAGCACTTGAGTGATGAAATACTAAATGAAACACGGATGTAAGAATATACCTGATACTATTTTAAAACTAACTGGATTTTTTTTTTTACCTTATTACCAGAGTCTATGGGCCTGATCCTACATTTGAGATAACATTGTACTGTTGGAGTCATCTGAGGCCATATATGTGTTATTAGCCCCGTAATCTCTTTGTTGTAACAAGTTGGCATTTATTTTCACAATTGTCTCAGTTCACCTTTACTGTTACCTCACTAGCTGAGAGCAGCTCCTGAAACAGAATGACACTTCATTATTTTCACATTTCAAAGCACTGCACAGCTATTAAGTTAATTCTCGTAATTCCTCGATAAGATAGAAAAAGAAGCAGGAAAGATAGGTGCGTGGCTTCAGATAAATCAAGAAGTTTTCCTGAACTGAATTTAGGAGTCCAGCAGTTTCTCATTTTACAGTGCTCCAGTGAAGCTGAGGGTAAAGTGGGAGCGAGTCTCTTCAGTGGATTCAGTCCTACTGTCATGCCTCGATGCTTCTCTTTCCTTCTCTGTTGTTATTTAGAAATAGTTGTTCCATCGTGTCAGACTGACACAAAACAATGCCCTTTTCCTAAGGGAGAGTTAGCAGGTGCCTGTAAACAAAATGAAGGTACAGTTTATCTTTTTACTTTCCTCTTTCTGTTCCGCTCACAAAATGGGACAACTGGTGTACTACACAAGAACCAAAGTTTCTGCTTTTGTCCCTGAACCATCACCTCAGAAAGTGCATTAAAAAAGAAAAACCCTGTAGCTGTTCTGCCCTGCTTCAAAGGCCTCTGTGTACATCTTTTCCTGGAAACACGAAACCCAGCACTCTGGGGAGTAAAGCTAGACTGAAAACAAAGGAGTGTTTCCATGATTTTTGCTCTGGGTGTATGTTCTAGTGAGGTCCCGACATGAGGGCCCTGCCACCCCCCCAGTGTCGTGAGTTCCACAAAAAAATCATGGTATATCCTGACACTTGTGTGTTTGAGGAGTGAAGATCCAAGAATGCGTCATGCTGTGTCTCAGCAAGTTGTTGTAAGTACAGTTTAAGGGCTTGAATCAAAGCTGATTGGTGGCCCTGAGAATGCTCTTGATTTAAATAGGTGGACACAGATCTGGAGTACAGAGGTCCCAGAATGCACTTCTCGGTTTCTTTTTCATTAGTACGGCTTCTGTTACAAGATACAGTTGGAGGTAGCTCTAATGCAATCAATTACAAAAAACTGCTGGAAGGGGAAATTTTTTTTCTGATTGTGCAGGTTGGAAGCTCTGTGTCCATTCTGAGTGTTCAGACTGCAGTGTGAAGGCTGACTTGTTTTCCGACAGTGGACAGTCTTGATTTGCATTCCAGCAGAGCTGTCAGTTTTGTTGGGGTTCAGAATGTTTGCTAGGAGTTCTACTGAAAGGCAACCTGATCCAAAAAACAGATGGAATGGAGCAGAGTCTACATTTTCTTCAGTAAGGTCCTTTGTGTCTTAAAACAGCAGTTTTTCATAAATTAAAGCCAAATCATTGACCTAGTTGATACTAAGCAAAACCCAATCAAAATTACGATGCGGCTTAGAAAACTGGGTATCACTAATCCAGTAAACCAGGTTAAAAAAAAAAAAAGTGATACAATGGTATTCTTTTATACATTTCACTTTCTGTATATGTGTGTAGCTTTATCTTAGGCTTTTTAAGAATAAAAACTGGTAATCTGAAATTTTTTTCCCTTTTTTTTTTTTTTTTTAAGGTTGCCGGTATTGTTGGCAGAGCAGACCTACTGTGTGCCCTGTTCTTCTTGTTGTCATTCCTTGGCTACTGTAAAGCATTTAGAGAAAGTAAGCATTCTGTTTGCTCCTTTAATTTTATATTGTGTGTATTTTCTGCACTCATACATTTCAGTGAAGTATAGCAAAACTAAAAATGTCAACTTGATGTGGTTCGAATTTATTAATGTTTATACCCTTATAAAACATTTTAAAAAAAGCTACTTTAGCAGGTATTTATTGTTAGAAGAACTGGAAGGGTTGCTGTCTGTAATTCCCATTAAATACTAAGAATTTATTTTAAGGTAAGTCTATTTTGTAATAGTCTTATTTGTTAAATGTTTTATTGTTTATGAGCATAAAGAAATATTTCGATAAGTATTTCAGAAACAAATCAAACCTACAAATCTGTATTCTGAAATATTTTAGTACACTTTATGCCATTATGTTGGGATTGCTTAACTGGGAAAGAACTTTAGGAACATTACTTGTATTTTTAATGAATTGTAAAGAATTATTCATATGAGTAAGCCCTCTAAATTCCTGCAATATGCAAGTGCTGGCATACACTTGATGAATATAGTGTTACTCATAGAGCTTTTCTAAGACAGCTGTGTTTAACATGAACAATTCCTTCATAGAAATTTTTTCAAGTGAGCTTTTAGATCTGTTGTATTATTTGATCGGAATGCAAGTTGGCAGTTCAGATACAGTTGTGGAGAAATTATCTTGGGGCTCTGTTAAATAAACACACAAGAATACATCAGTTCATGATTATGAGGAACTATGCAGGACGTGCAATCTGGTATCTGAATGTGCCTCATCACAGAAAATACTGGAGCCATTTGGTGAACCCATGAAGAGCTGTGTTGTGAAGAGCTTGTATAACATCAGTTCAATAGGCATGGCCTGTAATGTTGAAGCAGTTGACAGTGTGTTACAGAGGTGCCTGAGAGCTGGCCTTGAATGGTCTAGCTTAACAACAGTTGTGAATGGCGTCACAGACCTTAGTGTAGGCTGATGGGGGTAAGTTCGTCCACAGTGAGCTCCAAGATGCTGTGAATAGCTCCTGCTAATTGAGTTTAGATTGTTTAGAACTATTTTGCATATTTCTACAGCTGATATCATAAATTTAACTTAATCTTCACCACTTCAGATGATACTTATGATGATGACTGTTCACTTGTGATATTTTTTCTCCCCTTTGAGTAGGCTTCATTTCTTTCAACTGAATGAATAATTTCTTGATGAAAATTGGCCTTGGAATCTTGCTTGCTCATTTATTCTTTTCTCACCTATTTTACTGGGTGTGATTGTGCTTTAACGTTTCTTCTGTTAGTGCCAGAGTAAATTAGACAAATCAAAATAACCTTATATAGGACTCTGTAATTATTTTGTTATGGAAGACATCTCGGGAATGGTGCAAATGTGATGTGTACTCTGGTTAGAGATATTCTGAGTGCTTCTACAATTTGCGAAGGCCAGTTTGATAGCTTTTAGCAGTCAGTGTGATTTTAATAGTATTCTTGTACTGAAATTGTTGTCATTGATACAGAAGGAGGAAAATGTTGTGAAGACAAGATATTAAGTAGCACTTAGTATTTTTTGTTGCACATTACCTCATAATAGTGTCAGAGCTGTGTCTCTTAAGCGTATTTGCTGAGGAAAACTACAGTCTGCCAGCATAGTTGTGCCTTTTGTCTTTCAGATCAGTTTTCAATGTTTACTGTCACCTTCATTGCCTGCTTTTCCCTCAGCAACTTCTTAAAGAAATTTAGACTTTCTTTGTATTCAAGAATTTGTATCCAAGTTACATACTTGAGTCTCTCCCAGCAATTTCCTCATTTTGGGTAGCTTGGTGGCAGTTTCAGGTTCTTGCAGATCCTATCTGGCATGTCCTAAATGAGAGAATGAGAAGTTGTTTCCAGCACTGTGAAGAGCACTAATAAGTTCTTTAGCAGATCTTGCATGGAGCCTAAAGGGAAGACCCCAATCTTCAGAGTATTTCTTTTCTCTGAACCTTACATGATTTGCTGCAGGCCGATAAGAAATGTGCCAAAACCCAGACATTTCGGAGTCAAGGTTTCAAGGCGGAACGGTTCTGGTGTGAAAACTGATTTTGAAATGCCTGGGTGAGATTCATTACTCATCCTGGATGTTTCTTGCTGTGAAAATCGTGCATTTGTAAAAGAAAGGTGGGTGAGATAGAGTATTTCAGTTGGAAGGGACCTACTACAATCATCCCATCCAACTGCCTGACCAGTTCAGGGCTGATCAAGTTAAATCACATTATTCAGGGCATTGTCCAAGTGCCTCTTAAACACTGACAGGCTTGGGGCATCGACCACCTCTCTAGGAAGCCTGTTACAGTCTTTGACCACCCTCTCGTAAAGAAATGCTTCCTGATGTCCAGTCTGAACCTCCCCTGGCACAGTTTTGAACCATTCCCACAAGTCCTGTCACTGGATCCCAGGGAGAAGAGACCAGCACCTTCCTCTTCACCTCCCCTCCTCAGGAAGCTGTAGAGAGCATGAGGTTGCCCCTCAGCCTCTCCTCATAGTACATTGCTTCCAGCCCTTCCACCAGCTTTGTTGCCCTCCTCTGGACGCATTCAAGGACCTTCACATCCTTCTTAAATTGTGAGGCCCAGAAATGCACACAGTACTCCAGGTGAGGCCGCACCAACACTTAACACAGCAGGATAATAATCTCTTTTGACGGGCTGGTTATGCTGTGTTTGATGGACCCCAGAATGGGGTTTGCCCTCTGGGCTGCCAGGACATGCTGCTGGCTCGCATTGAGCCTGCTGCCGACCAGCACACCCAGGTCCCTTGCTGCAGGGCTGCTCTCCAGCCTCTCCTCTCCCCATTTATACTTGTGCCCAGCATTACTCCACCCTAGGTGCAGAATCCAGCATTTTGACTTGTTAAATTTCATCCCATTAATCATTTCCCAGTGTTCCAATCTGTCCAGATCCCTCTGCAAGGCCTCCTGTCCCTCAAGAGAGTCAACAGCACCTCCCAGTTTAGTATCCTCAGCAAACTTGCTAATGGTGCATTCAACTCCTGCATCCAGACCGTTGGTAAATATATTGAACAGCACTGGTCCTAGAACTGAACCCTGAGGAACACCACTGGTGACCAGTCACCAGCCAGATGTAGCCCCATTCACTACAATCCTTTGAGCCCTGCCCTTCAGCCAGTTCTTCACTCAGCACACTGTGGATCTGCACATCCCACAGCTGGACAGCTTGTCCAGAAGGATGCTGTGAGGGACAGTATCAAAAGCCTTACTAAAATCCAGAAAAACTACACCCATCACCTTCCCTTCATCCATGAGGCAGGTGACCTTACTGTAGCAGGAGATCAGATTAGTTAAGCAGGACTTGCCCTTTGTGAAGCCATGTTGATGGTGCCTGAGGAGTGTGTTATTCTTTAAATGCCTTTCAGTGGTACTCAGTATAATCTTCTCCATATTTTTCTCCAGGAACTGAGGTTAGGCTAACAGGTCTGTAGTTCCCTGGAACTTCCCTCATGCCCTTTTTTTAGATTGGGATAACGTTGGCCAGTTTCCAGTCATCAGGGAGCTCCCCAGATTCCCAAGACCTTTTGGTAGATGATTGAGGGGGGTCCTGCTATAACATCCGCTAGCTCCTTCAGTACTCTGAGATGAATCCCAGATTGTCTCCACCACCAGTATCTCTACAAACTTGACCACCAGCCTCGTAAGCCAGCTGCATTTCACCCTGTAAGTGTTATGTATGTGGTATTCTCAGGCTTTACTGGCTGAACCTTCAGGAAGCTTCCCTGCTTTGTCACCTTAAGCACATAACTTCAGCATGCAACTTAAAAGCCTGTTCTGCCTACCCCTTCTGTGTAGTCAGTGGAAGGAGACAGACACTTTTTGATGGCCAGTCAGAGGAACAGCTTATCTTAGACGCTTGCAGTCATCTTCTAGAGGTACCAGAATTCCCCCGTTGTGTAGAAGCTTAGGAAGGCGCGGCTTGTAACTTAGGGTGCGTTGTCACTTCAGTTGGGCAGAAGTGCAGGCGGCTGCTAAAATGAAGCAATCTAGGTTCCTTGTATCATAGATCATAGAGCAAATTAGGTCAGAAGGAAGCTGTGGAGGTCATCTCTAGTCCAATAGCTTAAAGCAGAGTTAACTTGATAGATCAGATTGCTTGGGGCCTTAGCCAGGTGAGTTGCAAAAATGTTTTCTGCAGAGCTGCTGCCTAGGCAGCCTGGACTGTTGCATTTTCATGGTCTTTGATTTTCATGAGGCTTCTGTCAGCCCATTCTTCCAGCTTGTCATGGTCCCTGCAAGCGGCAGTCCTGTTCCCCACTGTACCCATGTATCCTCCAACTGAACCCCTGCCAGCCATCACAACCGGTTTTACCTTCTCCCGTTGCTATAATTTTTTTGCTTTGGGATGGGGAGGTTGGTCCAACCCATCCGGCAGCTGTTTGAACATTAGTGTCTGTATAGGAAAGGGTAGTGTCTGCGTTGGAAAGGACAGCTACGACGAGAACGGAGGCTTGCTCTTCACAAGGAGCCACATTGAGAAGGCAAGGGGCAGTGGGTACAAGCTGTACTAGGAGACGTTTCACCTTGATGTAAGAAAGAAATTTTTTACAGTGAGAACAATCAATCACTGGAACAACCTCTCCAGAGACATGGCAGAGTCCTCATCACTGGAGGTTTTTAAGACACAATTGGAGAGAATACTAGGCAATCTCATCCGGGCTTCCTTTCCCACAAAAGGTTGGACCAGATGATCTCTGGAGGCCACTTCCAACCTGGGCTGTTCTGTGATTCTATGTTTGTATGAAAGGCTTTAGGAAAAGGTAACCAAATATGGTGAAGTGGCTGTAGTAAAGTTTTGTTGTATTAAAGTAAATATGAAGTTTTACCCTTGGATGCCTCCATTTTGGCAGTATGAATTTTCTGCTCTTGTGAACAATTCTTCTAGCCATTCACAAATAATAGGATAAATAAGGAGTAAAGACCTTTTTAACAGAGTGTGATTCTGCATAGATTGAGGGAGTCAAAGACGGCAAAAACTGTTTTAGTTCCAAATGTAAGCTGATCTCACTCTGAATATAGGTAAAGAACAAACATTTAAAATACATGCATATAGTTTAAAGAACAGACTTCTGTTACTTTTTCCCAATATACAGTTCCTCATGTTACCATCTTTGATAGGATAACGTTTATATTTGCAAGGAACTAATCTGTTGTTCTCATTCTGTCCTGCTGTTTTAAAACACAACTGTGGGGACAAATCCACTGCATAGGCTTTGGAGACAGCAAGAGCTGACAACTGTTTAGGTATGTTCTGAAGGGAATTGTGGGTTATTAACTTTGTTGAATTGTGATGCAGCTTCTCTGGGAATTCATAAGGCGTTTTAAAATTGCTGTAGTATTCATTTTGCCTTTGTCTTCAACCTTGACAGTGATCCAGTTGCTTGTATTTGCCATCTGCTTTGGCGATCTCCGAGTGATACAAAATCATGAGTTCATGATATTTTCTTCATGTGAATAATACTGGCGTGGATATTAAATAGGGGATCGGGGCTATCAACTGTTTGCTTATATGGTATGACTTCTAAAAATGACTCTGTTATGGTTGTGTATGTTTCTGTTTTATTATGTTCTGTGTAGTCGCCTGTTAATCGTCTACTAGTTCATTGCTAATTTAATCAAATGTATGAAGTAGATTGTAGTGATGAGTTTTGTGAATATTGGAGGTTTGTATTATGGAAGTTTTCCTATAGACTGGAAATGTTTAAGTCTCCTGTGTGAAAGAGATCGTTGTTAGGATATGGGGAATTCGTTAGCTATTTTGCAATTTGTTGAGAGGTATTTACTATTTTTAAACATGAGGGGCCTGATTTTTCAACTGTGTGCCCTGTTGTTCGTATTTGAATATACTGAGAGGGAATAGTTGTATGTGGAAAAGCGAACAATTTAATTGTCTTAGTGGGCAGAGGAGAAACAATTTTTTTTGTAGAATTAGTGCTAAATTTTGCTTGTCCAACATGGCGTAATTCAGGGATAGATGGTCCCTTTACTGTAGCGTATAGGTAATGAGTTTAAGACGCTTGGGTATGTTTAGGAATGGCATTTGCTATTGTGATTTCATTATTAAGTGAAACACTGAGCTGAGCTGCAGTAGTATGTACATTTGGAGACACACAAGGAGATCTCAGGTTTAAGTTAATTCTAACGGTGGACTTTGCTTAGCAATTCACAAGCAGGGAAATCTTAGAGCTTGGTTAGATGAGTATTTGTAGTAGTTTATTCGGAAGATACCATCCCTGCAGGCAAGGAATATAAATGGAATATATGAGCACTTGTGAACAATTTCAGTTAAAAATTAAAACTTCTTTCAGGAGCTCAACATAACTTACTTTGCTTTGACTTTCAAAGGAGTAGCTGCTTTCACAGAATCGATCGCTGGGTTTCACCTGAAGATGGTGACTTCTTAAACTCCTCCAACCTGTCACCTGGCTGAGCCCTAAATTGCTCAATTAGCTTTGAAGAAGGAGATGCCGAATGCCTTAAATGTCTGAATTGGTAATAATTGTTTGGGATATTATTAGTCTGACTTTAAAGTAAGACTAAGCTTCGTATTCTAAATGTAGTATTTTCTTCATATCCTTAACTTCTAAGGAATTTGTTTTCATTGAATTGTGGATTTTGGTCACTGCAAAATAAGATCTCACAAAAGAAACTGGATTAACATTTAGGAAGACAGAGCTGAGGTATATCACCAATGTGCTGCTCATAATTTCGGATCAGTCAATTCCATGCTGTAAAACACTTTTGTGAATGCATACTTGCTGTAGGCATACTTATACTTAAGTCTAGCGTCTAAACGGAGGAGCCCTCATGGCTTGTTTATAGTTTATATAGTTATTTCATTGAATCGCCTCAGTTTGCAGACTTAACATACTCCTAAAGAGGGACCATCTGAGCAACCCTTTTTGGTTTTGTATAGATACACTATATTTTTCTAGATTAAAAAAAAAAAGAAGCAAATACTCTGTTTCTTTGGCATGCTTACAGTTTTGTCCATCTGTTAGGGTGGCACAATGCCCACTCACAGTATGGCGTACCAGTTTCAACCAGGCACAGGTGCCAACGAAAGATTGGTTTCATTTTCTGACACAAGGTTTTTCTGGTGGGAAGCAGTGCCATATTAGGAGAATGTGCTTTGTTACACTGATTACTTCTGTTGGCATGTGTGTATCTCATAATAATAATTAGCACTGATGCAGTGCTTTACATTTTCCAATCACTGTTAAAAAAAAGAAAAAGAGTGAAGGCATTGCTGAATGTTGGTCTTTCGTATCTAGTTTTCCAGACTTTTACTGAGATTTCTGTAGTTGGAGGGGAAGTGTTGTGCATACTGACCCAGGAACAAGCACAGGATAAAATCTTTCTTAAGTTAAATTCTTTCTCTTTGAAGTTTAATCACTGATGAATTTTCATAATATTACAATTCTATATATGACGATATTGACCTTTTGAGGCTGCAAAAGAAAACAAAGGAACAGAGATTATGGCTTTCAAGAGGAGATCTTGATCACAGAATCACAGAATGGTTGAGGTTGGAAGGCACCTTTGGAGGTTACCTGAGCTGACCTGCTCAAGCAGGATCACCTAGAGACAGTTGGCCAGGACTCTGTCCAGACTGCGTTTGAATATGTCCAAGGATGGAGGCTTCACAACCTCTCTGGGTAACCTGTGCTGGTGCTCGATCACCCTCACAGTAAAAAAGTGTTTCCTGATCAGAGGTTCAGAGGGAGCCTCCTGTCTTTCAGTTTGTGCCCACTGCCTGTGGTCCTATCACTGGACACCACTGAGAAGACTTTGGCTCGATCCTCTTTGTACCCTGACTTCAGGTATTTATGTACATTGATGAGATCCCCCTAAGCCATCTCTTATCCAGGCTGGCCTTTCCTCACAAGAGACACACTCCAGTCCCTTCATCATCTTACTGGCCCTTCATTGGACTCAATCCAGTATGTCCATGGCTCTTTTATACTGGGGAGCCCAGAACTGGACACATGTGTGGCCTCCTAAGTGCAGAGTAGAGGAGAAGGATCCTCTCCCTTGGCTTGCAGGCAATATTTTGTCTAAAGCAGCCCAGGATACCATTAGCCCTCTTTCCTCCAAGGGCACACTGCTGGCTCACGTTCAACTTGGTGTCCACCAGGACTCCCAGATGCTTTTCTGCCAAGCTGCTTTCCAGCTGGGTGACCTGTTCAGCATGTACTGGTGCCTGGCACTGTTCTCTTCCCAGCTGCAGGATTTTTCTCCTTGTTGAACTTTTATGAGGTTCCCACCAGCCCATGTCTCCAGCCTGTCGAGGTCCCTCTGGATGGCATGTTGAGGCAGAGTGTACCCTCAGCAAGTTTGCAGATGACACGAAACTGGGAGGAGTGGCTGATGTGCCAGACGGTCATGATGTCATTAATGGAGATGTTGAGCAGGACTGGACCCAGTATTGATCCCTGGGGTACACTGGTAGTTACTGGCCTCCAATTAGACTTTGTGCCACTGATCACCACCCTTTGGGCCTGGCCATTCCGCCAGTTTTCTAATCCACCTCACTGTCTGCACGTCCAGCCTGTACATCAACAGCTTCTCTATGAGGATGTTATGGGAGATTGTGTCAAAGAATCACAGAATATTAGGGGTCAGAAGGGACTTCTGTGGATCATCTGGTCCAGCCTCCCTGCCGAAGCAGGGTCACCTACAGCAGGCTGCACAGGACCTTGTCCAGGCGGGTCTTGAATATCTCCAGAGCAGGAGAATCCACAACCACCCTGGGCAACCTGTTCCAGTGCTCCGTCACCCTCAGAGTGAAGTTCTTCCTCACATTCAGCTGGAACTTCCTATGCTTCAGATTGTGCCCGTTGCCCCTTGTCCTGTCACTGGGCACCACTGAAAAGAGTCTGTCCCCATCCTCCTGACACCCACTCTTCAGATATTTGTAAGTATATATTAGGTCCCCTCTCGGCTTTCTCCAGGCTAAACAAGCTCAGCTCTCTTAGCCTTTCCTCATTGGAGAGGTGCTCCAGTCCCCTCGTCATCCTTGTAGCCCTCCGCTGGACTCTCTCCAGTAGCTCCTCATCTTTCTTGAACTGGGGAGCCCAGAACTGGACACAGTACTCCAGATGAGGCCTCACTAGAGCAGAGTAGAGGGGGAGGAGAACCTCCCTCGACCTACTGGCCACACTCTTCCTAATGCACCCCAGGATGCCATTGGCCTTTTTGGCAGCCAGGGCACACTGCTGGCTCATGGTCAACCTGTCATCCACCAGGACACCCAGGTCCCTCTCTGCAGAGCTGCTCTCCAGCAGATCCGTCCCAAGCCTGTACTGATGCATGAGGTTGTTCCTCCCCAGGTGCAGGGCCCTGCACTTGGCCTTGCTGAACCTCATCAGGTTCCTCTCTGCCCAACTGTCCAGCCTGTCCAGGTCTCGCTGAATGGCAGCACAGCCTTCCAGTGTATCCACCACTCCTCCCAGTTTTGTGTCATCAGCAAACTTGCTGAGGGTACACTCTATCTCTTCATACAAGTCATTGATGAAAAAGTTGAAGGCTGGGCCCAGTGCTGACCCCTGGGGGACACCACTAGTTACAGGCCTCTAACTAGACTCAGCGCCGCTGATGACAACCCTCTGAGTTCTGCCATTCAGCCAGTTCTCAATCCACCTCACCAACCACTCACCCAGCCCACACTTCCTGAGCTTGCCTATGAGGATGTTATGGGAGACAGTGTCAAGCCTTGCTGAAGTTGAGGTATACAACATCCACGGCTCTCCCCTCATCTACCCAGCTAGTCATGCCATCGTAGAAAGCTATCAGATTGGTCAAGCATGATTTCCCCTTGATGAATCCATGTTGACTACTCCTGATAACCTTCTTTTCCTCCACTTGCTTAATGATGACCTCCAGAATGAGTTGCTCCATCATCTCTCCTGGGATGGAGGTGCAGCTGAGAAGCCTGTAGTTCGCTGGGTCCTCCTTCTTGCCCTTTTTGAAGATTGGAGTGACATGGCTTTTCTCCAGTCCTCGGGCACCTCTCCTGTCCTCCAGGCCCTGTCAGAGATGATGGAGAGTGGCTCAGCAATGACAAGTCCAGGCCTTTGACACTGTCTCCCATAAGATCCTCATCATGAGTCCTTCATTATTTCTCTTCTGCTGGGTGCTTTTACTGTCTTTGAGAGTCCGTACTTAAGCTTGGCTACACTTGATGTGCTGAGACATTTCTGGCATAAGGAGTCTTGGGATGTTCACAAGAAGATACATCTGCTTCTGTACAACTTTGGATGTGTGCCTATTGAATGGCAGTCGATTATCAGGTTTTTTCACTAGGCCATTTCTCCAGTTTGTCAATGGAATTCTGACTTCTGCTTAATATACTTCCTGGCCATTGCAGGAATAAAAATAATAATTTCATGCAGCCCATATTTTTTCTGGTGTATTTCGCACTGTCCAGTGATATTCTCATGCTTTTGTGAAGGCAAGGTGTAGGACGCTGACAGGTTTGTTTTCATCAAGAAGGCCTTTGTTTTTTTCTGTCCAAGTCAGAAACTATAATTAGTTTGATATAAATGCTAAAACTTGTCTTTGGCAAACAATTAATCATATCCTTCTATGTTTTAGAGGGTCACCTAGAAAATATTTTATCATCTTAAGTGTGTTTTTTCCTGGGTAGTTTCAACCAGCTTTTTTTCTTTAGCTTATCCTTTTGTACCTCTCTTCCTCTTTGAAAGTAGGCATGTAGGCATTGTTTTTGTTAATTTCAAGCTTTTGGATTCTCACGTGTTTTTCATCATTTCAGAGAGATAACAGTTGAGATTACTGTGGGTAGTATAGGACCTGCTGGAGTAAAATTAATCAGTCGCTGTGATTTAAAGCAAATTAACTTCACAATAAGTTCTGTGTCTTGCAGTTCGCTATTTTTGCTTTTGTTCTTGCTCCCTTTCTGCTGGTGTGCTTGCCAGCTGATGGCAGCTGACCTCTTTGTTAAAAAAAAAAATGGAGCAAAAAGGCCCAGAACTCTTCTGTTTTCTTGGCATTGTCCATTTTCTTTCCCATTGAATATTGTAATAACTTTGGCCTTGCTGATCTTCTTACTAATATATCTGTGGAATTGTGGGGTTTGTTCTTTACAAACATTACCTTGTCTCATTTTGTGATGTGAGCTTTCAGAGTTTGTTTCTGTATGAGAGCGCTGCTGTTACACTTGTCCTTGATAATTTGACCTAGTTGCTTTTTTGCTATTACTCCATTTCAAATCATGAAAGCATTTGTGAATCGCCAGCTGGTCTCTTACTATATATGCTTCCCACTATCTTCCGTGTTAAGATAGTGTGTATATGTATACTGAATACTGCTTCTCTGAGAAGTGCTTAGTTGTCCTGACTTCTTTCCACCAGAATTTGATTCTGGGAAGAAGAAAGCTCTCTGCTGAAGAAAGTACACTTCAGTAAACTCAGTAAAGTCCGTTGGCTTTGTTCACGGTTCTCCCTTTTCCACGTACTAAGAATGACTGATTGTCATTGTGTGAACACAGTCAATTACTTTGCTTTCCATCTTCGCATTCTGTCAGCTATTTTACTTGAAGAAGAAGAAAAAAAAATACACACAAAAAAAATACCAAACCAAAACTGAATTTCAAGAAACAGCTGAACAGTCTGTTGTATTGCAGAGTCTGAAAAGTTGAAGAGCTCCTCCAAGAGATGTATTTAGGATAGATTCCTTTTATTCTTAGCAATGTGCTTAGAATGAATTTTGAAGCCCCTTCCTCCATGAGTGGCAACCCTCAGTTGTTCTTCTGAATAACTGATGTGAGTTGGAGTTTCCTTATTGCGGGGTTTTGGTTTTTTTTTTTTCAGTTGCACTGTTTCTTTAGTTTAGTCATTATGTATTTTGTATTTCCATGTTTTATTTTGGTGTTGTTGAGATGTGTATGACTTTGTTCCTTCAGAAGGCTTTCTTTCTTTTAACTTTGTAACATCTGCACCTCTGATGTTAAGTCTTACCTTGCCTGTGAGGAGTGGAGGGAGAAGGAACAAATGCCTACTAGGTATTGCAGTGATGAATCTCAAACGTCTTAATATTCAGTCTGTTGAAGCTTTAAGTCTTAAGTAAGAAAGGAGTGCTAGAAGCAACTTCAAAACCTGTTCTTCCACGTATTTTTGTGAAAACTTCCACTCTCTCCCACAAAAGAAGTAGTCTGCTTCAAAATGAGAGAGGAAGCCAATGTCAGCAGATCCATTTCACACTTGTTATGTTTTGTATCTGACCCAACATCTGAGCTAGGATACTAGTTTCCCCATATAAACAGTGAAGAGAGCGAGCTACTTCTCTGAAAGGTGGACAGCTGCGTTTAATTAGGTAACTTAATGCCTAAAGGTGTCCCCTTCTCTCAGCCTGCTGGAAAGGAAGCCTAGTGTGCTAGCTCAGGTGTAGATTCCTACTCCTTCTGGTGAAATTAATCTTAATTCTGCCATTTACCCTTTCCCTAGACCGTTACTGCAGTTCTGTTTAAGTACTGAGGGTCAAACCTGCATTAGCAGTAGGAAAGAACTGGTCTAGAGATCAAGGAAAGTAAGAAAGGGATTCAGTCAATGAAAATAGAGTGAAAAAACAAAGTTGAACGTGCTAAGTCAAAGATTGTGATGCCTATAGAGCCCATGTTGCTTGAATCAAGAAGCTGCTTCTGAAGGAGGTGAGTGCTTCCCTCTGTTGTTTGCACCTGTGGAGTAGGGGTTGTGACAGATATGTTTTTATGTGAAGTACCCATGTACGCTATGTGTGATAGTACCGTGGCTGAAGTAGGACTTATTGTTATATTAATCTCAGAAATGCCTGCTTGTAGTACCCAGAATAAGCTACATGGTGCAGTCTTTAAAGACTTGTTCTTTGAGTAGAAGCTCTAGTTACTCTTGATCTCTTAACCCCAGAGTTTCTCACCCTGCTGTAAAACTGCTTCCTGAGTGCAAGAACTAACTGCTGCTCTGCTCAGATGCTGAAATTTTTGCGCTCCATGGCATTCCATTGCCGTGTTAATGAAATGACATGAGGTACTCACTAAATGCAGCAGCCCTGGAGAAGCAGCTCGTTGTGCCTTTGTAGATTAGACTGCAGTTAAACCAGTTTGCGTGTGTGACACTTCATGTGTAACCATTAGAAAGAATTTCTTGTTCTTGTGGTAGCTTGGAAGAGAGCAGCCAGTAATGACAGAGCTCTAGCTAAGGATGATAAATGTGTCTAAGTATTGGGAATTAACCTTTGCAGATGATGTATTGTTGAAACTATGTCAAGCTGCTGCCATTCTAATTAGTCTGGCTAAAACATCTAGCAAACAGGGAGATTTCTCACGTCTCTGAGAACAGAAAATGACTGCAATAAAGGGACAAATGCCAGCATATTGCAGGAGGTGCCCTGTGCTTTTTAAGTCTGTGTATCCAGATCTTGACTGATAGAAAAGATTGTGAGATTAAACGCTGTATGTTTTGAAAATTCTGATTTTAATTTAGATTTCTAACTTTACCTTTAAATGTATAAACCTGATGTTATGGCATGCTTTATTTTGACAGATAAGGAAGGACATAATTTTTCTATATTCTGGGTGCTGGTGAGTGTTATCCTAGGTGCAATAGCCATGCTGTGCAAAGAACAAGGAATTACAGTACTGGTAAGAATCCTCCTATTGACTGAATTTTGATCTCAGCATCTGTCAGGTGCAGTTTTAAAGCCTGCAAAGATGGATATTCTCCATAGCTAGTCGCATGCACACCTTTTTGCTCTGTTCAGAAAACTAGTTAATGTTGGCAAAAAGCAGTATTCTAGTAGATTTCTCTTGATTGTATCCCTGCCAATCTGTTGGAATTCTTCATTTTATCTTTTGTAAGCAGGTTGCATTTATCTGTTAATTTCTTGCAAAAATTTCAAAGATTTACAGTGGTAGTTACAATGCATATCGTGTTCATTGGCCTTGGCTTTGAATGTAATTGTCAAGATAGCGGGTCAACAAACCTCGTTGAAGGCGTACGAACAAAGACAGAACTGGAGGAGAGCATTTTTTAAAGCTCCACCCTCTTGCTTTTGTGAAGAGTGTAATTAGAAGTAGGGACATTGTTTATGCATTTCTAATACTGATTGTCTTCCTTCTGTCCCTTGTTTAAGGATCTGTCTATACAAACAGATATAGTTACTGTTCATGTTCGTTGTGCTCTTGTTTTTCATTACTTGAGTGAAGACTTTCTGTTTTGGATGACCAAATTGGCGACCTGAAACACAACATCTGTGGTTTTTACCTTTTATATAGCCATATATCTTTATAAATAAATCCAATTTGTAGCTGTAACTGACACAGATAAAGCAACAGAAGCAGAAGAATTCTTTGCAGCAAGAACCCTGTTGTCCTTGCTAGAAAAAGAGGGAGAAGGAATTACAGAAAACTTCTTGATGTAGGACATTATTTTTGGGTAGATGTTTGTAGAGTGATGTGTTTTTCAAATGTTTCTGTAAGGAAAACGTACGAAATTCTCTTAAAACATGGTGTGATTATTTTTTTAAGTGGAATGAAGTAATTATCTGAGGTAGCAGACACAGAATTGTTATTGGATCTGGGTTTTTTATTTGTTTACTGTTGCATTGCTAGGGCGATTATATTTATTGTTGTGCTGAGGGACACGGTCAGAGGGATGAAAGGAGAAACCACACATTAAAAAGGTTGCTTGTAGGCTGAATGTATTTTTCAGCAGGATTCTTGCCTTCATGTCTCCACGCAAGTGAGCCAAAAGCCTTTTAACTGGCAGGTGGCATTTCTACATGGAACCACGCTATTCTCTAAATTGTCTTCTGTCTTTGCCCTTTGACTGTTAGAAAGATACTTGTGGCCTCCAGGTGTCCTAACTCTGCCTCGCCTGGAACATTTTTACTGTCTTTTTTCCATTCAGTCTTTAGAATATTGATGTAATTTCCAAAGTTATTAGGATATAGACTGAATACTCAAGGATTGTCATGGTTGATGATTGCTGAAACATTGAAGGGAAAATGTTAAGGTTGGACTTTACTGGTCACCTCAACAGAATTACCCCTGGATATATTTCGGTTGCTTGCTTGGGGGTGGTATGTGCAAGTGTAGTCCTGCAAAGCACTGAATATGCTCTAGCTTTGTGTGTAGTGGCTGATGTCACATAGAACTTTGCTTTTTTTTTTTTCCAGCAACTTCCACTGTGTGTATTGGTGTAATTACAAGAAAAGCAAACCTGATACCTCTGTTAAATCTTTCTGAGCCTCTGTTTGTTGTGATAATTTATGTACCCTTTAAAAATAGTATTTCAGAAACCTGACAGTCAAAAGATACAATGCTGCACAGCAAAAAATAAGTAGGAGGCTTAAAGGTACTCCACCTTACTGACAGAAGCCTTACCTTTTGACAGCAGCATTTATGCTGTGGAACATTTGGGAAAGAAGACAGAGAGCAGAATACTGTTGTGACCATGCATGTGGGATCTAGATTGCTGGTCCATGGTACTCCCCGAAGGGTTATTGCATGTGGCAGGAGAATCTCCATTACAGTAACAGGATATCCTACTCAGCTGAGCTCAGGTTCTTAATTGCCATTCTGCCATCATTACTACCAATGTATCTCTGTACTTGTTTGGAATCAGAATTGAGATGTACAATAACACATGGCAGAAGGAGAATTTAAGATGTTTTTAAAAACGTATTTGTGGGTAGCGGCTCCATCTTACGCTCTTATTTTTCTCTTGGTTGCTTAGGGTTTGAATGCAGTGTTTGATGCACTGGTGATTAACAAGCTAAATGTTTTGGAGCTTATTCAAAAGTTACTACATAAGGACAAGTCATTGGAGGTGAGTTCTCAGAGGTTTTGTTCATTCTGGCCATTGAGTCATGTACTAAATGACAAAGATACAACTTCTAACAGTTTTGTTGTTGTTGAGAATTTTTTTTTTTAAAAGAGGTATTTTCAGTCGGCCTAGAAAGGTGATGTCCTATGACATCTTTGTAGCAACATTAGTAGTAATGGGATAGCATTACAATTGCATTGGATACAGAAATCCGTTCCACACTTCTTTCAACAGTATGCTAACAATACGGTGTGGAAGAGCTGGCTGCTTGATGCAACAAGTTCTGCAGGGTCAGTAGCTGTACACCTGAAATGGTTGTTTAAGACAGTTTGGTCAGAGTAAAGAGAGAGAGAGAGATTTATTCAGATTCTCAAATGAGATAGGCATTTGAAAAAGTAAGTAAAAATTATTATGTCTACTTTGCTAATCTCACCGAGGTATTACACTGTTTTCTTCAGAATACAAATTATCAGATAGGAGACAGTTCCTAGTAGATTTGGGAGTCTGAAAGAAAAAATATGTAAGCACTGATAGTCACTAAGGATTGAATTTCTGACTTTTGTTATGTCCCTTACCTAGTATTGGCTCAAATGGAACCTGGTGCCTAGTGTTTGCGCTGGCAAGCAAATTGCAGAAACAAGTAGCCTCCGGTGAATGATTGATAGCAGTCAAATAGACCAAGAGCCTACTAGAACATCACTGCTGTTCAACAGATAAATCATGTGCCTCTCCCATCAAAGGTCCAGCAAGGCAAAGGAATATTCATTGTACTTTGCATTGATCAGTGGTTTCACTGCAGAGAAGTCTTGCTCATGTTTCTGAGTAGCACAAGTCTTATTGGGCTTTTAAATTCCTTTGCAAAAAGTGAGGAGCTTTGGAGGGAAATCAGCAGAAGTGGAATCTCTAGAACTGAAAGAGTAGATTTGAACAAGAATGGCTAAGGGAAGCGTGCAGAAGTATTTGAGGCAGCAAATAGGAATGCTGGACAATTTCATTGTATAATGAAAGTAGTGTCAACTAGCATATGAGAAGAATAGAGTCTAGAGCTGTAGGGGACTAAAGCAGAGCCAGTTCAGAATTAAAGTGATGGAAGTAAAAGGTAATAAGGAGGACCTTGGCAATTACTGACCAGTCAGCCTCACATCGATGCCTTTGAAGATCATGGAACAGATCCTCCTGGAAGTTATGTCGAAACATATGAAAGACAGGGGGGTGATTAGACACATGGCTTCACCATCATGCCTGACTAATCTAGTGGCCTTCTACGATGGAGTGACAGCTTCAGTGTACGAGAGAAGAGCTACTGATGTAATCTACCTGGATTTCTGTAAGGCCTTTGATATGGTCCCCCACAACATTCTTGCTGCTAAAGCGGAAGGAGATGGGTTTCACTGATGGACTGTTGGATGGATAAGGAATTGGCTAGATGGCTGCATGCAAAGAATTACAGTCAAAAGCTCAATGTCCAAATGGAAAGCATAACAAGTGGTGTCCCTCAAAGGTCCATACTTGGACCAATACTATTTAATATCTTCATCAATGACATGGATAGTGGAATTGAGTGCACCCTGAGCAAGTTTGCAGATGGCACCAACCTGAGTGGTGCAGTTGATACTCTTGAGGGATGGGATGCCATCCTGAGGGACCTTGGCAAGTGCAAGAAGTGGCCCCTTGTGAACCTCATAAGGTTCAGCAAGACCAAGTGCAAGGTCCTGCACATGGGTTGGAGCAATCCCCAACATCAATATAGACAGGAGGATGAATGGATTGAGAGCAGCCCTGCAGAAAAGGACTTGGGGATACTGGGAGATGAAAAATTGGATATGAGCCTGTAATTCGTGCTTGCAGCCCAGAAAGCAAATCGTATCGTGGGCTGCATAAAAAAAAAAAACACGTGGCTGACAGGTCATAGGAGGTGATTCTTCCCCCTTCTCTGGTGTTGTGAGACCCCACCTGGAGTCCTGTGTCCAGCTCTTGGACGGATGAAAGGCGTGGACCTGTTAGAGTGGGTCCAGAGGAGGGCCACGAAAATCAGAGGGCTGGAACACCTCTCCTGTGAAGAACAGCTGAAATAGTTGGGGCTGTTCAGCCTGGAGGAGAGAAGGCTCTGGGGACACCTTAGTGTGGCCTTTCAATATATTGAAAGGGTTTATAAGAAAAATGGAGAGAGACTTTTTACTAGAGCCGGTAGTGACAGGACCAGGGGCAGTGGTTTAAAACTGAAAGAGGGTAGGTTTAGATTGGATATAAGAAATAAATTCTTTACTATAAGGGTGGTGAGGCACTGGAACAGGCTGCCCAGAGAAGCTGTGGATGCCGCTCCCTGGAAGTGTTCAAGGCCAGGCTGGATGGAGCTCTGAGCAACCTGGTCTAGTGGAAGGTGTCCCTGCCCATGGCAGGGGGGTTGGATTAGATGATTTTAGAAGGTCCTTTCCAGCCCAGACCATTCTATGATTCTGTGAAATGTGTCAAAGTCAAACCTTTTTTGCAGGGTTACTCTTTAAGCATGAAGAGCTCAAAGTGTTATGCTTCTGTTTTGTGAGTTTTAAGCAGTTGTGTCTGGGTGAATAAAACGTCAAATGTGCCTTTTCTTTCTTCTTCTTTTAATATAAGTAATTAATTTTAGCTCCTACCACCTACAAAAATGTGTTCTGCTCTTTTAATGGAAGTATATCTAAGAATTGTGTGTTTTGTTTTGTTGAAAGGCAGATCTTAAATTCCCTTTCTTGCAGATTTTTTTTCTTCTCAATTGAGACAGGTTTCAGTTTCAGGCAGATTTTAGTTAACTAAATCAAAGATGATACGATAATACTTCTTCTTCCACTCTTTAAATTCTGCATACTAAGAGATTTTGTGGTGATTTGTGAAATCTGGCCTTTAAGAAGCTGCGTGTACTGTTCAATGAAATTAAGCCTGGGATGAGAGGTTTTGTGCAGTTATTCTGTCATAAAGCAGTTATAAATTGTCACTATACGGTTTTCCTTCATAGCACAATTCTCTCTTCCAAAATAGTTTTTAGGAATGGTTTTCCTGTAATCCTCATTGTAATGACTTTGGCTACTGAGATTTGTAAATTGGAAGTAAGCATTTGAGCACAAAGGCTAACTTACATAAAATCAACATTACAAAATTCTTTATCCTTAGGCATTCAGCTAAACTTTACATAATGACTCCACTGTCAACTACAAATATTAAAATGCCATGTGAATATTGCTTTTAACTTAACTTTTCTATCATTTTAGAGAGTAAGTATCTTCAGCCAGGGCACTGTTGAATGTCTGGCTTTGTTCAATGTATGTTTGGTGGGGTTTTTTTTTAATCTTCAGAAATAATTAATATTGATCTCCTAAATTATTATGGTGGTGCTTGCTAATCAGCGTATTGCAATAATAGGTAGCAATAATCAGTGTGCCAGCTCCCATGGAGGACATAGAACTGATCAGGTACAACTGTCAGGTAGGTTTTTAAAGGTAATTGAAGCATATCAGACTAAGGGAGGAAGGTAGGAATAAAGGAAAACTAATACTGGAGATCACATGACCATATTTTTTTAGGATACAGTCAACTCTTTCATGTAAAAATCCATAGTTTACTGACACTTTCAGCTTTAGATGTGTAGAATGGAAAGTGGATAGTGGCCCAAATGATCTCTCATTTCAGAGGAATTCTTGGCTTCCACCCTCTGCTTCTCTAACGGCTTGTTGAGGCTGTGTAGAATAATTTCAGCCATCTGGTTTCAGACAGCTCTAAGACAGCCCTTCATTACCTGAGTTACCGTTTGCTAGCTGGGTAGGGTGTTGGAAGCTTGGATTTACATCTTGAAACTGTGGTGGGAATATTGTTACAGTTACTGATGATTCTGTTTCCAGTCTCTACTGGTGAAGCTTGAGGAACCTCTACAGTATACAGTGTTTTTCATGTCTTTTACGAAACTGATGTTTGCTTGGAGAAAATGTATTGTACTTAATGGGGGGGAAGAATGGGAAAGCGTGTCAAATTCAGCTTCTGTGACATCACTTCTTTATGTTTTATGGGAATTGCCTTCTTTAGACCCTAACATGTGTATTACGAAATATGTGATGTAAATCAACTGAGTTAATGTAGATAAACCACAAGTTTTTTTTAGATCTTGGGTAATTTTAGCCTGACCAAAATAATTTGGGTGCCTGTCTGTCATTAACTTTTTAATCACTCTAGTCATTGTGAAAATCAGCTTCTCATTCCTCCCAGTTTCTGACTATGCAGTTTTCTTGTTATATGCAGTCACATAATTTTATCTCTAAAGAGGCTTAAGTGGACAAAACCTTTCAGTGATAAGCAGTCAGCTAGATACAGCTATTTAAAATAAAGTTTACAAAGTAGCTGTCCTCCATTTTAAAAAGAAAAGATAGATCAATTTAATATGCTGTATACTAAAGGCTGTAATCTGCTCAAATTCCCTATTAGAAATTGCTGTGCAAAATTACATCAGCTGTAGAGTTACTGAGGATTTGTAGAAGAGAGACTTCTTGAATAAAAAAGTTTTCTGGTTGAGAAGGAAATGAAAATGTTTGCAAAAAACATTTTGCAATTAGTCAATGAAAGAATAGTAAAGTTTGAGAGCTTTCTAGTAACTGCAAAAATAAGAAAAATGACAACTCTAATAGCAAAAATGCACAGGAATAGCCTGATCTTCCTGAGGTGGTGGCAAAAAAGATGTGAATGTAGTGGGGGGGGAGAACAAAATAATGTTTTTATATGAAGTTTTTTCCTCTTTCTTTCCTGTAGAATGCTGGACTGTTAAGAAAGGGGCTGCTTTTCAGGATAACTCTTCTGATGTCTGGAGGGGCCAGTATACTTTATATACGCTGGAGGATTATGGGCACAGGGCCACCAGCTTTCACTGAAGTAGATAACCCAGCTTCATTTGCAGACAGTCTGTTTGTGAGAGTAAGTTATGAAGTTGTTTTTTTTCTGGCAAGCTCAGAACATTTGTCTTTGTCATCAAACTGAATTTTCTTTTCTGTGCTTCAGAGAAACAATAAAGTGGGCAGTCTTTACGTTTCAGGTTGCCTCGTGAGTCACCTTCCCTTTTGCTGCTGTGATGATTTTCTGCAAAAATAGTATACCTTGTATATTCTTTGCATTCAATTTAGCCTGCACTGCACACATTGATCTACATTTCCATTTACTACTTTTCGCATGTGTGGCAGGATTTAGCTTTTGCTGGATTTCATCCCTTTTGCACATACTGTGTTTGACTCTTCATCTCTTCTTTCACAATTGAAGAAGATACGAAGTTCTGGCCTGGTGCATTTGGAGTATGCATTGGCTTTATACCTCTGGCTGCATAAAGGCTCTTTCTGGAGATGGAGGGTGAAGGGCGAGGACAGCGGGTGCTGTCTGTTGACGTTTTCTCCTGTTGTAGGAGATTATTTTTTTTATTTTAATGTGGATATTGGTTGGACAGCACAGAATTGCATTGCCTTGTTCTGAACAGGAAAGCCACCTAGCTATGTTTAAAAAAATTAAAATTTGTTTCACAGCTGTAAAATTAATGGATATGTAACTAGTTGTAGTCTAACAGTGTTTAAGGCCTCTTTATTGTAAAAGATACATTTTGCGATAAGGGAAATGAGCAAAGAGAACTAAAGTTGCCCCCCTCTATAGTATAGTATCAAATAAATGTTTGTTTTCTTTTTGACTGACAGGCTATAAACTATAATTACTACTATTCGTTGAATGCATGGTTGCTGTTGTGTCCCTGGTGGCTGTGTTTTGATTGGTCAATGGGCTGCATACCCCTCATTAAATCCGTCAGCGACTGGAGGATAATTGCACTAGCAGCACTTTGGTTCTGCCTAATTGGTCTGATATGCCAAGCTCTGTGCTCAGAAGACAGCCATAAGAGAAGGTAAGAGACAGGGATGAATTTTAAATGCCTGGCCAACTTGAGTACAGTATTATTTTGTTAAATCCACTGTTGATAATTTTAACAATTCAGTGAAACCAGTGTCTAGCAAATGCAGTTCAAATAAATATTTATAGCTGTTATTACAGTTTTATCCCAATTTGGACCCATCACTGTACACTGACTAGTAGGAAACTGAATTGGAAGAGGAGGTATGGATGGCTGCTTTATTTTTCTCCTGAAATGGCATTTTGAGACACTTAACACTAGGTGGTAAAAAGTAATGTGTACTCAGAACAGTAGGAATGGATGTATGTTCTTGCCCCTGCTTCTTACTAGTCATCATCTACTTTAATCTTCTCCTAATAATGAGAGAGAGAAAGAGCAGATGTGCCTTGAAAGGAGGTGGAAATGCTGGCCATGGCCATACAATTAAAAATAAAACGGTGACCTGTAGTATGAGGAAACAACGCGTAGTTTACCCGAAGGAACTCAAAAATTTTATTGTTAACTGTTCTGTGTCACTAAGGGCTTCTGCTTAACTTTTCAAGGTCTGTCCCATGGATTTTTTGTATAATTAATTTCTCAGTTCTTAAAAATTTTTCAACAACTTAATCACAGCGAGGTCATTCTTTTGTTTAAAGTGCTGAATATTTTCTTTTTCTTTTCTGTGGTATTCTGTAATTTCATCTCTTCCCCCTTGACCCCTCAAATGTTAACATCCCACCTGCCTGCCTTTCTGCCGTTCCCATACTCATTTGCATGGATAAAATCGTTTTGGAGAGGGATAGAATTCTTGCTGCAAGTGATGTCATGCTTTCTGGTAAAAACACACTCGCTAAGCCTGTATTGCTGAACAGTATTTTAGTAAAAGTAAAGACAAAAAGTATCGTGAAGGAACTAGGACTCTTGGGGAGGAGAAGAGAGTAAGAGGATGCATCCACATGACAGTATAGAAATCTGTTAGTAATAAATTAGAGCAGAAGACTACCATACCTGTGGCCTTTATAACAAACACCTGACACAGACCTGGGATTCATATTCCCTTATGTCAGCTCTGTAGAAGTCAGAGACCTAGTCTCAGTTAGCTAAGCTCTTTATAGTCCGCAGGTACCTGCTGAGGATTACTCCTCCTAACATAGAGACTCAAAAAAAGGAAGACAAACTGCCCCAAAGAAATGCCTCTCTCTGCTGACCATAGAAAAAGTGTAGATGTCTAACTTTCATGTGGTTAAGCACAATGGATTCTACTGTGTATTTGCTAGGAAAGAAAATGCTTACTCAGTAGGACGTGTACATAAGTTTCTTCTTTAAAGGTGACCTTATTTTTCCCCTGTTACTGACTTACTAGTTCCAAAATTAGACAGGTAGCTTTTGCCATTACTTTTACTGCCTGTGTATTTTAAATAGGAATTGTGTAATTAATGTGTAAAGGGCCTATTTTCTGGCCTGGAAGCATGAACATTGCTTTGCCGGCAATTATAGCTAGGATTTTAAAAGTGCCTGATGGAATGAAGTGTCAAAACCTCGCTGAAAGTTAATCTGATTTTGTTATGTAGCTCTCAAAGGTTGCTTTTGAATGCCCTGTTCCATATGCACATCCTTCTGCAATGTTTACATAAAGCTTATATGTTAAGTGGAAAAGGCACTTTTGTTAAGATTTATGATTAATTTTAGAATCCATTTCTTGTTTGCAGAATTCTTACACTGGGACTTGGATTTCTTATTATCCCTTTTCTTCCTGCAAGTAACCTGTTCTTCCGAGTAGGATTTGTTATTGCGGAGAGAGTCATCTACCTCCCCAGTATTGGATATTGTATTCTGTTTACGTATGGATTTAGTCTCTTGAGTAAGCAAGCCAAGAAAAAGGTACTATTAAAACAGTCAGTAAAGTTAATGGTGAAGTGTTTCAATTGAATGGTTTGTTTCTTAACTTGCCTCTCTTTCCTTAAGAAAATTCTTGCTGTGGCAGTACTTGGAATCCTGTTGATAAATGTTATGCGCTGTGCACTCCGCAGCAGTCAGTGGAGGTCAGAAGAACAGCTTTTTGGGAGTGCACTGTCTGTGTGCCCTCTGAATGCAAAAGTAAGTCATTCATGTGGATTTTTAATCTTTTTTTTTCTTTTAAAATGTTTTGAAATTTGGGATAGAGGAGGTGTTATGCATAGTTAATATATTGTGGTACAGTGTTACTCACAGTGATGCTTGGTGCAAGAATATGACACTGACGTGTCAGACACCTAAATTACAGTGGTAGCATAGTCAAAATACCAGACAGTGCAAATTACAGTACTGTAATTCAGAACTTTGGGGTGGGAATGGGGAGGGGAGGGAGAAGGGGGAATACATTTCAGGAAAGGCATCCAGTCAAATTGGACATACTGCTAATAAAAGCTACGGAAATTGTGTGTATAATTGCAAATTATTACAACAAAATGTTGAAAAGAAAGTAGGTTGTACCAATGTTTTCACCTGAATAATGCCTGTGCTATGTGTTTAGAATCCTTTTTTGTGTGCCTTCCAGTGGTATATATAGCCAACATAGCTAAGGGACAAAGCAGCATATCGTAAGTGTAATTGCAGGACGTGGGGCTCAAATCTTTTCACCCACTTCTGCTCTTTCACAGTGGCTGAATGGGCTCGAGTCTTCAGACACGGGCACTGAGGAGAACTGCAGTGTTCCTTGCAAGGCTTAGTGAGGGAGCAAGTAAGAGGGTGGGACTGGACAGGGTGTTTCACTGAGCTGAACACCAGTGTGTGGCATAGTAGACTGAATTTAGCCTACCAATAGAGGTGACCTCCGCATCAGTCCTTTGATAGCTTGAGTGTGATCTGTTGGAGAGCACCACAGAATCCTGGTGCTGTCTGAATTTTAGCAGAGACTTTTTCTGAAGAGCCTAGGAATAGGAATGTGCAGCTTGTCAATAAAAATACATTGATGTTTTAAAATACTAGATTTCTGTAATCTAGAGTGGTATCTAGAAAAAAGCAGAGTTGAAAAAGGAACCTGTGAATGGCTGACTTTGTAAAGAGAATGGTAAACTTGGCATCTGCTGGAATACAAACATGCAACAGTGAGTTGTAAAAAGCGTTTATGGCCAATATTTACAACGTGGTGGTGTCTTTAATAATCTCAGATTTCAATACATAGAAAAAGAGCTGTTGTATTTTACTGTGTGGCAGTGGTAGGCAACCATCTTCCTTTTAATGATGACCTCAGTGTATCTTGTCTTCTGGATGACAAGCACATACTATAAATGGAGCAAATGCAGTCTGTTTCTTTGTGTGTAACTCCATCCATCTGCCATGGTAAGAGTGCTTTAGACAGATCCACACTCTCTTTGCCTGTGCTTCAAGCTGCTTGGACACAAGCCACGTCTGGCTGGGAAGCTGTGTAGCTGTGTTCGCACAGTGCTGTGCTTGAGCCGATAAGCTGTGTGCAAGCTACTGAACTAATGCAGCTGGTTCAAAGCCAACGAGTACACAGGGAAAATGAGCTTGTGTTTGTCAACACTGGGTCGTGTAGACATGCCTGAGCTGTGTGGCTGCTAGTGACAGCTTGTGCAAATGGAAAGTGTGGTGATGTGAACAAGGAGAGGTTTTGTAGGCTCACATTCCAATTTTGCTGAAGGAGAAACTTTGAAATCACAGTAGTAGGGAGGTTTTCTGGACTACAGCATTAGAGAGTCCGTGTGTGAGAGCCAATCTCTTTTTTGCTTTATGGACTCAGCTCTTATTCAATTTTGACAAAGGTAAATGTAAAAATTGGAACTAGGTTCTGTTCTGATCTTCTGTTGTTGTCTTGAAATTGCAGACTTCCTTTAAAAATGACTCCACAGGACTTTCTTTCAATGGCCCATTTATTTCAGTGGGAGGCTGATGCAGACCAAAAGATGGAATGCAGATAAGAGCTTTTTCTTGTTGTTCTTGGAACATCTTTAATATGTGTGACGTGGTCATGCTTTACTTTCCTTATGTAGCAGAGTCCCAGAATCTCCAGGTGTCTGCCAACTAGCAGCAAAGCTGCAGCTCGTAGTTCATGTTTGGTGGTACAGCTCTTTTCAATTCCAAAGGCTCTTGTATGTGAGCAGTGTACCGTGCACTTGCCTTAATTCTAAGTAACAAGTAGTTACAGCAGGGCCTTCTCTAATTTCTAGACTCATCTTCTTCAAGCATCTCTTTAGATGGAGGTGTGGAAACTGCATTAAATCAAATTGTCTGGCATAGTAGTGAGTCTGCCCACTTAAGTGATGGATGCATCTGGCTCAAGAGGATGGAAATTAGCATCAACTTTGATAAATGTTGCCCAGCGGTTTTAAAATTTATTGGAAATAATCAGGTACCATAGTGAAGTTACAAAGATTTTGACTTAAAAAAAAAAATTCACAATACAGATTTTTAAATGTTCTAAATATTTAAAAAATTGTTTTAGATGTTATTTATTTAAAATATTTAAAATATGTATGTTATATATATTATGTAGATTTATTTTTTTTTGAGAGAGAGAAAGAAGCATGTTACAGATCTTGGTTGAGCATATCCAGCAGTATGTCACACATTTGAACTTGCATGGTCCTGCAGTTAAGTTGGTTTCAAAGGTTGTTAGACTGAAACAGTATATGTTTTGAATACATATGGCCGTATTTTTCATAGCTGAACAGAAGGTGCCTGTATATTGATTCCATTTCCTCTTACCATCTTTTTTCATACCATATAGATGGACTTAATTCCTGGAGCTCGGTGGTTATACACACTAGTATGAGTTAGAACTAGGCCTGCGTTGTTTCTGCTAAAGCTGATTTTGTGAATGTTATAGAGACTATTTTCTCCTGATGCTGAATATATGTTACAGGTGGTTTATAAATTAGGAATATTTCAGTGCTGATGGCTTAAAAGGCTCACTGGATCCAATCTGGCATCTTTTCATTTGATGTCATTACGTTGCAAGTTTATCCTGGAGTGCTTTGTTGAAGTACTGGAATATCTAATTACAGTCTACCATAAAAGCATAACTACTGTTTCACCATATCAGGCTACTGGCTTGGATTTATCTCCTAAGCTTTAGACACCTACATCCGAGTGAGTCAGCCAGGCTCCCTTTATAACTGGAGAGGAGAAGCTGTCCTTTTTAGCACATGGTTCATCATCCCCTTGGACTAAACGACTGACACAGGCCAGAAGGACTGCATTCTACATCTGTGCGTTTCTCTCCACTGATGATAGAAGAAGTCCTGACAACTGGAGCAGTGACATTTGTGACATTTTGCCCTTGCCCTGCTGCTGTTCGCTACTTCTAGACATTGCTGTATTGCTCCTCACCTTCTGAGGTCATTACACATTGTTTCTTTTGATTTTAAAGGTTATTCCCAAAAATGCTCATGTTACTGCCTGAATTTGCCATGTGATAAGTAACTGTTGGAAGTGCCAAGTTGCTTTTTCTTGGCTTTTAGCAAAGCCATGGCCATTTTTAAGAATCAAGAGATGGTTTTTATTTCTGGATGACTTCCCCTAATTGATTATATAAATAAAACTTGCAACTGCATTGTTAAATACATGGGAAGTACCATTTTTCTTTTCCTAGATTTGAAATAACTGAATTTAAATGTTTGTAAATTGTTAATATGCTGTGTGTAATCTGTACATTCTCCTTGCTACTGGCTTTTCTTTAAAGGATAGAAATTAATAAACATAATTTTTAAAAATCCATTTCAGTAGCAACTTTAATGCAATAATAAGCAAGGAAGTTGTGATACTCCAAACAGAATGTGTTAGTAACCAGTCTGCCTTCACATACTGAGGGTAGTAACTTTGTACTTGATGCTTTATGCAAACTGTAATTATCACAGATACAAGTTTGTCAAAGACAAGCTATGCTGATACTGAAAATGTACAATAGAGTTTGTGAGATTACTTCCTATACTTTCTTAAAAGGTCTTGTAAAACCTCTGTGTGACAGAACAGGATTTACTGCTGTTTAAGGATTTATGAAGCTGATTTCCTTTGGATCTTGAGAATTCTTTTCTATGCTATATGTTAAAAGGGGATTATCTTCTGCAGAATTTACCTTAAGTGCTGTGGACTCTCTTTATAGGGGCTATCGGCAGTGTTTTACCACACAGATATCATTTTAGATGTCAATTTTTTTTGCATACAAGCACAGTCATGCAGAAGAAGCTCTAGACAACATTAGCTGCACAAACAAATTGTGAAGATCAAAAAGGCTTTGTTTTACTATCATTTAGAAAACAGAATTTCAGTAGAAGAGGAAAGAGAAAAGTGTTTAATGAAAGAACCTGGCATTGAACAGAAGCATCTGCATGTTTCTGTAGAAATTTTGACATCTGTGCTTTGCTTCCATCCTTCTCAGCAAGTGTTCATATTTGCTGAAAAGGTGATTATGAGCAGCTAGGAAGAGAGAATAAAATAGTTGATAATAGTAGTGCTCCAACTGAGGGGGTGTACCTCCTAGAAAATGATCCTACATTTCAATGTCTTTCTACGCTGCTTTCAGGGGGGAGGGAGGGGGGGAACCAAACAACAAAAAATGGTTTGACAGTAATTTTGGTTTTGTACGGGAAAATACCTTTTTTTTTCTCTTCCTCATTTAAACGTGAGTGCACATTTAAACACTTAAATAAGAGTTCAAGTGCTACGCGTGTCTAACATAGAATAACATACATCGCTTTTGCTTCTTTTTACTGGCTTCATGGACCGATTGAGGTATTGCGAACAGACAGACACACAGAGCCAATTCTTTGGCTAGGCTATGGTGCCATGGCTATGTGAACTTCAAACAACACGTGCCTGTTGAGATCAACTAGGTTCTAGCCTAGGGTATTTTTACCTAAGTGCCCTGATTTCCGAGAATACTGTGGTGTTATGCATCCCTGAGAAATTTTCCTTTTAAAGCTATGAACTGCAAAGTAATTACCTGTTTATGCCCATGTGCTCCTTCATCAGTCTTAATGTAATACGTCATTTCCAGTTTGTCCTGGTTTCATCTGGGATAGAATTAATTTTCTTCCTAGTAGCTGGTATAGTGCTGTGTTTTGGATTTAGTGTGAGAATAGTGTTGATAACACACTGATGTTTTAGTTGTTGCTAGGTAGTGCTTATACCAAGCCAAGGACTTTTTCAGCTTCCCATGCTGCACTGACCGGGAAGGTGCACGAGAAGCTGGGAGGGAGCATAGCTAGGGTAGCTGACCCAAACTGGCCAAAGGCATATTCCATACCATCTCAGGTCATGCTCAGTACCTAAACTGGGGGGAACTGGGTGGGCACGGGGATCACTGCTTGGAGTCAGGCTGGGTATCGGCCAGCGGGTGGTGGGCAGTTGCACTGTGCATCACTTGTTTTGTATATTCTACTATTATTATCATTATTATTTCTTCCTTTGCTGGCCTATTAAACTGTCTTTATCTCAACCTACAAGTTTAACTTTTTTTCTTTTTTCCAATTCTCCTCCCCATCCCACCAGCGGGGGGGGTTGAGCAGGCAGCTGTGTGGCGCTTAGTTGCTAGCTGGGGTTAAACTGTGATACATTTGATATCTATCTTTAATCATTCAATAATGAAATGCTATGTCTGCTTTCAGATGTTTAATCAGGAAATGAAAATCCTCTCTCCCAGGCTGCCATGCACAGTATGTATCCAAGGCAGAAGAAACACGTGTCTAGAGATGAACTTTAAAAATGAGGGACCAGTGTGATGTTTTAAGGCCAGATTCTTCCTGCCTATTGGAATATAGAAAGTACTTGTCCCGATGTTGTGCAGGTGGGGATCGCAGAAGTCAAGGAGAATTAGAGCCTTGTGCGTAGCAGAGGGCAGACAGTTACTGTAGGCCTGGTTTGGGGGAGCAGAGCTGCAGGCTGACCTCGGCATCTCTCGGTGGTGGCCAGTGAAGCGGGAGACAGGGCTGTATGGCAGAAGTCGCCTGCGCCTCTCGCACGGCTCTATGTGCCTGGAAGCCTTTTGCTGACTCTGTTCGAAGAGCAGGCTGCTACTGCATGTTACAGTCCCTTGTAAAGCTGGTTTTATGCTTGAATATTTGTGTAGGCTGAGGGGTTCTTTTGGTATATTTGTTTCGGTTTTTCTTCCCTTCCTTTCTTCTCTGTCACCGCCATATTAAGAGGAACTAAGGCTACAATTTCACTTGGAGAGAAATTAGGAAACCAACATACAACGAGGAGCTCTTCATTTTCAGGAGGGCTGTACAGAAATACAGTTTCACGCAGAAGCTGTTTCTGAGGACAGAGAAATACACTATCAAAAATGCTAATAGTTTAAGTAGTTTTACTGTCCATTTTAATAGGCCATAGTACATCTTTTTAAGTCAGTTGGCAAAATGTACACGTACACTTCATATTTCATTTGATGTTTTGACAGAGACAATTGCTCTCTCTCAGGTTTTGGCAATCTGCGCAATTCTGTTTACATGAGAATTTTTTTTTGCTGCTGCTGCTTTTGAAATAGAAATGGATATTAAGAAGTTCCATATTTTTAAAAACTGAGAAAAATGGAATCAGACAGTGAAAATACTGACTTTCCTAACATAAGACAGCTGACACGAAAGATTGAGTGGTTGGTGTATAAAAAGTTTTTCTTATCTGCTCTGTCCCCAGTCTTTAATCAAATTTCTTCTTTCAGTAATGCTTATGAATTTTGTAAAACTTAGGGGGGAAAAAAAAACTTTTGTAAAACTTCTTGAGGAAGAAATTGAATCAGGTTAATGTAATCTTGTTTGCTGATACTGAAACGTGAAGTCAAGTATTTTTAAGGGCTAATATACATTATTGAGTGAAATCTTATTTTTTCTGCTTTGCCGCAATTTATCTTTTATCTGGAAACACAGCAAAGTTTAATAACCTAATTTGCTCTGAATAAATTTTGAGTCTATAAACTTCAGCATTTGAGTCTGTTAACTTCAGAGCAATCCAGTTTGGTAAGAATGTTATCATAGTGTGCTGAGAATTTCTGGAAGAGATATACAAATAGTGTTCAGTCCTAAGAAACATCTTTCTGGGTGTGTCATTTTAGTTTAATGACTCCTGGGAAAATAATTCTATTCTGGGTTGGTTTTTTGTTTGGTGATTGGGTTTTTTTGACACAATCAACTGAGCTTTATGAATGGCTGTGTCTTAATATAAACGTACCATTCTGTTGCTTCTTTGGCGTGAACCTTGCCATATATATTTTTATGAATGTACAAAGGAAGTGCCGGGATCTTTTTTTTTCTTGGAAGCTGTGCTAGAACTGCTTTTATGAGATGATGAATTTGTGTGCTATTTTATATCTTGCAGCCTGAGGAGCTGCTGCTGTGTATGCTTAGTAAGCTTTATAGCACCTTTGCTGTCTGTAAAACCCATGAAACTACTTTTTCACTCATTCTAGAAAGCATGGAAAATGTTCTTAACTTTATTTGTTAATTATATGTTACTGCATAGTCACAAGTCATACAGAGATGGAATTCACCAATTAAATACCGTAATTATTAGGTTCAAACATAATTGTGTGTGCTGGATCAATAGGTCCCTGGTATTGTGCCAAATACAATGAGGATTTATCCTTTGATGGACACATGAGATAAAATCCAGTTTTGAATGTAGAAGGTGAATTAGAGTTACCTAATGCATTACAAACCTGTCTTTTTGTACTTCAATCTGAAGTAATTCCTGCACAGTGTTTTTGAAAAAAAAAAAAAAAATTCAAAGTGTGGAAGAAATTACAATGTGTGTTTGTTTTAGATGAAGTGTATACAATTTGATCTCAAAGAGTGAGGTAATTTAAGTAATGAGTTCTGATTTAGTTACTGAGAATTCTGTTTTCAGGAGTCGGCATTGACAGTACGTTTCTGTTATTTCTAAATTTGAGCCTTCCTTTCGCCATGTAATGTAGTCTTCTGGGATTTGTCTTAAAGTAGGATTTGAGATGTCTTCCAGCTCAGATTTGCCCTGAAATATATTCATGTCTATGTAGTCCTTGTCATAAGTTCAGATGATACGTCTTCTTCCCTGTACCTGCATCTCAAAGCTCTAGATCCTTCGTTCATTCTCCACTTTTTAACAGGCAAGGTCTCCAGCATGTTGCCACACACATTATTTTTATTTTAGAAATGCTGTTTAATGCATTTTTACCCCAAGACAATAATAGTGTGCATGTGCTGGTTAATTTTTGTGTGGTTGTGTTTGAAGTATGGGGCTTAGTTTTTTTTGTTGGTGTTGAGTTTCTTCTGGTTTATGCTATAGAGAAAGCAAAGTTTAATCAACACTTACATTGCTGTAGTGTTTTTTCTGCTATGGTGGATTTGATTGAGTCAGACTTTCTCTTACCCATCTGACAAATAAAAGAAATGAAGAGCAGGAGGTCTCCGTATAAAGAGTCTTGTGGAAAGTGTGGTAACTTCATTTATAATATCAGGAAGTGAATAATCTTGCTTAAATAGGTGGAACACGTAAGCTGATTTATTAATTTTTTCCTCAGATTTTTGTCTTGCTATCTCCATTGTATGTATTCTTCAGTCTTAAGTCTCCACCTACAACAAAAGCCAGCAGTGAATGATGCAAGTGCTGACTGTATCTGTTTGGAGTAAGAATTTTTAACAACTTGGTTCCACAAAATATCTGACTGTATAGCATCTAGTAGAACGTTATCTGTGTTTTCAGGTGCACTACAACGTTGGCAAAAACCTGGCTGACAAAGGAAATCAAAGTGCTGCAATCAAATACTACAGAGAAGCTGTAAGGTATTTGGAATTTTACTGCTTTAATGGACTATCCTCAAATTGCTTTGATGTTTAACATTAAGAAAATGCTTAGGTATTCATTTTCATGATCTGCAGTACTGCAGAGCTAACAGTTTGCATAGAGTAATACATATCACATGCATAGTAATCATCTCTTAAAATTTAAATTTTAGGTTGAATCCAAAATACGTACATGCCATGAACAACCTTGGAAATATTCTGAAAGAAAGAAATGAACTCCAAGAAGCAGAGCAGTTGCTGTCCTTAGCTGTTCAAATACAGTATGTTTAGAACACTACTAAGCAGTGTTTTGCACCAACTGAACAGATATGATACAGTAGGATTTTTGTATTCCAAATACTCAGTTGTCCTCTTCCCCCTGCCCCCCTTTGTTTTTTCTCCCCCGTCAATTTGCCCAGACCTGATTTTGCTGCTGCATGGATGAATCTAGGAATAGTACAGAACAGTTTAAGAAGGTTTGAAGAGGCAGAGCAAAGCTACTGGACAGCAATTAAACACAGGAAAAAATATCCAGATTGCTACTACAATTTAGGGCGGTTGGTAAGTGCTTTTGAATAAGTGATAGCTATGACATTAGTGTGTGTGTGTCTATACGTATGTAATCCTGCTGTACTGTTAAATGCTGATAGTTATTCCAGTTTGCTTGATTTGTAGTTCAGGGTGATTTCGTATTTTCAGTAGTTTTCCTGTTGCTTTCCCAGTGTCATTTCCATACCACCTTTAGTAGTCCAACATTTTCATATAAAGATACGTAACCAAAAATACAGGTTGTGTTCTTTTGTTCAACAGGTATTATTAATCATTTGGCAATATTAGACTGTTTTGCAGTCATTAGTATATTTAAACAAATTGTTAGGTAGAACTCTGCCAAAAAAAAATCCATTTAGATTACTGGAAATATTTCTATCAAATATTTACTTATTCTCTTGTGTAGATTTCTAAATTGCATGTTGGGCTTTTTCCCCATCCTGTTGTACGTGCATATTTGAAAAGACGGGTGCCCAGAGAGAAGCAGTGTAAAATGAGTACACAGCAGTCTGTCTTCCATACTATTCTACTGTTCTTTTTACGTTTCTTATTTTTGTCATAAAAGCAAGTTCTACTAGAATGGAATGAGACATTAATGACTCTTTAGTGCATGATAAGAAGGTAAAACAAATCAGGGTGAAATTACTGAGTTTTTCCTTCTTTTTAGTATGCAGATTTGAATCGCCATATAGATGCATTGAATGCCTGGAGGAATGCTACAGTTCTGAAACCAGAGCATAGTTTGGCTTGGAACAATATGATTATATTGCTTGATAACACAGGTATGAGCCCATTTTGAATGTTTTAATGAATAATTCAGCATCTTGCAAAACTTAAAGCTTTATCTGCATTTATGTAAAAGGAGTTCTGCCTTTTACTTGGCTACCAAGACACTCTCTATCAATGTAAAAATACCTTCTGACTCAATAGTTTTCAAGCATCACTTGAAATCCAGCCCATAAATTCAATTTCTGATGCTTGTTTGAAATGCCGTCATTGTGCAAGCACGTTTTTATTATAGACCAGACTACAGAGCATTTGCATTTGTGCTTTCGTGTTCATCTGAAAGTGTTATCTGTTGAAAACGAAATAGAGGTTTTCTATTTTCTTATTCTGCAGCGCTTTACATTTGTGTGTGTGCGTGATACCTGGTTTTCTTTAAAAATGCATGTAATCAGCTATTCGTACAATATGCTTGCTTGCAGCGTGAAAAGTAACTAATAAGGCTGTGATAAAAGATGCTTTCTCTTTTTCCTCTACATGGGCTCCCAGGCAATCTAGCTCAAGCAGAAGCAGTTGGAAGAGAGGCCCTGGAATTAATACCTAATGATCATTCCCTTATGTTTTCATTGGCAAATGTGCTGGGGAAATCACAAAAATACAAGGTAGGTAACTAGAGCTTTCTGAGCATTGGGTTTTGGGGTTGGTTTTGCCTGTTTAGACTCTGTGTAAGTTTTGTGTAGAAACTGTTTGGGGAGGTTGTTGTGGACTATGACTTAGATAACCAGGTTTCAGTGCCCATTTCTGTCACAGTATTGCTGTGTGATTCTGGCCTAAGTTCATCCCACCTTATCTGAGATGCCTGTGTTGGGAACATTGCTACCATAAGCTGTGTCAGTGGTCAGTGGAGAGAAAGAGGCTCTTAAGCACACTAGAGGGCACTTGGGACCTTGTATTGCTTCACGGCGGATAGAACGAGCCTGCTCTAACTTAGAGGCCTTGGTTCAGGAACTAAAATGAGAGGTGATAGGCTAGTCCTTGTGCTTTTGGTATGTAAAGAAAGCAAGGTTTACCATTACCCTTACACGTTCAGAGTTCTAGCCTCTTTGCCTCAGACACTATCCAAAATAGAGGTATTACAGATTTGGCAGTCCCAGATTGAGGATTGGATGCCTGAGTAATCCCAGAACATTAGGAGAAAAAGTCCACTCATTGAGCAGTGTATTGAACTTTCTCTTGGATGCAGTGGACCAGCCTGCGAGTGGTACCTCAGCATTAGCTACTTACATTTACAAGTAGTAAATCGTGGAATGGTTTGGGTTGAAAAGGACCTTATAGATCATCTAGTTCCAACTGTAAGTGTAATGGAACTGATGAGAATGAGTTATTTTCCAAAAGGAATTGTATGAGCTAATAGAGAATAAATCATACACAATTAATATATTGAGTTGTTTTAACTGAGTCCGTAGTCACTGATGTATGTATGTGATAGGAACAAATTAATAATCAGGGAAGTTTGTTGTATTCCTCAGAAAAACATCGTTTACTGAAGTATGGCTTTTGGGGGTTTTGATGGCTTTTTGATAGTGATAATGTCATCAGCACTGAAGGAACATCCTCAGTACATGCAAAGTTAAGAAGATTTTATGAAGTTAAACTTTTCAGAATAGATACATTTTTCCACCATTTACTATGCTTAAATTTCTACATTCCTGTTCAACTGTGGAGTCATGACCTGTCCATTTGTGAAGCCAGGGCCTGTGACAACCCAGCACTTGCTTTTGTTTGTGTTAGTGATGCTATTAGACACCCCATTGCTGTTTCTTGGCTGGTTTTTTTTTCCGTACACCCTATTTCTTTTCTCTCTCCACCTGAGACTATTATAAAATATGTATTTTAGGTTACTTTAACAAAGTTCCAGAAAGATACAAATTAACATCCAGAATGTATAAGGGATGAGATTATGGAGGAGGTAATTGCTAGGATTATTTTGGTGAGTCATGACTGTGAAAGAATAGAGGATTGTATAGTTATTCATCAAGAAGAGTATGCAGCATGACAGAATATGGAGCATTTACAATGAAATAAGTGGAAAAAATAAGTTTAAAACCAGCTAGAAAACCTTTCCAGGTGTAGGAGAAGCAATTCTGTCTTAGTAGATTTTAAAAATAAAAAAGGAGGTAGTGATTTGATTGCTAGCTCTGAAAGTTCATTATGCTGCAGAGGAATGTGTTGGAGACAAAGTAGAAATGATAATAGGGGGAAATGAAGCTTTCAAGTCAGCGTCCTGAATAACGCAAAAGGAGCAGTAGAGCCCAGGGAAGAAAGCAGGGAGCCATTGAGTGTTTTAGTAGTTCAATATGAAGTAGCAGGTTTGCATAAAGCAAAAAACTTAACTAGTAACTTGAAATTGATAGATTATAACAGGAGAGCAAATTAAGGGAATTGGAAAGTAAGCTCACTTAGAAAAGGTTATGATCTCAGCGGCTGTATTTTGCATCGCCTGGAAAGAGGAGATACAAGTTTTATTTTAAGTGGGAGAATGCTAAATGGCAATAAAAAGCATGGAAAATCCAGATTTCTTGTCTACCCCCTCACCATGTAAAAGCAGAAAGAAGTGGATGGCTCTTTAAGGATTTTTATTGAGTGTTCTGGATTGGAAGGGGGGAGGGGGGGATGGAGACTGTCAAGGTGATGGAGGTAATTTTCAGAGGGCTGCCTGGCTGTGTCTGATGTGTTGTATAACCTCAGGCATTTCATTTATTAGGTTACTTGTTATGTGTCTGTATAAAAGTTGTTGCTGTAAAGTAAGATTTGTTCTGTGGTTTTTTGTTATCTTTTATTTTATAAGTCATTGAGTCAAAAAGGTTTTAATATGTTATGAAAGATCTCCTCCCAATAAGCACACAATATTCAACTTCAGTTTCAAATGCACTTTGATTTTCAGCAGAAGATGATTTTCCTAAGTGACCAAAACACCCAACCCATTATGATTTCTGTTTGTATCTACTCATGAAGGATTTATTGTTCCAGAAACAAAAGCACATAAAGGATGAGCTGTTTTGGTGGTTTTGTTTTGTTTTTTTAATTAACATCTGTTACACCACGTTAGAGTTCTCCTTTAAATGCTTGTTCTTGTCACAATGGATGAAGAACCAAGCTATCTTTAGTTCTTTGAAAATATGTGTGCTGTATTTTTGTGATGTATACATCTATGCTTTTTCTGTAAAAAGTACATGAAATCAAAACCATTCAGCATTTTTTGTATTTGAAATAAAGCCAGGCTACAATTTTGTGCTGTGGTCTTGGCAGCAGATGGAATGCAGTGTGCTTACCCAAAGGCTTTGCTATATGCAGTGTGCAAGTTTCTTGGCAACACTTAAAGATTTTGCAAGATAGAGCAATTTGAAATATCACCGGATGTACTGGAGTGTATATTTACTGCATATATCTACAGTAATAGGAATATGATGCACCTTAAATAGCCTTTAATCAGCTAGTATGCTTCTGTTAGCTGCTGAGCAAAGCAGTGGTGATAAAAACGTTTTCAGCATGTAGTTGAAGATGCATGGTAATGGCAGCCAACTCTGAGAATCTATTTCATTAAATTTTCTGGGTACGCATTGCACATGTTGTCCCACTGTGCTTCAGCAGTGAAAGGACGAGTCCATACATGAGGTGCTTCTCTTTTGTGTAGGTGGCAACTTTTAGGCGTAAAACTGAATTAATTGGACAGCACATCTTTCACTTGATTGCTATTAACCTGCCCAGTGAAGTAAGCAGAGAATTACTTATTAGGCCAAAATATTAAAATTTGCAGTGGAAAGAAATACAACTTTTGGGGACTTCTGACTACTACGTGCTTTCAAGTGCCAGTCCACTGCTGATTTTTGGGCTTGGATGGTTGTATGAAAAAAGGAGGTTATCTTGCAACACCACTGGACTTGCTAAATATTTGAGTCTCAGTATGTTTCTCGGGTGACTAAGTTAGATTCATATAATAATTTTGACTGGAAGTGATGTCCAGAGGTTATGTAGTCCAAACCATGACCCAAACCAGGGCCATCTCCAGTTGAACCTTGAACACCTGTACAGATGGAGATTCTAAAACCTCTCTGGACAGCATCTTCCGGTGCTTGACCACACTTACGGTAAAAAAAAAAATGTTTCCTTTTATCTAATTGAAATTTCCTGTATGCCGGCTTGTATCCATCGTGTTGCATGCCATCTCACAGACTTGGGAGAAAAGTCTGTCTCCATCTTTTGGACTAAATGACCTTTGAAGGTCACTTCCAACCCAAACTGTTCTGTTGATTCTATTCTATCTTCTCTGTATCATCTGATCAGCAATAAGGTCTTCCCTTCATCTTCTCTTCTGAAGGCCGAAGAGATCCAGTTCTTTCAGCTGCTCCTTGTATGTCTTGTGCTCCAGCCTCCAACTGTCTCAGTGGCTCTCTGCTGGACTTCACTAAAGTATGTCCATGTCTTTCCTGTAATGGAGAGCCTCAACCTGAACACATACTCCAGATGTGGTCTTGCAGGTGCTAAACAGAGGAGAAGGATTACTTCCCTGGACCTGCTGGCTGTACTTCTACTTAATACAGAGCAGGATGTGGTTGGTCATCGTTGCTGTGAGGGTATGCTGATGGCTTTTATTCAATTTGCTGTCTGTCAGGCCCACCAGATCCATTTCTGTAGACCTGTTTCCTAGACAGTTGCCCCCCAGCCTGTACTTTTGCATGGGGTTATCTCATCCTAGATGTAGGACTTCATGAGATTTCTGTAGTCCAATTCTGTTCAACATCTTCCTTACTGATCTGGATGATGGGGCAGAGTGCGCCCTCAGCAAGTTTGCAGGTGACACCAAACTGGGAAGAGTGGATGATATGCCAGAGGGTCATGATGCCATCCAGAGGGACCATGACAGGCTGGAGAAACGGGCTAGCAGGAAACTCACGCAGTTCAACAAGGAGAAGTGCAAAGCCTTGCAGCTGGAGAGGAACAATCCCAGGCACCAGTACAGGCTGGGGACCACCCAACTGGAAAGCAGTTTGGCAGAAAACATCTTTATCAATGATCTGGATGAGGGGATTGAGTGCTCCCTCAGTAAGTCTGCAGATGACACCAAGTTGGGTGGGAGTGTCAATCTGCTTGAGTGTAGGAAGGCTCTGCAGAGGGATCTGGACAGGCTGGATCTATGGGCCAAGGCGAACTGTATGAGGTTCAAAAAGGCTAATGGCTGCGTCCTGCACTTGGGTCACAACAACCCCATGCAACGCTACAGGCTTGGGGAGGAGTGGCTGGAAAGCTGCCCAGCAGAAAAGGACCTTGGGGTGTTGGTCAACAGCCAGCTGAACATGAGCCAGCAGTGTGCCCAGGTGGCCAAGAAGGCCAACGGCATCCTGGCTTGTATCAGGAATAGTGTGGCCAGCAGGAGCAGGGAGGTGATCGTGCCCTTGTACTCAGCACTGGTGAGGCCGCACCTGGAGCACTGTGTTCAGTTTTGGGCCCCTCACTACAAGTAAGATGCTGAGTTGCTGGAGCGTGTCCAGAGAAGGGCAATGAGGCTGGTGAGGGGTCTAGAGAACAAGTCTTATGAGGAGTGGCTGAGGGAGCTGGGGCTGTTTAGTCTGGAGAAGAGGAGGCTGAGGGGAGACCTTATCGCTCTCTACAACTACCTGAAAGGAGGTTGTAGTGAGGCAGGTGTTGGTCTCTTCTCCAAACTAACTAGCAATAGGACGAGAGGCAATGGCCTCAAGTTGCATCAGGGGAGGTTTAGATTGGATATTAGGAAAAATTTCTTTACTGAAAGAGTGGTCAGGCATTGGAACAGGCTGCCCAGGGAAGCAGTGGAGTCCCCATCCCTGGAGGTTTTTAAAAAACGTGTAGATGTGGCACTTCGGGACATGGTTTAGTAGGCCTGGTAGTATTTGGTGGATGGCTGGACTCGAAGTTCTTAGAGGTCTTTTACAACCTATGATTCTATGATCCTTCCTCTCCACTAATGAGGCCGCACCTGGAATGCTGTGTCTAGTTCCCAGAGACTCATGGACATACTGGAGAAAATCCAGCAAAGGGCCACAAAGATGATGAAGGGACTGGAGCATCTTTCCTGTCGGGAAAGGTTGAGAGAGCTGGGACTGTTTAGCCTGGAGAAGTCTCAGGGGGGAGGATCTCAATGTATATAAATACCTGAAGTTGCAAAGAGGGTGGAGCTGGGCTCTTTTCAGTGGTGCTGAGTGACAGGACAAGAAGCAGTGGGCCCAAACCAAAACATAGGGTGTTCCCTCTGAACATCACAAAATGCTTTTTTACTGTGACTGAACACTGGTGCAAGTTGCCCAGCAAGGCTGTGGAGTCTCCATCCTTGGAGATGCTGCCTGGACAGAGTCCTGGGCAGCTGGCCCTGCCTGAGCAGGGAGGTTGGACCAGAGGACCTCCAGAGGTCCATTCCAACCTCAACCATTCCAGGATTCCTGCTAGTCCATTTCTCTGTCCTGTCCAGGTCCCTCTGAATAGCAGCTCCCCCCTCCAATGTGTTGACCACTCCCTCCTCTTAGATGCTATCTGTAACGTTTTTGAAAGTGCATTCAGTCGCATCATCCAAAACGTTAATGAAGACAGTACATAGTATGGGTTTCAGAGACCAGTGCATCCAGGAACATTAATAGTCTGGATATGAGCATACTGGAACTGCTGCTTATGCCAGTGAAAAGCCATGCTAAAACTTGCATTATGGAGTGATATACTCCCTAAATTTCCAGACATCTGGTTCGTTTGTTCACTCCTGTCCAAGTATTCCTTCTCCTGAAACAGGATGTCCTGCAAAAGGATTTGCCAAGAACCCTGGGATTTGTAATTTCCTTGACCTGAGAAGACAAAGGCACTTTCTGTATTAGTCTCTCCTGGCTTCAGAGTGGCAGCCTTTGTGCTAATGAGTGCTTTGAAAAGAACACGTAGTTTGGGTTTGAATTTGGACATACTGGGAAGCTCTTAAGTCACTTGAAGTTGGGTGACTCAAACTTGACATCAGAAATTTCTTGTGCCCTCAGGCACCCTTACAGAGCCTTATTTCATGCTTCTCATGTAAGACGGTGGAACCAAAAACCTGGCTGACAGGTTTCCTTTTTCAGTAGATCCTGTGTTGTGTTTTGTGGATATAAGTAATAAAAGCGTAGCACAAAGGAAAGGCCTCTTCCCCAGGTTATTCTCACATACCTCAGACAGCAAGTATGTGCATTCAGATGGAAGCCTACCACACTGAGGTAATTTTATCTTCAGGTCATTTGCATTGGAACTGAATAAGCAACTCTCCCTAAAACACAGCACAGAAATCTATGTAGAATTCACTCTCTGAAATATCTAAACTTGCATGCAAGCAAATAAATATGTTCCATTTGGATTGGGGGGGGTGGTGTATCTTTTTAAACTTCTGCAGGAAATACGCGCTGGAACAAAAGATCTATATTAGCAACTAGTTTGGGAAAATAGAAGTGTTAGAAGAAATTTAGCAGTAAACTGTTGTCTGAATATTTGGTGAGGAAGCTCAGCTTTTCAAAGAAGTACTTAGATGTCAACAGGCCTAAAAGTACACACCGCAAGTGGGAATATAGGGAAGATAACTTGTGAGGAAATGTGAGCAATATTTTTTTTTTTTTTAAGTAACAAGCAGTCAGCTACTCTTCATTGAGAACCGTGTTGAAACACCTGTTCGAAAGGGGTTTGCTAGAATGCCCCAATTTTAAATGCTAAAAAACTATTTTAAAGGGCAGGGTGTCTAACAGCAGTTTGCTGAGATACTGAATCATATTATCCTTAACTTGATTGAATAAGCAGGGAAAACTTCAGTAAGTGATGTTGAAAAAGAATAAAACTATAAAAAACAAAAGAATTTAAGTAAACTGCTTTGCAAACTTCACTAGTGCTTGATAGCTCTCTGCTAAAATACCAGCAGCCTGTGAAAGCATGGCACTATTACTGTTTTCTGGAGGCTGTAGTCACCTGAGCTACAGGATCATGCAGGCCTAGAATATATAAACGATGGTATCATATAGATATGGCATAGTTTGGGAGGGTTTTTAATTACAGTCATGGGTAAATTTTCTATTATTTTATATACTACAAGAGTAGACTCTCCTGTTGACTTGTTCTTCTAAATTATTCAGGAATCTGAAGCTTTGTTCCTCAAGGCAATTAAAGCCAATCCAAACGCTGCCAGTTATCATGGTAATTTGGGTAAGAGCCTTTCTAACTCTTATCAGCTGTATTGTTTGTTTGCTTCATATTCGTTGTGTTTAAAAAAAAAAAAAAAAAAAAAAGGCAGTCTTTTGAGAGCCTTCTTCCTACTGGGCAGATTTCTGTTTTACTTCCTAGAAAAAATGCCCGCCAGAAGGACAGGGCAGTAAACCAGAAAAGCTGTCACACAATATGACAGATCAAGAGGGCTGTACAATCCAGCCCAGAGGTGGCTGCACTTTAGTGCCTGCAAATTGGTTCATTTATGCTACGCTTGTAACCCGCAATGAGCTCACCAGATAAGAGCTGCCATTTATGGCTGCAATGTAATTCATTCCTTCATCATTCCCATGCCAGTTCTGCTCCCAGGCTTTGCTCCTGCATTTGGCAGCAGAACAAGCAGCTACTGTGCCACCAGCCAGGGAGAGACCCTCACTGGAAATAAATGCTTTAATGTTGTTTTCCAAGTGATTGGCAAGATTGCACGTTATTCAACAGTATTGCTAATGAAATTCCTCATTCATGTTCCAGCTGTGCTTTATCATCGCTGGGGAAATCTTGACTTAGCAAAGAAGCACTATGAAGTCTCTCTGAAGCTTGATCCTATGGCACCCGGGACCAAGGAAAACTACAACCTCCTAAGAAGAAAACTGGAACAATTGCAAAAGAAAGGCGGTGCCTGATGTTTCTCTTCAGGTTGTCCGTGCATGCTGTTTATGATTAATGTTACATGGTTACTTTTGACCATGTAAAGCATTCAGTCATTATTTCTCAAAAATAATAATGCCACCAGCAATGCACACTTGAATGTCCAATTATGCCCTCCTACAGATCCTAACATTTCAGCTGCAGTTTGGGGGATCGTTTTCGTTTTACTCTTGAACTGCTTTTAAAGTCCCTTAGAATGTTTTTATAGGTGTATGAAAGCAATGCAGATGGAATTTCACAGCTTTCACTTGTAATTTGATATCTTCATCTGACTTTTTAGTAGCCGGATGAATATCAGAAGGCAGTTTTATTTCTGAAAGTGATTCTAAAAAAAAGTGCAATTTCCTGTTTAAATCCTGATCTTTTCAAGTACAAAGAATATCTGGCCACTGCAGTTTTATTACTGCCTTCTACTGCCAGTCCTGCAGAGCCAGCAGAAGAATGGATTCTCTCCAGAATGTCAAGTCTGCTCTTGTAATTTGAGTTACACCCTTGTTCTTGTTTCTGGCATAACTTGAAGTGTCAGATTTGTGGAGGCGTAAATGAGGACAAGGATTTGACCATAAAGGTTTGTCAGCCAGCATACTGCTGAGGTATGCTCGAGTGGAAAAAATATTCTTGGATTAAGACGGAGACTTTAGCAAGCAGAAAAGGGAAAAGAAGTGTGAGGTGACAGGGAGTCAACTAGAGGTTCTCTTCGTGCAGGCAGCCTCATCTAGCACAGACAACTTGGGCAACAAGTCAGAATTGTTTTAGCTCCTGCCGCAGGTCAGTGGTCTAAATACAGTATAGCGTCTAGGGGAGCTAATTCCTGCATTCTCAGGTATTTCATTCCTTTCTGGTTCGGCTCCTGTGTTGTTGGTGAGCAAGGAGAGCATTTCTGTAAAAAAGTAACTGGGCAGAGCACCTGACCTTGGCTGTTGATGTATTAACTGGAAGAAACTCGGATTCACCTTTGTCTCCCATGGCTCATGCGTTCGCTGAAGCGGCGGTTAAATAAGCAGAGCTGTTAATGCATAAACTGATCACACTGATGTGGGATGATTCAGAGAGGGTACACGTTGACACAGTGTCACTTTTCAAAACGTGCTGTGCTTTAAGACGTGTTTAAACTCCGGCTGTCCAGAGGCGTTTGTCTTGTGCTAATATCTACATTCCTGCTTCAGGAAGTAGTCATGTCTATTTATTTGTTGGGTTTTTTTCTTTGAGATTGGAAGATTGCTATTGGATGTGAAAATTGAAGAACTTAACCTGTCTTTGCATATTCCTTTATCCTTTCCCTCTGTCCCCACTCATAGGAAAAAATGATCAATCTGATATTTGCAGTTTTCATAGCTCGTCCAATGATTATTGTATAGAGATTGTGGAATGTTCTCCGTGCACAACTCACTTATGCGGAGAAGCATTTAAAGTGTAGAGGGAATGGCTGCTGTAGGACAAGACGTCGTGTGACCTTGCCACCTGACCACCGTGTAACCATTCTACATCTATACTATGTTTTCAACCTAGGCTATGTTTACATTATAGATTTGCCTGGAAAGGGCATTTGTTCTTGAAAGTTGTTTCAAGAACCAAGCATGCCCACAGAGCACACTGCAATACTGCAGAGCTACCAAAGCATCCTCTGACAAAGCTAGCTGGGGTACTACAAGTAGTGCAGCTACTTCAACGTCATATTCGTGCCAGACTAACTATAAATCTGGCCAGCAAGGCTGTGGTAGTGTGGTGCTGTCCACAGATTTGGCTCTGAATGAATGAATATGCTTACATTATATAGTATGTTGCCATACTGATTTTAGTTGAGGTACCAGAGGCATGTATTTGTGCTAGGGCGGTGCTCCTCTCCTGGTAATGAACCCTGTTTCTCAGCAGGACTAATGAGTTTATGTAGGGTACTGAGTTCATGGCATTTGCTTCCATTTCTTCTGGTTTTTGGACAGAATTTTCAGAAACTAGTTTCTGAATATCTGTGCAGGATTTAAATGTGCTCTTTGATAAGTATCTGTACTGATCCAGCAGAACGCTGCACCCACATGGCTAGTCATCTTCTGTTAACCAGCATCGTTTAGTCAGTACCAATGTTTGTGTCTGAAATACTGAAATCAATTCACCCTTCAGTACAAAGAGCAGACTTCTAAGGCTTTCCATACGTAGCCTGTTATTCATCAGATACAGAGAACGCTTAGCTGCCTCACTCATGAGGTATTAGAGAGCTGGGATCTGGCTGGATGAGCTAGTTTACAGCAGAACAGAGATGTGTTTAGTATAGTCAGGTCTTTTCTGTATATTTGGAATATGACACACTGAGTTTAAATTATTCTCATCATGAAGTTCACATGTATGTTTTTTCCCTGTTGCCTGCCATATTAGCTTTACAGAAATCCGGTAGATCAATACTGTGTATGAGGTATGAATTCTCCCTCGGTTATTATGAACCAAAGTTGTGGGAATTCCTCTGTGGGAGTCAGTTTGTCCTTCTACTGAAGAGTCTTGGATGGAAGAGACATGCCAACAAATTGGATGTTTGATATCATTTAAATAATTTTCAGTGGTATAGAAATTCAATGTGATTGCTTGTATGATGGTAATAAGAATACACTTATGTCTGAGCATGATGTTGAGGCAGAATTGGGTTCAAAAGAAGCAACAAACAAGGCTGGTTTTTTAATTAAAAAATCCTTAAGACTTTCAAGATTGCTAAATATTTTTTTACTTTATTTTCAGAAATATTTTGAGAGTGCAAATAATACAGTGAGTTTTATTAAAATGGCTATAATGTTAACCTTTTGCTTGTTTTTTCATACCTCATAACTGACTCCTGGAATAGCACAGAACACGCAACCTGAAAGAGAAAAAGGTGAAGAAAAAGTGGGTTTGTACGTAACTGTTTTTACAGACATTGTCTGTCTTTCCAGCGTGCTGGATTTTTCCCCACGTTACCTTTCCACCATTGCTAGTTACAGAAGATTAAAGTTTCTTGCTTATCAGCTGGCCTGCTTGATTCTGCAATGAAATTAAGAAACCTGGATACTTTTTTTTTTCAAAGATTGCTTGTTCAAATACTGTTCTGAGGAGAGAAATACAGAATGATTCAATGCACAGAATGGAGTCAGAAAAAGACTCACAATGACTGCTGTGGATGACAGTCTCTTTTCAGCAAAAACTTCCGAGGGAGTTCCCTAATTGGATGTTTCTGTCATGTTTAGACCAATGCCATGTACATGAAGTTTCCTGTTATTTAATTTCATACTTAGGATTTAAACTTTAGAGATGTGGTTTGTGTGTGTGTGTGTGTTTATGAGCAGTCAGAAATAAAAATCTTCAATACTTTTGAATGGTTTGTTAAAAATAAAGAGCCTATTCATTTGGAACGTGTTTACTTCATATTTGAGATACCTGCATCTGGGGTTTAGGATTATTCATCCTAATTTCTCTGTGTGGTCACTGGGAAAAAAAAATAGGAAACCTGAAACATGATTCTTCATCTAAAGAGAGCATCTTTAGAACATGAGGCAGCGTGTACTTGGAGCAGGTGTTCCTCTTCCCCGACTTCGAAGGGTAACTAAGGTGATGGGCTCGTGTGTGTGAAGAAAATCTCACTGCTGCTTTCAGTTGAAGTGATCTGGTCCCATACACCTCTAGCAGTGTCGTGCGTGATCTGCACCAAGAATACAAAATGATTGGCGTTGATGCAGATTGGCAGGTCCTGGCCTTGAGAGAGGGTTACAGTAGCTGGATGAGGGAACAGGATGAGGCAAATTAAGAGAGCTTTCTGCAGACAGCTAAATTTATGTGGCTGAGAAAGCATCTGAATGTCAGTTCTCTGCCTATGGAAACAGAACATTCAGGTCCAGTTCGATCGATTGTTAGCTTGTCTGTGATCACAATAAATTCAATGCCTTCTTGCTGAAATGACTTTTGGTGTCCTTCACTTTGTTTTAAAAAGCAATCTAAAGCAACTGTAAATCTGCAAAGGTGAGATTTTTTTCTGAAATTGAAGTTGATATTTCAGGCTGTAGCTGTCAGAATGTTAAATGTGATAGCATACCTCATTTCTGTATGGTGGGTTTTGTTTTAGTTGAAGTATCTTAAAATTTATTTGCAGGTTCCTGCTTGTGTTCCACATTTCACAGGAGCATAGGTCCACGCATGTACCGGTCATTACGAGTAGACTCCCGCGGGGTTCTCGATTGGCCCTTCCACTGCGTAGCCCTTCCTTCCACGGCTCTGGTGTGCCTCTGCCAAACGCGTGTTTACGAGGGCGTGCTGAACTCGACTGAAACCTGCTAGAAACAAAAGCGAGGTCACACATTACAATTTCTGTGACGTCAACGCCGAGGGAGCCAAAGGCCTGTCGCGTACCCCTGCAAGCGGCAGGTGCCCCTGGCCACCTCGGACCGCGCCATGGTGCGACGCGGCCACACGCGGGTGTGACGCTACGGACACGGCGACTTGGGTCCTGCGCGGCGCGGCAGAAGGAGCGCACAGCCACCCGCGGAAGGAGACGCGCGGCGCGGGCTGCCCTGTGGCGCGGGTGTTAGGTGTGTGGCAGCGACAGCGCACAGCGAGGGGGTCGGGGATTTTTAAAATAAGTATTTTTATTAGGAAAAAAATCCCCACAGGTACGGGAATTGGTTGCTTGTGATTGCCGGGCTGAACTGGTTTTTAATGTGGTGTCAATCGTTTTGATCGCCGATGGTACGCTCTGATTTATTTTCAGCTGAGCAAGAAGTAAATGCATTTGTAATGGATCCATGTAATAAATCTGCATTTTGCTATCTTTTTGCATAGATTTTAGTTGTGATAACGGTGTTTATTTTTGTAATAAGTTTTTGATTTAGGGTTCTGCTACAAGGAACTAGGACTAGAGACAGTGGTCTATAGGCAGTGCTCTAGGATGAGAGGCAATGGCCTCAAGTTGCATCAGGGGAGGTTTAGATTGGATATTAGGAAAAATTTCTTCACTGAAAGAGGACTGGAACAGGCTGCCCAGGGAGGTGGTGGAGTCCCCATCCCTGGAGGTGTTCAAAAAACGCGTCGATGTGGCACTTTGGGACATGGTTTAGTAAGCATGGTGCTCTTGGGTGGATGGTAGGACTTCATCTTAGAGGTCTTTTCCAACCCATGATTCTACAAGGAAGGAGATCCGCAGGGCGCGGTGGCCTGGTACCGCGACGGGCAGGAAGACGTTCCTCCCCTCAGGTGACAGCTCGGAACCTCGCCTGCGCACGGGCGTACTGGCGCTGAACGCGTCCGCCTGACCGCACAGGGCAGCGCTCGAGGGGGGTGGCGGAACGCTTGATTAATTAACTCAGCGGCTGAAACGAGGAGCGAAGGAGACGCTGCCCCGAGCGGCCTGGCCCGGCTCCAGGCGCGGAGCAGAGCGCGGGCGGGCGGCGCCCTGACGGACGGGGCGCGCCGGAGCCAGCCGGCAACAGGCTGCCCGCCCCTCCCGCCGACGCCCCGCCCCGCCGCCGGCCCCGCCCCGCCGCCTACTCCCCGGAGAGGCGCCCCGGGACGGGCAGAACGAGGCGGCCGCAGGCGGGAGCGGAGGGAGCGGTGAGCGCTGGCGAGTGAGTGGCGCGAGCCGGGGGGCGCGCGCTAGGACCCGCGCCGCCGGGGCGGGGCGGGGCGCCCCGCCCTTGCCGTCACGTGACGCGGCGGCCGCACGCTCGGGCTGAGGGGTCGGTGGGGCGGCGGGGCCATGCCGCCGGCTCCTTGGCGGGCGGGGGCAGCGGGACCGAGAGCAGCCCCGCCGGGCGCTGCGCTGCCTTCCCCCCCCGCCGCGGAAGGTGCGCCAGGCCTGCGGCGGTCCGAGCAGCGCGCCTCGGCCGGGCGGCGGCGAGCCTTCCGCGGCGGGAGGGCCGCCCGCAGCTGGGAGCGGTGCTGGCGGGCCGGGGAGGTGCGCCGGGCCTGGTGCCGGCGGTGCGGTGCTGAGGGCGTCCTCCCGGCAGAAGCGTTCGTTACGGTCCCGGTGCTCGCTTCAGCGGCGTGCCTTCCCCTCGCCAGGAGGGGCAGCGTGCGTTTGGCTGACAGATACCTGGGCTGGCGGGAGGGCGGGAAGGAGGGGGCGCGGGTGTCGGGGTGAAGGCGGGCGGTGAGGGTGGTGCCTCTGTCCTCACAAGATAACCCTTCCCGAGCATTGGTCTCTCTGCGTTGCTTGGGCCGGACTAGTTTGTTTCTTCGTTGTTTTTTTTTTTTTAATCCTCCCAAGGATTCCATTTCACTGAATTTCCTCCTTTTTCTGTACCCTTTTCCATTTTAGAATTATGTCAACCTTTTGCTTTCGAGTTAAGGTTCATTTAGCCATAGCTGTGTTAGCTCCAGACAATTAACTTCCTCGTTTTTTGCTTCAGAGCTTTTTAATTGGCTACTTCTGTAATTTTTGCTATGGTTGGAAAGCATCAAGGCAGCAAGTCACGTAGAGCGTAATGTAGAGAGGCATGACTCTCTCATGTATCTCCATGACCGAGCTGTTCATGCAGGACGGTGTGGGGAGTGGACTTGTTCTATATACTCTCCAGTGCAAGCAGGCAGTCAGCCTGGAAAAGCAATTTCTTGACAATTAAAATTGTTTGTTGTGTGACACAGGCCGTTAAGAGAGGCTTTAAATTTCTCCTGTCTGAATGAAAAATGGGCATGCTTCCATCCTTCTTCTCCCCTCCCCCTGAGAGAAGCCTTAAAAACCTAGACGTTGTCTGTAAAGTGTGGGTATGCTCAGCCAGCGCTCATCTGCTGCGCTTGCTCCATCACAGCCACCCAAGTCAGGTGAAAACCGACGTGTCTTTTTACCCAAGTGTGTTACGGCATTCTATTGCCACCGGTAAATAAAAGCCAGACGGAACAGATGGCTCTGTTACTGTCTGTCCCAAACCCAAATTGTCAGGGGTGTTAGATGTGAAATAAAAAAATGGACTTCACGTACGTTGCTAGTGTTTTAAAATCTGCACCCTGTTGCTGACAAATATTAACTGCTTAATACACGTGTCATACTTCATTTTGCTTGGGTTCTTGCAGCCTGTTTTCTCCTCGCTTCCCAAATTACCGTGGTGTTCCGCACCAGCTTCACAAACAAGCTTCTCTGAGCTTGTTCATGAGTTTGTTTTGAGACCACTGGAATGTTGAACAAAGCTTCACTCAGTTGCAGAAGAGAATGGGTCATGTTGTCAATATCTGTCACGTCAGCTACTCCTTACAAATTTTCTTTTGGTGACTCCTTGAAATGTGTGGTCAGAGTTTTTTGCTGATCGTTTTCTCATACCAGTTCAGGGCAGAAATACTGCTGCAAATGCTTCACTTAATGCAGTCTCTGCTTTTTATCCTTTAGAAAGGATCATCGTGTCAGTTCATGTTTTCCTTAGCTGATTTTTGACATGGAAAGCTAGGTGCCTGCAGAGAATACCAGGTACAAACCAGGCCTGGTTTTGCACCAGGCATCCTGCTGTCTCTCCCACCCACGGTTACGCTGAGGACAGCCTCTTCGCTTGAAGAAGTGTTGCCTAGCGTTGGCTTCAGCCCTGCTCCGAGGGGAGGCTGGGGTAGGTGACCTTCAAAGGTCCCTGCCAACCGACGTTCCTCTGACTCTTTCTGTATGTTTTCATGACTCCCAATAGTAACCCAACTGCCTATTTCAAGAGAAGTTTCCTCTTGAAAATGACTTTCAGCTGACTGCTGATGTGACCAGGATTTTTTGCCTCCTCTGCTTCTGTTGTTCGTACGGTTGCATTTGTTCTTCTTGGAGAACTTTTGGGAAGTGAGGGTACGTGACTGCCTGGTCTACGTTTCAAACTTGAGAGTGTAGGTGCAGTCACAAAGGTGCAGTTGTGAGGGTGTTGTGAACTGAAACGAGAAAAATAAATTCTAGGGCTATGTTGTGGCATTTGCCTTCTGCTGCTAACTCTGATACGCTTCTGCTCTTTGGTGGATTAGCCAAATTATTTTTCTGTGTAATCATAAGCAGCATTAATAGTTCCTGTTCAGAGCAAAAAATAAGTTCATTTCACTGTAGTTTTTGTCATCTCTTTTGAAGCAATGTACTTTCTATTCTTATTCAAGTCTTTTTCTATGTTTCTCATGTTCTAAAAGCATATGCTCTTTGAACTCAAACCTTGTCAAATAATTTTCATAACTCTCTTGATTTAAGTAGAGTGTGAAACTTGCATGAGATTTTAGGTCACATGAACTGCTTAAGCAGAGAACACTTGCCATGATAGGATGCATTTTCTGTATGAACTGATGCTACCTTTCTTTTTCCCATCTTTCAAAATACTTTTTTTTTCCCAGCATTCTGACAGAGAGGGCAAGTGTTACACAGGTAATTTAATACGAGACAGGGGAAATGTATGGATGTAGTTAAGTCATTGAGTTTGCAAATGTAATACCTTTTTCATTCTGTCTCTCTGAAGAGTGTGCTTAATACCTTTTTTCTTCAAAACCAGAACTATTCAAGCAGCAGTAAATCACTGTTCTTAAATTCTGCAGCTATTTAGAATTTTCTGGTCTTTTTCACTCCAAAAGTTTTAATTACGTTTTATGGACCATGTCAAGTACAATTCCCTTTTCCTCACTTCCAAAAACCAATTAACACTAAACGAGGACAGACTGTACCAGGAGAATATAACATTCTATTGATTTACCATTACAGTGTTTTTTAAGGATGCCCTTTACATGAAGATTTGTGTAAATTCTTTAAGTGTGGCACTTATTTGCTCTTAACATCTTCAGAAAACATATTAAATGTCACTGTCACTCCTGATTTCTCTGTCTTACAAGACACCTCTTTTCTGTTGGAATTACCCAGATAACCACCCCTCTCTGCAATGTTCTGACTGTAACGGCTCATGTCCTTGGCTAATAGCTGGAGTCACCATCATGTTGCCAACGTTCTGACAGAAGTTCTTGGCCACGTAGAATCGCTTTCTCTCATCCCTTCCCTGAAGCGTTGCCTTTTCCCTGTGCTGTGTGTTGCCACTGTAAGTGTGAGGGAGATCATTCCACCTGCTCCAGGCTTCAGCTGTGCTAGAGGATCTGTATGAGGACCATACTGCAATTTTAACTGCATATGCTATCAAATAATACAAGAGTAATTGTAAGTCTATTTCTCTTTTTCTTTCCCTCCACTCATTTTGTCTAGCCTGATACAGTCCCACAACTTCTATCATAGTATAATTCAGGTTGGAAGGAACCTTGGGGGTCTCTGGTCGAACTTCCTGTTCAAAGCAAGGTCACCTGCGTGGGCAGACCAGGTTGTTCAGGGCTTTATGCAATGTGTCTTGAAAACCTGCAGGGATGGAGACTGCACAGCCCCTCTGGGCAGCTTGCTTCAGTGTTTATCTGCATCGTGAAAACCCTTTTCCTTGAATCAAGTCAGGGCCTCTTGTGTTTTGGTTTATACCTGTTGTTTCTCGAGCTCCCACATGCACCACTGAAGAGCCTCGCTGCTTTTTCTGGATAACCTCCTCACAGGTAGGGGAAGACTGCTATTAGGTCACCCCAAAGCCACCTCTTCTCAAGTTGAACAAACCCAGTTTCCTGAGCTGCTTTTCACAAAGCAAGTGCTCCCGCCCCATGACCATCTGAACTCACTGCAGTGTATCAATATCTTCATTGTATTGGGTGGCCCGAAACTGGGTGCTGTAGTGTTGGTGTGGTCTAGTGAGCATCAAGTGAGGGGACATTATCAGCTGTCTCAACCTCCTGTTAATACAGTGCAGGGTACTCACCGCCTTTGCTGCTTGCTTTGTTCCCCAAGGTGTATTCATGACTTAAGGTAAGGATAATTAAGTTCAACCACTGAGATGTCAGAGGAAGCATGCTTCCCAGCCTGACTTGACTTCATCTTGACTGCTGTACTGCGCTTTTGGCTGAGTCCTGGCCTTCCAAGGGCAGTCAGGGTTTTAGCTTTCCTGTTAGTGAGGAAGGAGACATAGATGTTCATTTCTGATCACGGGTTTACTTACATTTTCCCCAAGTCTCAGGAATGCTTGTTGGCATTATGTCACTTTCTGGTAGCAGTATCATGAACAATTCAAATAGTATTTTGGTATATTTGGTAGTATAAAAGACTTCTCTTTTCTCCAAAATATTTTTTGCTGCTGATTTGGACTCGGTCTTCTACAGTTCTTCTCTTGCATCTCTCCATATGCTGGGTATCAGCCTGTACCTTTGCTGCAGCCTTCTGCATCACAGGGTCTACAAGTTTTCTACATATCTAGTGAAATACGTCATTTGATACATTTAGTCTTCTTGTAGGCAGACCTGTTTGCCTACAGGACTTTAAATAATTAAGTTTTATTGTTTCTACTGACACATGGTACTGATAAGAATTGTGGGTTCCTACCTCGCTACTGCCCCACCCTTTCATTTGCTTCTTTAGATTAGAGACTTGCATTTGAAATATGAGTTTCGTTGGTAGTTGATGGTGAGAGATTCAGCTCACCTCTCTTTACATCAACTGGTGAAGCCTAAATGACCAGCCTAGATTCTGAACTTTAGGAAATTAGTTAAATGAAGTGAATACTGTCTTCTGGTTCACAGGAAGTTATTAATAGTATTCTTTCTGAATTCTTGTACATTGAACCCAAGCATTTGTTGTTTAATTGCATATTAAACAAGCTACAATATGGACACTGAATTTTAGCACTAAAATCAGTATGTAATTTTAATTATGTCTGTGAATTCTATCCACTGTAACTTCTGTAAATAACAGTTTTATTATTGCTTGGACCTCAGAATCTGTGAATTTCTCTAGAAATCAAAGAACAGGTTTGATTATTTCCCATCAGGAGAGGCACAGTCCACATATAGAGTAATACTGAAAGCTAGAAGGAAAATCGAAATAAACCAATTTTCTTCAAAACATTGTTCAGAAAAATTATATTGGAAGTGAGACTGTAAGCAGCAAGTGGAAAGCAAGGGTCTTGTTTTGGTTTTGTATTGGAAGAATGGTCATTGTGGTGGTTTTGAATGACATTTAGACCTAGTGATGAACAAGGGAGTCATGTTAGTTGTGATAAGAGATTAAGGCCATTACAGGATTTTATTAGCTAATAGCTTCATTAGAAGAAATTATGGGTTGTTTTAATGCAGAGGGAAATGGTAGATAGGTAGGCCAAAGTACATAAAGGGCCCCCCTTGAAGTTGTAATCTTCTTGTCTTTAACTAATGTTGGTTTTATTCTTTAAAAAATTCTTTTCATTTTTTTTGTTTGCCGCTTCTTTTTTAAGCGAATTTAACTAATTGCATGACCTGCAGTTCACTGCAGGTGCTGGAATAAAACATTTCAGATTCTGGAAGCACATAGCGTGTGCTTCAAGCTTGAAGGGGAGTGTTTAAAGCTGTTTAATCGTTGATTTAGCATCTGTAGGTGCAATTCCTAAAGTAGAAGCTGCAAAATAATTGGTATCACAAGCAAGCAAATTTGGAGGCATAAGTGGTTCACAAGTCCAGAAGTGCAATTGGAAGACATTGCCCAGTAAAGTAACTGGTATCCAGTGAAGGGGTGTCGACCCCTTCTTTGGGATCTCCCTAATTTTAGCTTGTAAGACACTGTGTAAATACTCTTCCCCATGCAGTCCATCTCCATGCTTATAGGCACCAGCCTGCTGTTTGTAACTCCCACCTGCCTTGTGTGATGACATTCTGCTGGCCTGTGGTTTGTATTTATTTTCCTGTGCTCAAGGGGTTATGGGGCTGTGAAACACTGGTGAAATGTTGAATGAGTGCTAGAATATGCTCTCTTGTCTGGATTCATCCAGCCCAGATCACCTGGACCGAGAGGATGTTGTTCTGCAGTGAGGCAGCGGGTTCTTGTCAGGGTTTCAGTCTGGGGGAAAATGGGAATCCTTCATGGGTATCATGAAAAGCTTGTGGAAGAGACATGCAAGGAGGCTGGAGAAAGGGATTAATAACAGAAGCATCTATAGTAACGAGCTGAAGAGAAAATTATTTGATTCAGATTTTTATCGTTGAGATCATATTTGTGCTTGCAATAGGACTTGTTCAGAGATGAACTCTTACCAGAATATATAGGTGGAAAAACTGAAGTATAGAGTTTTAAGCAGTAGCAGTAGGGTACAGATAATCAGGTGAGGGATCAAAAAAAAAGTTACTTGCCATCATTGTCATCTTAGATGCGATGGTCTTGGATTTATAGATAGGAGTAAAAGAAGGATATAGGCATTAGGTTTCCTTATACCCCTGGCTGCATGTCTGCACAGGTACTCGAGGGAGACTGTGGTTTGAAGAACAACTTAAGCCCAAACTTACCCTGGGCAAAGGAGGAACTCTAAAGAGGATGTGACAGCCCTACAGAGATTAGAAGAGTGAGGGGGAAAGATTACTAGAGATTACTGGAAAATGTAATGTTGGAGTGAATGTCAGCATTTAAATATGTTCAAGAGTGTATATCAATTGCTATTTATTTTCTTTGAGGCTGTAGTTTTGTGAAACCAACAAGAACGTAGGTTTTCTGTAGAAGGAGTAAGGGAGACTCTGAGGGCAGTGTTGCATAATATTTTCACTGAAAGGGGATAGAGTACAGCACGTGTGGAGTGTGGCAACGTGTACTTTGAAGCAGTGCTTTAAAACTACGTTGTTTTGCACAACGCCACGTACTGCTTTGTCTTGCCTTGCCTTGCCTGTGAGGTGTGGAGAGACTGTTTGGTGTGGGCAAAGGAGAATAACTAAATTAAATTTAGATGGGATTGCACAGAGATTATATTAGGGAAATGTATAAATAACTGAGAAACTATATGAACGAGAAAAATGTTTTGTTGCCATTTATGGAGTCCCAGGCTTAATTTTGCCTTAGCTGAAAATTACGTAGGGAGTAAATCCCAGCAGGGCACTTATTGTACACCTACACGTTTCACACATCAAACCACTAACGTGTTCCAAGGCTGCAGTGCTTGCTGTGATGTAGTTCAAATATACCAGCTATGAAAACTTTCAGAATATGAATCCAGCCACGGGCCAAATCTTACTAAAGCTTTTTCTGAAGCTCATTTCAAGCATATAACTTTGTGTTACTTTTCATGTTTAGGAACTTTGGTTGGGTAGAGTGTCTTAGGGGAAGGTAATATGAAGGGCTCGGAAGGAAGAATCTCTGCCTTCTGTGGACTCTGTAGATAGAAACCTGTTCTCTTAACTGTTATCCCTAACAGGAGTCAAATTCCAAAGAGAATGAGCATAAACAAAAAAAATCAACATTTAAGAGATTTAAATTATAAATTTAGGTTAATGATTTCTTTCTTTTGATTAAACTGTCCTAAGGCAGTGGGCCTTGTTTCATGATTGTGGTTCCAGACATAATAGATTTCCCAGTAATGTGATTATTTATGTAGTTATGTGAAGCTTTAGGAAAGCTGTTTAACAGAAACAAAACATCTTGGAGAAGATGAACAGGTGCAGTCAGGAAAGAAAAGAGGTTGTTGGTGTGTTTTCATGTTTCTGGTATGGGGCTTCTTAATGAGATACACTGGCTGTTTTTTTTGCTTCTCCTTTCTATTCTTGTTTATATTTACCTTTATGGTTGAAATATCAAGAAATTTAGGTCAAAATATATCTGGATCCATCTGCTCATCTAGTCTGTTCTTTTACTGCTAGTAGTTATTATATCTTTTAACTAAGTATGCTTAGTGACAGTTTACTATATTGATGGGTGGCATCAAGTATCTTTAATTTTGTACCTGATTAATTTACTAATGCAATGAAAGAGGTTTTTTTACTTTCTGTATATCAAAACAATGATTTAATCTCTTTAATTTGTCAAGTTGTAGTCTATATGTCTTATCTGTAACTTCCATTTGATTGTTGGTTTAGGTGAAAGCTCAACGAAGCTCTGTAATTTAGCTGTGTCTAGCAGAGTTATTATCACAGTCATATTATGAATACAGGGAATATTTATTCATTGGCACAGTGATCCATTTCAGTTTCGAATCTTGTTAGTTACAGTTATTCTTTTGATAGAAGAATTTTGTGCTCTAAATCTCATGAAAGACTTAAAATATAAAGTCCATGACTGACCTTTCAATTCTAGGTTCATCAGTTACATTTTTATTTTGTTTTTTTGTGGTTGACTATCAATGTTGATGTAACCTGATTTTAAGCAGGATCTGCAGAGTGGTGGAGCAGACACTTGACTTGGTAGGTAAGGAAGGAGCAGATGATAATTCACCGTTTGTGACCCTGCCAAGTCAGGTAATTTGATTTCACATGAGGCAGGACAAAAATTAATCTATTTGTCTGATTTTTGAGATTACATATGGGGTGGATTATTTCTTTGATGTTTCCCCTACCCCTCCCTGATTCTCTACATTAGCCCACTAAGCCCATGAGCCCAACTACCTCATTTTTACTTTAGGTAGTAGTGATGCTTTGGGAGTGCATTTAGGGAAAAGTGTTAGGAATTATTTTCAGTGACAGTGGAGCAGACAGTCCAGATTAATCAGGTTAATGATTTTATCTCTTGACAGGAATAAATTCCCCAGTAACCTTGTACTTCTGTAATCTGTAAAAACTCCATAGTTTGAACAGCATGCACAATTTTAGTATTTACTTCGGCATCTCTTCTTGGATCCCAACTCTGATTATTTCTGTGTTGTGGGCAGAGCTGCTCTAGATTTAACTTTTGTAGCTTGTTGTCTGAGCTACCACAACATAATCACGTAACTATCTTTAAGAAATATGTATCAGCTTACACTGTTATTTTTTATAAGACCTTGGGCATTGCTCTGGATCACACCCATATGCACGTGTAACAATTTACCTGTGAATCTCCAGTGAGATCACATATCCCGAAAACAGCCTGTGAACAAATGTGTGCGCAAGATTGTTTCCTGTATGCCTAGAAAAATAGTGGTGTGTCTTGTCTGCAGTTGCCACATCGACAGCTTGGAGGAAAACTGCATGAGGGTATAGATTTTCAATTATTCTGTATCAAAGTGATTTATCTCACCAGCTTGCTAGCAGTAGAACAAATGAGATAAAGCATATGCCTATAAACAAAATATAATTTATATTTTAAAAATATCTAATAATAGCAATGACTTCAGAACTTGTGATTAAAATGTCTTATATGTGTGATCTGAAAACAGTATTTAGCAAGAAAAATAGACAAAATGGAGAGAAGGCATGTTTCTTAGATTTGGATTTCTAGCTGCTTTTACGTACAATATGTAAAACGTATGACTGCCTTGCAAACCCTGAGGGGCACAAGCCTCTGTAGCCTCCTGCCTGAGAAGCAGAAGCTTCAGAGAGGGAATGGTAACAGTGAGCTGTGCAACTATTCTTGAGGCTGTGGCGGTGCTGTCCTGGGTCGTTCTTGCACTTTGCCTTTTTTCAGTGCTTTTGTCGGCCAAAGACGTACACGCTGGTCCGCCTTTGAGCCAGACATACCTCGTATGTGCCAGATCCAACCAAAGCCAGCTTGAGGACTAACAACAGTCTTTGGCTGTGCCATGTACTAGAAAGTAGGAAAATCAGGTTCGTGCCCTCTGTCCCAAGGGCTCAAACTCAGGTCTTTTCGGACCATTTGGTCTTGTTTGGCTGTTTGAAGCTGGATCCCAGTGCAGAAAGCAAGGTAAGATTTGTGGGATCATAGAGCGTTCGGTATAGTACCTCAGGATTGTATCTCTGAGTGTATTTGGGAGGCGCTATGTGGAGTGGGGATGGGTAGGAATCCAACACTTCATCCTCTCTTTTCAGGGTTATTGCTGTTTAGGGAAAAAGCCTCCAAAGGCAAGTAATTGCATAAAGTACCATCTATAAACAGGTAGGGAGTGTGATCTAGAAATCTCTTCTTGAGGTAGTGGGAATCTAGTGACTGGACCACAGAATCAGTCTCTTGCAGTCTCCATGAGTCTAGTATTACTTTCCATGCATAGCATATGAGTCAAACTGCCTTTTATTTTTACTTTTTAAAGGAGAGCTAAGAGATTGTCTCATCTAGTTCCTTGGCAAAAGGCAAGTTTGGTAGTAGTACTGTTATTTCTGATAGAGATTTGACTGACTGACTTTTGAGGATAGTCAGTAGTGAAGGATTCCTAGCTTTCCTGGATGGTGTAGGCTCTTCTAGGCACTGTGCTTACCAACAGATGGTTAGTGTTTCCTACTGTCCATCTTTGGAATTTAAGTTCATTGGGTCTTCTGTCCAAGCGAATGCAGAAGGAAGCTTACTGCTCTCTTGTTCTATTACAGTAGGCTTGCATATACTTAAAAGCACAATGCTATTTTCACTAAAATAAGTGATTGCAGTACAGTCTCTCGTTTTCCCTCCTTAGGTTGTAGTTTCTTGACCTATGATTGCACTCTCTCTTCTTTCTGTCCAACTGATCACATTTCTCTAGGAGTACAGTGCTCAAAGCTGGACATACTGCTCAATTTGTGACCAGATCAGAGCAGGAGATTATGTTCATGTGTCTTACTGATGATGTACAGAAAACTTCTGGTGTTTAGTTTTTTTGTTGTTGGGTTTTTTTTTGTTCTGAAATGCTGAAGAAGCTGGAGAGAGCAAGTGGCATTGTTACACTAAATACATCATGCATGTAAAATCTGTCGAACTCTGTTAGCCCACCAGACTTGGGTAGTCTCTTCTAAAAATTGTTTACATTGACATCTGTTTAAATCAAGCAATTGGGAGAAAAGCTCCTTTTTATTAATGACTCAGCATCCCTCTTCTCAGGCTTCAGCTTTTTTTCTGCTTTCCATGACTTTTTCTGTTGTTTGTATGGGCTTTATATGGGGCTGTGTTACTAGATAGCAGTATTCAAGGTTGCATTGCTTGCTTTCTTTTAGGTGATTTGATCTCCTGTCATCAAAAAACTGGGCCCCCAAATCTGTTGAGAGGTAGTAAGTGCCTTGCTGAAGCATAGGGATCTCCTCCAAACGTTATCAACAGATCCTGGATATGTCTTCACCTGAAAATAATTCGTATATCAATGTTAGCCTTTCTGTTCTGTTCATCAACAGTGGTTGGACTAAAACCTGAAAACCCCATACCTATAGAAGTCCCTATATCTTACTGAAAAAATACTGAAAGACAATATGACTTTTGGAAAGTCTGCTTAGAAAATCCATGCATAATTAGTGGAAGGGAAGTGTCAGCCTGGATATGGTTTTACAAAATGAATTACATGATCATATCTTCCTCTGTTCTCTGATCTTCCTTGTATAACAAGCTTATGACTTCTTTCAAGAGTTCAGGATTCTTTCAGTGATTTATTTGTAAAGCTATATTTAAAAAAAAAAACAAAACAAACATAGCACAACTTAAATCTTACACCAGTTAATCTACCTGCCTGCCATAGTTCTGTTTGGGTTTTGAAATAAGCATCAAAAGCTGAGAAACCTTTCATTCTCTTATGCCTGTTATCTAAAGTGAAAAGCAAATAATGTACTTTCTCATTATTCTAATGAAACACAGGGTCACCCATTCGGACTCTTTACATTTTCCATGAATTTGTCAAATTTTTTATCAGCTCTGTCTTGCTGATAGAGTGGAAGGAAGGAGAAACTGAGATTAATTAAATATTCTCTGATATTTAATTTTTTACTGAGTGTCTTGGAGATCCAAGGACAGAAAAGTAGTGATTAGCCAGTACAAAAATTGATTGCAATTAGCTAAATTCTGGTGTAGCAGAAGTCATTCGTTAAAGCCTTTTTGCAAAACAGGTGTAGGATTTAGCTTGCTCAAAGTACAGAGATACAGCAGAATTTTCACTTTGTTTCAGACCTTTTTTGACCTTGACTAAGGGATGAGGGCTTTTAAACACCTTGAGTTTCATTTTTAAAATGACCTGTCATGGTTGGTTAACTGATAATGTATCACTTAACTACAAAATTTGTCTATGTGCATCTTCTCCCATAAATTTCTGTGGGTCCACTTCTTTTGAAGTACTACTGCCCTAAAATCAAAGCACACACAACTGCAAAGCATTTTAGAAATATACTGCGTTATTCTGGTGACACCAGGTGTTGAAAGTAAAAAATGTAATGCATTATGTATTCAGAAGCATGCCTTTATTAATTGATCGTTATCATGGAGTAAACGGTGAACCGCTGAAGGTTTGTCATTTGACAATAATTTCAGTTCTGTATTTTAAAAGAAAGGTTCATATGTTGAAAATCGAAAGTGATTTATTTGTTCATCACTTGTCTTTCTAAGCCATATCAAAAATGCAGAATTAAATTCTTGTATGGTTTCTCTTCTTCCTATGTCTTAAGCAATATGCTGTTTCTTGATTTACATCTAGTGTAACTCTAATTATATTATTTCATTTTTCTTTAGTTAATTAGCATCAGTGAGTCATTATTTGCTTAAAGAATGGAGAAGTAAAATTAACTTAGATTTCCAAATGTCCCTAGATACCTTCTGTCAAATCTGGGACAACTGGTGTTCAGAATAATAACATATTCTTGTATCTGGGGACTGGGAGTTACCAGAGACTGCTGTAGTACCTGATATTTGGGCAGGGGGAGTGGCATTGGGAGGGCAGTGATGGAGTTGTTCAAGAGCTGGGATCTAACTTTCTGCTGCCAAGTTGGACTAAACAGTTATTTAATAGTCTTTTGTGCAGATATTTAGTAATGTTTTGTGCATTTTCAACATTGTATGGATAATGTTTATCTTAAAATGATGTTAACTGAAAATTTTGAAGTCCAAAAATATGATATTTGGTTAATCTGTAAAATTATCACTTCTTATTGTAGCTTTCCAATGTGAAACATATTTGATGTGAGGGTGTGCAAGTGTTCACCCAGAAGCACCTCTTGAAACTCCCGGGCCATTGTTGCTATGAGCCGGGACATTTCAGTGGAAGCAGTCTGTTTTTATGCCTGCCCCACTGCTACTGCTTGAAGGGCACGTTTATAAAAGGCGGCATGCCAGCTCTTGAAAGCCTGCTCCTGAATGCAGGCTTGTCTCCAAACAGTTCAAGCTATGGCTGTAAGCCACACACAGCTCACAAGGTGATTTCTGCAGTCTGAGGGGGTGAGCAAGTGCTTCTGTACTCAGGAGCTGTGGTGGCATGTGTGGCATAAAAATGAATTATAAATGGTGGTTATAAATTTGGTTGAATACAAGAAGAGTTGCTAAAAAGAAGAGCCTTGGGTGTATGTCACATACCAGTTTGTGCTGAGAGGATGCGTATGTTGAAAACACACGTTGGTCCCAATGCAAGAAGAAAGTTTTCACCTAGAAGGATGGAGGAGTCTTAGGACTTGCTCTTTCTGTCCTACACACCCTGTTCACTGACACTGAAATGGGAAAAAGTAAAGTATAAGGAAGTGGACTGGAGGATACTGTACATACTACTGGGTATTTGGGACCTGTGTGGAAAGGTGGGATCCCAATGAAGCAGAAAAATAAAATAAAACCTATTGCAGTGGCTATGAATCGTTTTCTCATTTCCAGAGCAAACCCTGGAAAAGGGTGAATATAGTGTTTTCATTGTCACTTCTGCCTCACATCCCACGGTGTAGGCAGTGGATGCTAGTTCGGCAGTTACCCTTACCTGTACATCCTCTTTGGTCTGCTCTGCTGACTGCTAATGTAGCCAGTTTGCCAGGCTCTTTTCTCATAGTTTTGTCCCATGTTTGGGATGTGTGAGGAGACTGTTGTGGGGAGATATTAAAGCTAGTCAGAGGATATGCTAATTTGTATTTGAGGCTTAATCACCTTTGCTTGGGATTTGCTCCAGTCCTAAGTGGGCTACATCTTAAGATCTAGCTTGAGGCATTCAAAACATTTTATGTTGTAATATAGCCTTGTCTACCCTCTGTGCCTTTCTTCCCAACACAAAGTCTAGATTGATGGATCAGTGTAGTTGGACGCTCTCCTAGATATTTGAATGCCTTAAGTTACGTGAGTTTCCTCTGATGTGCACCCAAAGTATCTTTCAAGACTTACGTCCCTAGAATGCTGTCTTTATCAAAAAAAGAAATGCTTTTTCAGCTACTCTCTATGCTGTCATGATGAGGGAACATATTGCAGATGGAAACTATCTGGTTTGTAGGAGTAAAATCCTTCACAAAATTACCCGACGCTGGAAAATATGAAGCTTTTGGGCACATAGGACCACCTTCAAATCATTAAATACAGACATCTGTCACTGCAGAAAAAGCAGTAAGAGATGCTTGCCCTAAGATAGTGCTGCTCACATAACTGTAAAAAGAATAACAGTCTGTATTTGCACGTCTAAGCCATTCCTTCCCTTTCTTTTTAACCCTGTAAATAGAGTGATCAAGGAAATAAACAATTTTCCATTCTGTGCACTTGCTAAACCTTTCATTGATGTTTTTGAGTAAAGGTGAGGTCACTTTATTGTGACTTTTCTAAATGAGGTTTTACTGGTACCTTTTATGATGTCTTCACTGTTTCCTTGGAATACTTGTTCGAGCTGTCCTGCCATCTTACAACCATGTCATATTGGTGGTTGGCACAAGTGTTTCTTGTAGCTGAAGAGGACGATGTCCTGGGCTAGTATGCGTTTCCAACACCCATGCACTCATTTGTGTGAAAAGAGGGGGAAATCTCTGAAAAGGGAATGGTTGGAAGATGAGCATGTGAATTTCTGAGGACTGCAAAACATACATGATTCTTCATGAGTATTGTATTCTTCTGGCCTACAGCTTGGCTTCATTCACTTGTCATACTGCAATCGACCAAAATGTACAAGTGTTTCCTTTTATGACAAGGTCACCCATCTGGCTGACCAAGGGAAGCTAGTAGATGTGGTCGGTTTGGATTTTAGCAAAGCTTTTTATACTGTCTCTCACAGTATCCTTCCAGACAAAATGTCCAGTACGCAGCTAGACATAATTAATGTAATACATTGGGTAAGCAATTAGCTGTCGGGTCGGGCTCAAAGAGTTACAGTAAATGGGGTTACATCAGGCTGGTGGCCAGTCACCAGTGGGGTCCCTCAGGGCTCAATTTTGGGGCCAGTGCTATTTAATGCTTTTATAAATTATCTGGATGCAGGAATCAAACGTACATGAGGTATGTTTGCTGATGATACTAAACTTGGAGGAGCTGTGGACTCCTGCGAGGTTAGAGAGGCCTTACAGAGAGATCTGGATAGACTAGAGAGCTGGGCAGTTGCCAGCTGTATGAAGCTTAATGAGTGCTGGATTCTCCACCCGGGACGGGGTAGTCCTGGTTATATGTGCAAACTGGGGGATGAGAGGCTGGAGAGCAGCCCAACAGAAAGAGATCTAGGGGTTTGAGTTGACAGCAAGTTGAGTTATGAATCAACAGTGTGCCCTGGCAGCCAGAAGGGCCAACCATGTCCTGGGGTGCATCAAGCACAGCATCGCCAGCTGGTCAAGGGAGGTGGTTGTCCCACTCTGCACTGCGCTGGTGCAGCCTCACCTCAAGTACTGTGTGCAGTTTTGGGTGCCTCAATATAAGGACATCAAATTATTAGAATGTGTCCAGAGGAGGGTGACCAAGGTCATGAAAAGTCTCAAGGACAAGACTTAGGAGGAGCGGCTGAGGTCACTTGGTTTGTTCAGCTTGGAGAAGGCTGAGGGGTGACCTCATTGCAGGCTACAGCTTCCTCAAGGCGGGCAGTGGAGGGGGAGGGGCTGATCTTGTGCATCCAAAGAAGGGTAACAAAGCTGGTGAAGGGTCTAGAGAACAAGTCCTTTGAGGAGCGGCTGATGGAACTGGAGTTGTTTAGTCTGAAGAAAAGGAAGCTGAGGAGAGACCTTGTCGCCCTCTACAACTACCTGAAAGAAGGCTGTAGCGAGGTGGGGGTTGGTCTCTTTTCCAAAGTAGCAAATGATGGGACGAGAGAAAATGGCTTCAAGTTGTGCCAGGGGAGGTTTAGATGGGATATTAGGGAAGAATTCTTCACCGAAAGGGTTGTCCAGCACTGGAACAGGCTGGCCAGGGAAGTACAAAAAACATGTAGATGTGGCGCTTTGGGACATGGTTTAGTGATAGACTTGGCAGTGTTTGGTTTATGGTTGGACTTTATGTTCTTAAAGGTTTTCTCTAACTTGAACAGTTCTGTGATCTTCTCTCTGGTGACCAGCAATAGGACACAAGGAAATTGAATGAATCTGTATCGTTGGAAGTTCAGACTGGACATTAGGAAAAGGCTCTTCACTGAAAGGGTAGTTGGTCACTGGAACAGGCTCCCCAGGGAAGCGGTCAGGGCATCAAGGCTGTCAGAGTTAACGGAGCATCTGGATGACACTCTTAGTCGTATGGTTTAGTTTTAGGTAGTCCTGTGAGGAGCAGGGAGTTAGACTCAATGATCCTTATGGCTCGCTTCTGACTTGAGATAGTCTGACTCCTTTATTGCCTTCAAGTGATGAGTCCCCAGAAGGTCTTGTGAGTGGTTCCTAAGCATGTGTTTCTGCACCTTGTATCATTAGAAGCCATCTTAATTCAAGTACATGGTTCATAGGCCATCTAATGTGTCTGTAGCATGAACTGGTCTTCCTCAGGATGCATCACACATGGATGTGGTAGACACACAACTACTTGCTGTAGCAATACCACTAATAAATAAAATAACATTGATTCCTGAGGAACATGACCAGTAACTTCTGTCTGTGCTTATTACTCCTTATTTTAATATAGTCCATTATAATCTTCCTTTAACTGACTCCTTATTCGTATAGTTCTTCCCTGTGACTCGGTCTGGAGATATTTTCACTGCCTATTAAAGAAAGTATTTTACTTGACTCCAAGGCCAATGTGTTATCCTTGTCAAAGGAGGTTGTTTTAATGACATTGGGCTGGCTTCATTCAGAATGACTTTGCATGTTACTCCCCTTCTCATTTACTTCCAATACTCGATTCTGTTCCTCTTCCTTTATTAAGTTAGTAACAGAAATTCCTTCTCAAAGGTCACTGAAAAGAGGCTGCACAGCATGTATAAGGCTATTTTCATTTATATAAATATTTTATTTGTACATAATTGTCTCTTATAAATGTCTGTATAACTCAGATGAATATTATATAATGTTTTCCTATTACAGCCAGACCTCTGGTTTGAGATGCTTTTCATTAAGGCTTCCTTCCAGGCATCCTGGGCACTGCCAAGGAGACCTTCAGTTACAGTAAATTCTGTCTGCCATCGTAAAACTAAAATAGCTTTTTTTGCAATTGCAAATGTATATCTAAGTAGAGATACGGAGTTATTTCCATCGGTATTTCTTGTGAGGCTCTTATGGCTCTAAGAGAAGATTTAAGGGCTTGATTAGTTGGCTTTTCTTGTTCTTCAGGAAATACAGACCTGTGTTAAATGTTGCATCTCAGACTACAGAACCTGTTTCTGCGTCAGAGACCAAACCACTCCTTACCTGAAAGTAAACATTTCATTCAACACATCCTTACAGGACACAGACAAACAAATCGGGAATTTCTTGTAGTCTTGCTTATGCTTGACTCTACCAGGCAGGAGGATATTTGAGATTCTGGTCAGTTTGTCTTCTGGATCTGAAAGCAGCTACTCCAGTGCCTTGCTGAGTGCCATTTCAGGCTTTCTTGTGTACCCCTAGAATATGTATTTGTTTCGTCTGTGTAGAAGATAGCCGGCCAGTAAATGCATTTACTTTGAGACAAGGATGCTTTCCCAGTTGATGAAGAAAGAGATGAGGTATGTTTCAGATTTCATTGCAGAAATTTGCAAGTCTTTGTTGAAGAACAAAAATCGAGACCGGAACAGTTGAAATAACTCATGAATTTTCTTTTCATGATGATCTGTGACTTTTTATCTTTTCTAGAGTAAACTCAGTACTAATTTCTAAACAGAAGTGATATGCCTCAGTGGGACTGAAGTAATTATATACATATGTTCGTGGTTCTTTGTAGTTTTGATTTGGTGTCCTGTTTTGGTTCCTATTATCTTTTATTACATTAGAAAATGGTAGAAGAGATTTGTTGCTGAGATGTGCATTAGGTTTTTACTTTTGACTTGCACTGAGCTGCAAGCTGAAATTCACTTAAAAAAAACTAAGTCTTCTTATTAAACAAAACTACCTGCATAGCTTATCGAAGTAAGGCTTGCATACACATTTGATTAATTAGGCAAATAAAGTAACTGCAGTTAATGAATTAGAATTCACTAACCAATTCACCACCACTACCCCCCCTCCAAAGAAAACATAATCAGTTTCTTATCTTTATTTAATTTATTCAGGTTAATTTTTTTAAAGTGGAAGGAAAATATTTCTGTGTATAACAGAAAGAAGGATCTGTTGAAGTTTTTTTTCATCCTCTCCACTGTTTGTCCAACGGCTGTCTCCAGACTATTGGTTTGACTTGCTTCAGAGCTGTAGCAGCAAACCAGTCGTTCTGCAATTCTCCTTTATGAGTATTATTATTATATGAATAAACTACTTTTCTGCACCCTTAGTAACCTCAGCTGTGGTCGTCCAAATGCCAAGAAGGGCCTCTTCTTCCACTGCTGCATAGTGGCATGCATACACTAATGGTAATGCTGTTCTGTATGTATCTTCTATATGTGTACACGTGCCATATTATCCACCACTTCTTCCAAACCTCACAAAGTTCATACAGCCCCGCTTCCCGGTGAACGTGCTTGGCCGTTACCCCATGCCATCTGTACCCTTCCTGGCTGGATATTTAAAGTATTGCTTGCATTTGAATCTTGTGGTTCCTCCAGTACAGCTGGTTTTAATCGTCCTCTCTCCTTTTTCATGGGCCACTAACGCTTTACAAGCAAAGCATGGCTCTGTGTAGAAAATCCTTGTGTATATACGTGGGTGCTGTAAATGTGTATGAATTACCTTTCCTTGGCCCCTAAAAGCAGCCTGTAGTTCCCCAAGGAATCACAGGCTGAAAAAGCCCGTCTGTCGGGGTTTGCCGATGCTTCATTTCTGCCACGTTGGTCAAAGTTTCAGCAGCAGGGCCATGCTGGGGTGGGTAGGTGCTTTCCAGAGGAAAAACAGCTCAGTGTTACGTGACGCTGTTCCCAGAGTTACACCTGGATTTTCTGTTTGGCTCGTTTAGCGGAGCAGATTTTGTTTGCTGAACACCTGCGTGTCCGTTTGGTTTTTAGGGAGGTTTGGGGCCCCGTGTTGCAGTGACCCCTCTGCACAGTGCTGCGAGGCTCTGGCCCCTCGGCCCCGGGATGGCCGCAGAGCCACAGGCTCCTGCCGGCGGGAGGCTGCTGGTGCTGGTCGGTGGGGTTTTATTCAACGTCTCCTTCCCAGGCCCAGTCGCACGCCCGAGGGACGAGGGGGCCAGTGCTGTGCCGTGCCCTGGGCACCTCTCGCCTCCTTACAGAGCATCGTTGTGCAGCCGTTCCCCCGCTTCCCATGTGGAAAGGCGCCTCACGATCTCGCACAGACCTCATGTTTTTTCCCTTCCCCTTTTCTCTTACCATCTTTTCAGCGTAGAAAAATACGTTCCCATGCCTAGGTACTCAAAAGTGTTTGCCGTGTTTTGCAGGCCGGGATGCTCTTCTCGGTCCAAAACAGCGAGCTGACCGCTCCGGGTATTGGCATGTAAATCAGTGTGCTGACCTCGCGGGGAGCCCGTCCAAGCTGCGGGCTGTGTCCCCAGCCTCAGGATGTCGGCGGTTGGAAACCCTGGGCTACGCTCTGCATGCCAATGACGGAAATAAACCACTTCAAATGCACGGTCGCTTTCGAAACGGTGCCGGCAGTCGGGCTGGCATAGCAAGGCTGCCCCGTCGACAGTTGTTTTCTACTTTTTTCCTGTAACAGCAATCTGGCATTTAAAGTTAATGCTCAATTTGTTGGGGTTTTTTTTTTCTCTTGTGTAGATACAACAGTTTAAGCATCTGTACTAAAGGTGCAAAGATGAGACATTTCTATGTATGCGATTTAAATTAATTGTTGTGTACTTGAAACAGCCTCATAAGGACCCACCATGCTGAGTGGGATTTTGAGAAGCCATCTAGTCTGCCACCTTTCCCTAAAGCAAGATTAACTGTAGCATGTATGATAGTTTGGACAAATACTCACTTCTCAAGAGTTCCAGTTTTCAAGGCTTCAGCACTGTGGGGTTTTTGGTAAATGTGTCACACCCTCTTTGCCACTCAAGAATAAGATGCTTGAGGTACCGTCGTGTTCTTCCAAAACATCAGTGCGTTGCTCAACAGCAGTCAGAAAGGCTTTGTGGGAAAGGACTACTACTTTTGTGGCCCACAGGTTTTTGAATTGTGGTAGCAAGAACTTGACACAATACTCTGTCTGAGGCTCATACAATAATAGTTAATATAATTACTTAATACTAGGACAAAATAGCCAGTACTTCATAATACTGATAAAATATTATCTTGGGGAGACAATTATGCCCATCCGACTCCATTTGTCCACATCCACTGACTTCCCATTTTCTTCATCCTCCTTTTCTTGTCCACCTAATGTGCTGGCAGTCCCCTGCACTGTCTAGAAGTTTAGTCTGTTAATCAGTCTAACGGTGTGTCCAGCATGTTTCTGCATCATATTCCCAGCATCTTTTTTGCATGTGGTGGTTTTATCTCATTGTCACTTGGAGGCCTCTGTTCCTAACAGTCACTTTGGGAATGAAACTCTTTCTGGTAGTAGTAAAAGTTAACCTAACCTAAGTTTCTCTGTGCAGTAGAGTTGAAAGTGATTCGAAACGGTTTCAAACAGACAAAAGGCAAATGTTTGCTGTGATGCCGAATGGGTGCCAGGCACGTGAGCAGCGCTGTGAGTGATGCTTGTCCGAAGGGAAGGCACCCTCGCCCTGCCTCCTGGCAGATACTCCAGGACACCTCCAAGATACTCCAGCTTAAGCACGGGCATGTTTGTTGGTGTGGGGATGCAAACTGTCCAAGGGTGAAATGAAAAGTGTCTGCAGAGCAGGCTAAGTGGTGTTTCAGGTAGCGCCCGGTAGCATCCAGCATGGCACTGGTTACTCGAATACTCTTGTTTGTTTTGACAAGCCAGCAGCTCTCCGTTTCTGAGCGGACGACTGCTGCGAGGAGACCGTAACCTCTTGATTTCAAAGGAGCCATCGTTTCGCTGGTGCCTCTGTGGTTAATGTAAGAAAGGTGTCTTGCCATAAACTTTTTCCGAGGTATTCAGCAAGGTTGGAAAGGGGTCGGCCCCGGCAGGAAGCCCTTGTCTGTGCTATAAAGAAAATAGCAAGCAACAAAATGAAAGCATCAAAGGACCAACAGGATGCGGTCCCAGGAGTCCTCTCTGGCATGTTAGTCCTTCTTGAAAGTTAGCATTGAGTGAAGAGTGACCTTAAAACTCGCTTCATTCAAACAGACTGGGCTCAAGTTTAAAGTTCAAGGCATTTTGTTTTTTCACCTGTTTCCTACAGTTTTAAGAAACTTCTGAAGAATTAATGTGTAACTATATCTGGTCACAGAGCCAAGGCAGAAATTTTTTCTCAAGGGAAAATAATGTTACTGTATGAAGGGAGAGAAATGGATACTTTCTGAGTTGGGAGAAAAAGTTTCAACAAAATAAAACCAAATCCCCTGCTACCACAATTGCAAACAGCCCTGGAGCCACCTAGCACACGCACTATGTCTTATTTTATTTTCAGAAGCAGCCTGTAGGATCCAGTAATTGTCTGAATCGTGGTAAAAGGGTGTTTATTATCGATGCTGTGGCTTGGGAAGTGGGGGTCTGGTTTGGGGCGCAACCTGGGACCGAAGAGCCTGGCTGCGGCAGTTCGGCCTCATCTGCCAGTGCTTGCTGGCTGAGCCGGCGCCTGGCCCCGTGGCCGCCTGCCCTCTCGCACCGTGCTAGAGCTGTTGGGCCCCGAGAGGGAAAACGAAAGCCCTGGGCCAAAACTCCATCGGTGGGCGAGGGCAGGTGCGAGTATGGCGATGAAGCCCTGCCAGTGCCGAGCGGCAGCCCGGGCTGCTGGCTGGCACCAGTTATAAGCCACTTTTTTATTTTCACCCAACAGCATCTGCTGCTTTCGTGGTCCTGAAATGCTGACTTTATTTTCTCGTCTTTGCAGCTCGCATAGTGAAACAACTAGTAACTGGTCCTGCGAGCCGTTTGGCAGGTCATCTTTCGTAGCTGAAAGAAATAGTTTGAAGAGGTGACGTACAGATTTCACCCACTTTTCCCCATGCCATTAAATGTTAATGATTCTGGCATGAATATTTCATGAAAGTGCTTTCTGAATGCGTTTGGTTTGTCCTGGCAGCTAACAGTATAGAGGCAGGGGGTGGCGTTTGGTTTTTGGTGGGTTTTCTTTTCCTCTTAGGTGGTTTAGAGTAAGTAAGAAGTGTCAAACTGGATTAAGTGAGAAAAGGCAACTTCTTGTTGGCCCTTCAGCGAAGCGATGCCGTCTGTAACTCTTTTCAGCTGCTTACTGAAGTATGTGAAATGACCCTCAAATAAAATCCTGCTCTTTACTCGTACTGCCACAAGGTGGCTAGAAATGTTTTGAAAGTCCGTATGTGAGTGCTAGAGATGATGCTGCGACATCGAACAGCCTTTTGGCAGCGCAACAGGCGGCGCGCAGGAGACCAGATCTATTGCACAGAAAATCGTGTATGTCTCGGTTACGTGGAGCGATGCTCAGAAAATGCTTTTACCAAGTTTACGTTGGTCGCCCCTCAGCTGGGGTTGGCTGGGCTTGGCTTTGGGTTTGTCTTCTTTATAACAGAAGGAGAAGTCATTGTGCCCAGCCCATCCCGCGTGAGCAGGAGGGCCGCTGGGGACCACAGCCCTGGGATGGGGAGCTCGGCAGCCGGCTGGGTCTGTCTGCATGAATGCTGGGTCGGAAACACTTACCCAAACCTGGGTTAGCAAGGTTTGAATTTTTGTAGGACCTCCACTGGGGTGCTGGGTGTGTTTCTTCTAAATCAGCATCAACACAGTATGTCCAGATAGCTGGCTGCCGCGCCGTCGGAAGCGCGTGCTTCATTTTCACCGATTTCCGGAGGGGTAACACTCTTCCCTGCAAACTTTTTGGACGCTTATCTCCAGCTGCACAGTAGGGATAGAGCTTTTGTTTAATGCAAACGAAGCGTATCTCTTTCTTACAGATGCACCACTCGCTATTGAGCTTTTTATGTGCGTTTTAGGTTTCCCTTTTTATTTTTTAACGTATTAACTCTGACAAGTAACCTCTTGGTTGTGAACAATTTAATTCACAATTCATTTTTCTGATCCAAAGTGAACACGAGTGCCCTAATCCCCTAATGGGAATTAATTGCATGTTTCAGTGCTTAACTCTGATCCTTTCTCAATCCCCACTGGGACAAGTTTCTTCCTGAAGGATCTGTGTTTGTTATTCAAAACATAATCTGAAAGGTAGTGATTTTTCTTCTAAAAGGGAGTCAGACCGACTGAATATTAATGCTTCTGTTATTGTGAGGGAATGAGCTGCCTCCAAAAAAAACCTGTTTATGTCATGAAGGATAAATTATGCTGAGGTATATCTGATAAAATACCGGGGGGGGGGGAGAATCATTGTGGTCTTTTTTCCTGAAGTGAAAGTTGTTTGCCAGTAAATAAAGGCACACACTGTTTTTGCTTGGAAAACTGTGTTCTGTTACAGAGAAAAACTCTTTATTTCACCAAGGGGGAAACTGCTTTCCTACTGAGTATTTTAAATTACACTGCTCTTGGCCACTAACGTACCCTTTTGGATAACCTACCTGATCTAACAGTTTTCTAAAGTAAGACTAAATGGGAGGAACTAGCTTAAGTTTCCACTTCCAGTCTGTTTTTAAAGATTATTCAAACTTCAAATACATTGTTTAATGACCCTCTTCCCACAAGGAGCTGCAGGTGCTCCTCTGGTGCTACGTGTCCGGCCCAGCCTGACGGCTCGGGGTGAGGCAGGCTCTGCCCAGTCCCCGACCGAGAGCAAAATGCGGGAAACCATCAAGCAGTGCAAGAACTGCGTCTGCCCTACGGAAACAGTGGGGAATGAACGGGGCACAGCGTGAAAAATAACCCAGGAACTACGAAGGTACCTTTATCCCCTCTGCCTTTCAATAAAGCCAGCCTTTTAGCCCATTTAAACCAATTCTGAGTGTTTTATGCTCACAGATAAAACAAATGTTGAGCAACATCGTTCAGGGTCCGTTTTCAGGAGAGGGCTAGCAGATGGGCTTCTTCAGGTGCTTTGTCACCCAAGATCTCTCGGGGAGGAGAGCCGTCGCCGTTCCCCTGCCCTGCAGCAGCGGCACCCACGTGTCCTCGCACCGGCCGACAGCGGCACCTTTCAGGCAGTGCAGCGACCAGCCCCTTGGGATGGGGTTGCCGCAGGCCACCCTGCTTCTCTCCCCGGAGCCGCAGCTTGCTCTTCAGCGCTTGTCAGTCAGCAAGCTGGACCTTGGCACTGGGGTTGCCGAAAATCCTTCGGCCTGTCCGTGAAATGATTCTACTCCAGGTTAAACTTTCCCTGCTGCCATTTTGCTTGCAAGGTCTGGCATGAAAGCCTTTTCATCCCTCTTCGTGACAGACAGGTCCTCTGTTCACCTTGGTGATGTCCCAGTTGGTACGCAGTTAAGTTGCTGTAGCCACGAGCATCGTGCTGCTTGCTTCCCCCCCCCGCCCCCTTTTTTAATTAAGAATGTTTTTTTGAAAAAAATGCCATCGAACATGTGCAGCTGCAGCACAACAGAAGCAGAAGTTTGGATGCGTTGATTTGCTTTCGGATAATGCCACTGTGCTTTATTCTATCATGAAACAAGACGACACTCAAACTCCCAAACGGCAACCAGGCTTTTCTGTCACTGAATAAAATGTTGTTTCTCAAATACTGAGTGTGGCCGTGGTGAAAGGAGAGCCTGAGCATAAGAGGGAGGGAAGCAGGCACTTCCCTGGGCGCACTGGACCGCACCGGGAGGTAGCAACACCGGGTGCCCTAGGTAGGCTGTGACCAAGTCCATCCATCCAGGCTGTAACATACACCACCTCACCCCCACAAGGGAAGACAAACTAGCTGTGGCTTCACTCCTGCAAGTTTTAATAACCAGGACTGACCTGGGCAACTTACCATGTTGCTCCATTGCGTTTATGGTTTAAAGGTGTCTGCGTAGCTGAGCTGAACTGTGATTTTTTTAAAATTATTAAATTATATTTTTAAATTACTAAATTATTTTCTTTCCCCCATAAAGGATGTGCTAAGTGGAGTTTGTTTCCATCACGGGGATGGCTTCCTGGGCTGCTTTTGGGTTTTTACTGAGCATGACATCACATTTATTTCCATAATGGTGACAAGGAAAAAAATCTGATGTTTTTGAGCTTTTCCTGAGGCTTGGGGATGCGTTGGCTGTTGGGGGCTCCATAGCAAAATCGTGGGGTGTAATTTGATTACAGCAAACTGCAAGAGTGACTTTGCCTTGTAAACAGATGCTTGAATTTAGTATGACCTCTAAACAAGGTGTAGGACTACGAGACCGCTTTTGCACATGCCTGAAGAGTCTTGCCTGGCCAACGCGTCTTGGCGTGGGTGCGGTTCTCCAGCGTGCTGGCCAGAGCAGCCACGTGGGTAACATACACCCTTGTCTTTCAGCTGCTTTTGCAGGTGTGATGGCCCGTGTCTTCGTCTACGGCACGCTGAAGAAGGGCCAGCCCAACTACAAGCACATGATCAACACGGCCAAGGGGCTAGCGAAGTTCCAAGGAAGAGGCCGCACGGTGGAGAAGTACCCGCTGGTGATTGCAGGAAAATACAACATTCCTTACATGCTGAACATCCCGGGGACGGGGCACCACGTCGCTGGGGAGATCTACTCAGTTGATGACCAGATGCTGCGGTTCCTGGATGAGTTTGAAGGCTGCCCAGACATGTACCAGCGCACCCTGATGAGAATCGAGGTGGTGGAGTGGGAAGGGAAGGGCGGTGCGGGCGAGGCGTGGGCGGCTGCCGAGGGCATCATGGAGTGCTTCGTGTACAGCACGATGACGTACCCACCCGAGTGGGTCGGCCTCCCCTACCATGACAGTTACGACTCCTCGGGGAAACACGGCCTCTCCTACGTCCTGCGCGAAAGCCGGGAGTAGGAACGGGAGAGGTAGCGCAGCCCGGCTGAAGACGTAGTACTAAGCACGTGTCGATCGGTAACCGTTCCAGGAAAGCTGTAATCCCTTGTTATTAAAACACAGGATCTCTCGTACCCTTCCCAACCCGGGAGCCTTGGCGCTAGCATTGAAGGCCCAGAGAGGGGGACCCCTCCCCCGTTAGTAAGCGCCCTCCTCGCCCCGCCAACCTGCTGCGAGTAACCGCGCCGGCGCGATGCCTCAAGTGACTGTACCTGTGCACATCGGCTTTGGGGTCCAGTTATTTTCTCAGTGCCCCCCCCCGCACCTCAGTGCAGGACTGAGGTCAGTGAAAGGCAGAGGAACAGACTAATTTCTCTTTGTTTTTTTCGGTTTTTTGCCTGAATTGACAAATTTTCTTGTGTAGTTCTTCGAAGCGGGTGGAATGATGGTACTATTGCACTAATACCTAAAACCGATTAAAAAAAGTCATGTCTACAAACAAAGCAAAGCACAACTCATATGTAGTACTGACTTGTAATGATGTTTAGTAGGGCACTGAATGTAAACAGGGAGAGATGACCCTGTGGATACTATGCGCTTTGAGACAAATATTCAATTTCTGGAGAAACAGAGAAAATTTAAAGACTATTCTTACTCCATATTGCAATGTTTTCCTGAGCTAGAAAACAGTATTTTTAAAACATAGTTAGTTTTGTAAGGTACTGTGAAGAAAATTTAAAAGAATGTAAGAGAATTACATTTAAAATTGTTATTTTTAATGTAGCATTCTAAGCACTTTAGGTACCACTTCAGCTCACTGGGGGCAGGGGTGGGTGTTGGGGACTGGGGAAAGCAAACCTGATCTCAGCTGTGAGCACTTACAGTCGCGGCGACTTTTAGCCAAGCACTTCCATGCAGAACCTGAAACTGAATTTCTTATGGGGGCAAAGATTTTATATACATTATTAAAAAAAAACCCAAAAAAATCCAAAGGACCTGTAGCATGACTATTGCAACATTAAACGGGGGGGGGAAGTGTAAAGAAGACTGCTGTCCCCCTGCCCCAACCAACTGGGCTGGCGTACAGTCTGGGAACATGGTGGCTTTCTGTTGTCACGCTCCTGTGCCTTGTGTTTTCTTTCGCATGCGGTGTTTGGTGCAGAGAGATCGTACAGTGCGCTACGGGTACCATCACCAACAGCGTTGTCCTTCTGCTTGGCTGCCGGTAGCCCTGCGACGGCCGGAGGAGAGCCGGGGTAGGGAATCGGCCCAGGGATCCAGCGTAAGGAATCGGCCTAAACTTACCAGTAACAGGCGCGGCTGCATCTGACATAGAAAACAGCGCGAAGGCTTGTGCTGCTGCAGTAGGGCAGCCAAGTAGCTTTAACGTACAATAGTCCTGTCCTCTGTCTTTACCGCACTTCTTTTTCTTTTAAAGTTGAGGGCAGCCTGCAGAACCTGAGTGTGCTCCTCGTGGAAGGGGCGCGACAGCATGGAGGAGAGTTGTAGGCAGATCTGCAGGCTGTCTGCCTCAGCTTCTCCAACCCCAAAAGCATGAATTTTCCTGGAGGGCAAGTTCGACCCAAACACTCTCCTTGCTCGTCTTGAGGGGTTTTGTAAACGAATGAACAAAGCAGATCCCTGCACTACGTTACTCCGTCCTGCCCGTGTCATTTAGTTGGTAGCTCCTCAACAACAGGAAAATCGCCTCTTCAGGCAGAAGTTTCAAGCAGAGGGAACCTTCCCAGCTGAACGTCAGTCACGGGCGCTGTCACAGACTGCTGCTCTCCTTCGCCCCTCTGCCCAGGGCGGGGTTTCTGGGAAGCAGCATGGCTGCACACCCCAGGCAAGCGGACACCAAGAGCAGCCCCCTCCTCGCTGGGGCAGTGGTCAAGGCACAGCGGGAGCAGTGACTTTGAGGGGTGGGGGTGTAAAAACCAGCTGCAGGAGGTGAGACCGAAGCCTGGCCCGGCGGTGGGCAGTGCAGGCAAGAGCACATGTTCTGAACCCAGTGACCATCCTGCGGTGTGGGGGCCTGGGCGAGGAGCAGAAAAACTCCATCTGCTTACCTGTTCTGACCACGACACCAGCCCTCTCGCTTCTGTCCAGGTCTCTCGGATCTCTCTTCTCCCCCAGCCCCTTGCCGTTTCCCACACTCTGCTCTTCTGGCAGGACACAGTCTGGCGTGGTGAGCAGTCCTGGTTCTTCACACAGCCTTCAGGGAGGTGAGAGCCTCCGCCCAACACGCGCTCCGACGCTTGGGTCTCCCTCTCCTGCTGGAGCTCAGGAGGGGAGGCTTGGCCGGAGGGACAGCGCGCGCCTCCAGCCTTACCTCGGGGCCTCGGGGACAGCGCCAGCTCCTGCGGTAAGGACGTGCATCCAGAAACCAGTTGAAAGAAGATGAAGGAGGGGGGGAAGTTGAGTATAGAGTCTGAGTAAAAGAAGAAAGTTCACGTACAACTGCAAATAAGAACACACGGGGAAAGCCTGCACTAGCAAAATAAAGCATCTAACCTGTAATTTGAACCTAGTCTATACAAAGGCTCCAAAAAATTACAATAAATCTGATCAGAATTTATGCCATCAGCAGTACGTGCTCAGCGCTTACACAGAGTGTAGGAAAACTGCTCCGTTAACCACGCGGTGGTTAATTTTTTACCAACCATTCTGTTCAATGTGGCTGGGGCCTCAAAGCAGTGATACTGCCCTGGAGGAGATGAATCGGGTTTGGGCTTTTGTTTTCTTTTTTAAAAGAAAGAGGCTTTTCCTGTTTTAAAGCAGAAATGGTATTTTATTGATTTTACTTGATCCTGAAAAAATCAAAGAATTACAAAGGTTATGTACAAGTATTTCTGGAAGTAAAAATCTGGGATCCGTTTGCCAAGGTTTAACATCTGTGTTTGCTGTCTTAACCACTGATACAATAAATACGACTGCATAAAATCTTGCACGTGGGACTGTCCGTCTTCTGTGTTGAATTGCCTTGATTTTGCTTTATGGATGGAACTAATAAAGGCTTAGCTGATTCAACAGTGTGGAGGCAGCCGCTCATTCCAGTTCCACCAGCAGATCTCCTTCTCCAACGGTATCGCCAGCTTTGCAGTGCACAGCTTTCACCTGCGGGACGGAAACAGAAATAATTCCACATCTTCCTCACCGGCAGGGTGAAATAAATGGCTTGGCTGCCGCTGCTTGCAGTGTCGCACCTGCGGGCGCAGCACGCCGACCACCCTGGGGGTCGCACGCCCTGCCTCGACCTCCAGCTCAGAGCCCAGCTGAGTTTCGGGTGGCTCTGGGGACGGAGACTCCACGGCCTGGGGGCAGCCTGCTCGACCAAATCGTGTCCAGCTCACTCCGTCAAGGTGTTCTGGCAGCTACCGCTTGCTGGGTTTCTTATTAGGGGCTTGAAGATCTGAACGTCAGATCGAGATGGCACTTCTAAAAATGAAAAAGCACCTTGCTTCCACCTGTTCACACTGATGTTCATTTACTACTAAATTTTTAAATCTTTCAGACGACAGGCTGACTCTGCCACACTCATGCTTGGACGTTTCAGTGAACTATTCCCAGTAGCTCTTGCATTACAGATAACTGAATTTTGAGACTGCAGCCATGAAGTGGGTCTCCCTCTGTCTCCAGACAGCTGAGATAAAGGATCCAAATTCAGATTTGAATCAATCAAACATAACTGAACTTTGGCAAAGGGCTACCACTGTCAGCTAAATGCAGCTACATCGATAGATGAACTATGTAGTCACGTGCAGACACCTGAGTTTTAAAACACAAACATCTCACACTAGTCCCTCACTGCCTCTACGAAACGCTGTAGCGTGTTTGAATTCCCTTTCAGCACACGGAGCTCCAGAAAATAGTCGAAGCTGTCTGTTAGACTTTGCTTGCAGCATTAATTCAGAGCTCACACTGACATGCCAAATCCTCGGGCAAAACCCGGTTCAGCCGTCCGCTCAGGTGAGTGCGCAGACGTTTCCGTGGGCTCCTGAAGGACAGCTGCAGCTCAGCCGAAGCACCAGGCTGCTACGGCCACGCCACCACCCACATCCGAGTCCGATCGTCCGATGTCCCGTGAGCTGCAGGCCTGGCTGTGGCTCCGCAGCGCCGGGCCAGTCCCTGCGCTGCTCAAGGTACGAGGCTGAACGCTGCGCGCGGGCAAAGGCACCGTGAGGTGTACAAAAAGGGGCTTCATCTCTACACCAGTAGCCAGGCAGCCTGCCCGATTCCCGAGTCTCAGTCTCTGAAGAGACGAAAGCAGTGTGAAAAATACTCTCTTTCTTTTCCTTTTCTGCACAGCCCGGGTTCAGCAAACACCGCAGCTGAGCGGCGTTTCAGACTCCCCCGTGATGTCTGACCTGCAGGGGGGCCGGCTCCCCACTCCGACCCGCGCGCAGCTGTCCCGCAGGAGACAGGGACGCGTCGGTTCCTCTCCATCTTCCCCTCATTTTGAAACCACCTGCAGCTGGACTAAACTCAAAGCAGATAAAAACAAGCCACTTTTCTCACAATTACAAACAGGAAGATGGGGGTTGATGCAGAAAAGGAATTCAGCCAGGAGCGAAACTGGGGACGTCTTCCAGCTGAAGACAAACGAGCTGAATTTCCAAATGGTTTCAAAGCATCAAACCATGGCCTAACGGCCAGCGCCAGACACCCCATTCCTGTGCAGGGGCCCAGTTATTCTAGCGCTCAGAGCCACGACTTTGCAGGACGGGAGGAAGTCTGTTTAGCACCTGCATTTCTAGGCAGCCCAAAACTTTTTTGCTCTTTCAAATTCTTGTAATTCTAAAGAATCAAGTCATTTGCTTATTATCAAAGATGCCAAGGGGACATTGCAAGGTGCGCATGGGGCCCACTGAATGGCACCATTCACACCCCACTCCGAGGGATTAATAAGCCAAATGTGGGGTTTATGTGGCCTCTGTACAGAATGAGTGGGAGATAACCTCTTAGTGGGAGAAGTACAAGCAGGATTTAAGGAACAGGCCCGCGGGTTGCAGCATACCTTGGTGGGAAAGGGAAGGCTAAGGTGAAAAATGGGGTGAGTGGGAATGGCATTTTAATTACAAATACCAGTTTAAAATCAGTGGAGCCAAAAAGCAGCAATAAGGGGTTAAACAAAAGAAGCCAGGATGAAAAAATAAACGCTAGGAAATATTAATCAAGTGAGAAAATAAATTATATAGGAGTTAACGCCTGAAAGAAAAGAATAAAGCAGCAATGCTGGAGCAACAGCAGAAGGTCCGTTCTCCCCTCTCTCTGCAACTTTTTTTCCTCAAGACCCAGTTTTTGCTCTCGACGCCCTGGAAGAGGCAAAGCCCCACGTCCCAGCCTCAGCAGCGATGCCAGTGCTGTGCCAAGGCAGCCTTTCCTGTAAACACACAAACAGTCCTTGGCATCGAGGCCTGTGCCGAGACCTCGGCGAATCCTGCCAGCGCCCAACCTCGTCCCGGCCCCGGAGTCGGGCTCCTCGCTGCCTCCCTCCGGGCCAAGGCACCCTGCATCGCGTTTGGCTTCGCTATTTTGAATCACAAAATGGCAGCGCTTCGGGGAGCGCGGAGGGGCCTGTCCCCAGGCAGAGAAGGGCTGGGGCGTGCTACGAAATACGAGATAGAGGAGAACATGTAATCCAGACCTTTGGCAAGGACTCTGACCAGTGGCTCCTCGAGAGTGAACCCGCTCTCCCTCTGAGAAGGATGGGTCAGAGCCTGCACCCAGGGCATGGTTCCAGGCTGTGAATTATAACCTGGCTCGGGGACGCCTCAAGGCCCCGGTTTAGGGGTGACAGTCCCCAGGGCAGACGGGGTTTAAGGCATGCCCTCGTCACGCAAGCCTGACCAGTTCCCTTGCCCAGCGTGCTGGTCTTGGCACGCCCTGCGCCGCGGGAGGAGAGCCCCAGCGCAGGGGCTGCAGCGCTGATCCCCCCCAGCGCGCACCCTCTCGCAAAGCTCAACGTGTCTGCAGCTCCGGGCTTCGCATGTAACAGTCACAATAATAAAAAAACCTGCTTTTCTCATCTTCCCGCAGAAGCACTTTCTATGCCTTGTTCTGAGTGGGGTTTTTTTTAAATGTCAAATTGTTTGCCATTAATGAATTAACCGGCAAAGAGATCTCTCCTCTTCAGTTGCTCTCTGGAAAGATGGAATTTGTAGAAATGGTCTGCAACACCTATCAATCCCGCTTGGCATTGTAACATCACAGAAAACAAATAATTTAGGAGAAAGAGAGTTACATGAATTTCTGCAGCCAGTAAAACTATTTCCTGCTGTGCTATCTAAGGCTCGGAACTACTTAACAGCATTCACAGCAGATGCAAATGTTAAAAATTAAAGACACCTCACTTTGAAAGACTTCCAACAATCAGATTTAATTCCTTAACAACCAGAATCCTCCTTTTTTCTTTTTTAAATTCTACCCTATTTGACAAGTTGCATATGGTTTTAAGTGACCCGAGGTAGCTTACCTTGCCTGTTTTAGCAGCAATCATACTGTTCTGCATTTTCATCGCTTCAATTACACAAATCTCTTGACCTTCTGAAACCTGGTGAAATTAAAGCAGTACAGAATGAGGATAGAGGATTTGAAATGCTGTAAGTGGGTATGATTCTTCTGGAAAATAAAGGGATTATTTCATTAAACGTTAAAAAGACTTTCATGGCACAAGTCAAGCCGGCCAGCTATACAGTCACGACACAAACCACAATCGTGAATCGCAGCTGCCTTTGACAAACTGGCAGCAACGCAGGAAAAAGGAATCGCCCACTTAAAACCCTCGGCCCTGACAAACCCTAAAGGCTCCTCACCCATCCCATCCTCTCAGCTCCAGCTTCCACACTTCGCATTTCACAGCCATCGCAGTTCGACGCTAGATCCAGAGCAAACTCTGATCCGTGCCATTTTGGCCGGGGAGCCTTTGCTTTGCTTCCCTGGCACAGATCCTGCGGACACTAATTCTGACTCAGAAGCCAGAAGTTTCTTGGCGGGGGTCCCGGGGAGCACAGGCTGGAAGCTCGGGCGATACCCAAGGGGCTGTCACTGAGCAGAACCTCACAGCTCCGCAGGTGGCAGCACCCGGGTGGAACCACCACCTCTCATCCGCACGGGATGCATGGCCAAGGCAACACAGAATCACAGAGTGTTCGAGGTGGGAAGGGACCTCTGTGGGTCATCTAGTCCAACCCTCCTGCCAAAGCAGGGTCACCTACAGCAGGTTGCAAAGGACCTTGTCCAGGCAGGTCTTGAATATCTCCAGAGAAGGAGACTCCACAACCTCCCTGGGCAGCCTGTTCCAGTGCTCCGTCACCCTCAGAGGGAAGAAGATCTTCCTCAGACACCACCATTTTCACCACAGCCAACAGCTCTGAAAGGGAAACGTTCAGGTCTCCTCTTTCTGCTTGCCTGCGCTCAGCTATGGGCATGCGTGAGGCCACCAGTGACCCACTGGGCTGCTCTGCTGGGCTCCCAGTCCGATCCTCCCCCCAGCACCTCGGATCAGACTGCACGGGGTGAGCAGCCACTCCAGGCTTCACAGGGGTTGGGGGGGGGGGGGCGCTGCCCACAGCCGAGGGGAAACCCATGGGATTTGGGGTTTATCCCTCGTGGACCCAAGGACCAGCCACGAAGATGATTTATGCTGCAGCGGGAAGGGCGCTGGGCCCCCCGTGCCAGTATTTCAGACTCATGCAGGGACACCCCTGTGGGACGCCTGGCTCCGAGCGCCCGCTGTACGCCTTTTCATTAGGCTCTTTCGCAGGTGTCGTCTGCCGTTCACTCATCAACCCAGCAAGTTTGGGAAGCTTTCACTCTGATGGCAAAGTGTCATTAAAGAGGGTCATTTCGGACCTGCAGAGATCTGGGTTATGCACTGTTACATAAGCCAGCGGCCTCAAAATCTGTTTGTCTGTATACATACATATACGCACATAGAAATATTTCTCTAAATAGATGTAAAATATATATTTAAGAACAAGTGGGTATCACTTTGGAGGACCATACTGTCCAACAGGCAGGTGCGAAGTCAGAGATGAAATGCGCATTGCACGAAGTACATTCTGAAAATTTAAATACAGCTTTTTTTCCCCTAAAGCGTGCCCTGGCAATGACTGCAAAGCACTGATGTCTGCCTGCGGACTGCAAGCAAGGCAGAAGAAAAGATGTTATGTTGGGAGGTGCTCACCCCCCCTTTCTCCAACGCACTGCCGACAGCGGTGTGACAGGGCTCTTCAGGGCAGAGCAGGAAAGCGTTCGCTCTGGGAAGGAACACGGTGTGCGAACCGGATACAGAAAACAGCCAGCACCCCACACTTCACCTGCACAGACTCCATCCAGAGCTTCAGGTCAGCGTTTAAGTCATTAGCAGCGTCAAGTCTGGTGCAGAGCATCACAGAATCACAGAATGGTCAGGGTTGGAAGGGACCTCTGTGGGTCATCTAGTCCAACCCTCCTGCCGAAGCAGGGTCACCTACAGCAGGCTGCACAGGACCTTGTCCAGGCGGGTCTTGAATATCTCCAGAGAAGGAGAATCCACAACCTAAAAAAGCCTTGCTCTTTGTCCCCAGTTATTTCCCCTCTGTTTCCCAGCCTTCTGTCTCCTTCCTCCCACACCTGCTGCTCCACCTGCAGCCTTGTCCCAGCAGCTCCCTCTTTCCTCGCTGCTTTTCCTCTGCTTCTCCCTATCTCACTGCTCAGCTTTTCTTCCATCTGCTCTGAACTTTCCAGACATTTCTGAGGTTACAAGGAAGCTATGAACATCTACTTCTGTTTTAAAAAAAGGGAAGAAAAAAAAAAAGGCAAGAATGTTTGTTGGAGAGGGGGTTTTAACGGCACATTTCAGAAACAAATTTGCCACCCTCTGGCTAAACTCGGCTATCAGAGCACCAAGACCGTGGGCCTCTAAATGGAGATGGAGAGGCTAAGGAGGGCAGAGCTGAATGGAGTGGCCTAATTCCAAGGGCACAAGAAACTCTTCTCTTAAGCCCCGGCGCAACTCAGCTGCAACGTGGCTTCATCAGGTGGCCGGCGTGCAAATGAACCAGTGAGCAACCACCTAAACAGAGTTCTGGAAACCCATCTACTGGAAAAGTACAGAGTGGTCTCTGTAGATCCTGGGTGCAGCACTAAAATGCCAGGAAACGTTGGTGGTTGTGGGACGGAAATGTCCACGAACCTGGATTTCTCCTCAGTTTCCCCCCTTTCTGAAAATCAAGTTTCTGTGGTGTGTGTATATACACCTGCCGGGTGGACGGCAAAGGAAGCACGGTCTGGGACAGGACCAACCCCTCCAACCCACAGAACATGCAGACAGAGTACCCAGTTACAGAATCACAGAATGGTAGGGGTTGGAAGGGACCTCTGTGGGTCATCTAGTCCAACCCTCCTGCCGAAGCAGGGTCACCTACAGCAGGCTGCACAGGACCTTGTCCAGGCCGGTCTTGAATATCTCCAGAGAAGGAGACTCCACAACCTCCCTGGGCAGCCTGTTCCAGTGCTCTGTCACTCTCAGAAGGAAGAAGTTCTTCCTCATGTTCAGATGGAACTTCCTGTGCTTCAGTTTCTGCCCATTGCCCCTTGTCCTGTCACTGGGCACCACTGAAAAGAGTCTGGCCCCATCCTCCTAACGCCCACCCTTCAGATATTTATAAATATTTATTAGGTCCCCTCTCAGCCTTCTCTTCTTCAGGCTGAACAAGCCCAGCTCCCTCAGCCTCTCCTCGTAGGAGAGATGCTCCAGTCCCCTCATCATCCTCGTAGCATCTGGTCTTACTGGTGTGGAAGGGGTGAGGCGCTTCCAGCAGGCAGCGTGCCTGAAAACGCTGCGTCAGTACTTCCGGTGATGCGCCATTTGTTCAAAATTACCTGGCGGAAAGCGTCACTTAAGCACAGGAGTTTAATTACTGTTCTTATGTTCAGCCTTTACAGCTCCACTCACTGCGCGGCAAAGCGACAAATCCTAAAATGAGGCACTTCCATCTCTCTTTTCTCCTGTTCAGTCTTTTGGGCATTGTTCAATCTCCTTCATTCCATAATTGCACGTATCCTTTTGCCTGTTATTTAGGCTGCAAATGAAAACTGCGGCGATGTGTACGAGTTCTTGCTTCTTAACTTATTTAAGGATTTACTGGACCATTTTTAATGTTGCATTTTCATCGTATAATTTATTTCTTTCAGCGGATGGTAAACCAATGTAAAGCACCATCTTCACGTTTCAATTGAGAGAGGTCTCAGCGATGACCCAAATCTGTCAAAACAGGCAAAAAAAATACCGAACAAAAAATCTGATCAATTGTAACCAAGTAAAATAAAAGGGCTCCTTTCCTTAAAGAAAATGAAACTTGGGTATCTCTGTCACGGAGTTACGCTGCGGACAAATCTCCCTTTACCTTGCTGAGCACATCAAAATAAACCAGCCGGCAGAGAGGCCCCTCTGAAACCCAGAGGCACGGAAAGGCGGCGCGCCCGAGGGCACCGCTGCCGCCCGATCTTTGGGAACACCGAACACGTCCCTCGGACCTCCTCGCCCCACCTGACGAAGACCTAACGATGGTGACAGGACGTCTTCGACGCCAGGCTTCCGAAATGGTCACGAGCCCCCGCGGGTCCTTCCGACGAACGCAGCGGGCGCCGACGCGTTTCCCCGCGCCCCGTCTAACTGGTGCAAAGTCTGCAGCTCCGAATCCCCCGCCTTGCCGCGTCCCCTCCTCGGACGCGAGGTCAGGGCTCACGCTCGCACCCGACGATGGCGGCGGCGCTCGCTAAGCGGCAGCCGGCCTCGCGCCCACGCGAGTTGGCTGGGAGGGGGCCCGGGCCCATTTACTCGGCGGAGGTCTGCGTTTTCAGGGGGCCCGAGCGTCACGCGGCATCGCGGCGTTTTGAGGAGTTTCAGACATCTCCAGCTGACGATTAATTGTGAGTGATGGGAAATAAAACCCAGCAAAGCCAGCTGCTTGCCATGGTCGGCAAAATTACTATAATGGATATAGGCTGCCAATTTTCCAGTTTTACTGGCAAGTCTTCCAAGTGTAATTAAGGGAAGTTATAAATGATATGGAAATCTATCAAGTCCCATTTATTTTCAGAGGACTCTTTCCCCTGAGACCTTTATCTTCAAGCTTATAGTTTGCTTTGTTGTGCTAATGATTTAAACCACTTCTTATTTCTGATTAAAGCCCCCAATATCCTTCATAAGAAGTTAGATCCACTTTATTCAGCGGGATTTAAAGAAACAGAAAGCTATCTAAAGTTGTGCTTGTTAACCGCGCCGCGCTCTCGAGTCCTCCATGGAGGCGTAAGAGAGCGTCCTCCATCTTAGGCACCTCGCTACCGCCTGGACTTCTGCTTCTGACAAATTCTGAGGATTCAGAAAGATCTGGGGGCAGGGGGAGGGACGAGAGGGAATCAAAAAGATAAAATAAAATACACTAAAGTAAAAAAAAAAAATCCACCATCAACAACACCCCAACTTCCCTCCCAATCCTAAATCCTCCAAAAACAAAGATCGTAGGCGCTGCCTGAGACACTAAGCGTTCAGCACAGGGTGATGTTGCTCACTAATGTTGTTTGATTTGGAATAAAAGCATGAAAATGATGTGCAAAGGCCTAAAATTGGAGATGTAAAGGATGACTGCACAGTATTCTATTTCTCAATTTCATCCTTCAGAGCCACAAAATGGGGGCGATACAGTTACTGGATGAGATTTACAGTAACAGCTGTGGTCTTCCCACACAAGGGAGGACCTTCTAATGGGCTGAGGTCTGTTTTGAACAGACGGGGAGTAGCAAAACAAGGTTCCCTATTAAGGGCGTGCAGTAATATTCCTGATAAAGAAAATGAGGAGTGGTAGTCAGATTGCTTTAAAAGACCTAAATCTCCTTTCCCTGTTTGCTTTTTTTTTTTTTTTTTTCAAAAGAGCTATTTTAGAAAGTGCTAACCGCTAAATAAATGAAAGATGTAAATGTGAGGGTTCGGTTTTTTCTTCATCTCCTCGCTACGAAGTGTAAAGAATGCACAGGAACCAGTGCCAGGGGCATATGGCTTTCTCCTGTGCTGAACATTCATACAAAAGACAGGTTCATCAGTCATTGGAGTATCTGGATAAAAAATTAGCTCCTGATGGATGGTATTTAGAGCTTACCTGCTGCTAGTACATTACCAGAGAAACACGGGTTTTGAAACCCACATGACGTTGGAAACTGCAGACCATGAAATACCCCACGTGCAAGCGCACTCCTGATGTACGCCAGGTTATACAAAATAAGAAATAAGCTAGTTAAACCCTCTGCCTAAAATTGGGCCCGCTGCAAGGAACCCTGGGTCAGCCCTACACAGGCCAATTAATGCACAGCATCTGCTGTACAGAAGCCGTGCATGAAGCACTTCCGAATGATTTCAGCAATTAAAAGAAAACTGTTTCCTGCCTGTTTTGACAGCAACTGTTTCAATGCAAGAGTGAGCACCAAAGCATTGTGCGCAGCCGAAAAAAATCAAGTCTTTCTTTTCCCCCCCCCCCCCCCCCTTTTTTTTTTTAATCTTGTGAAAAGAAGGTGGGAGGGATGAAGATTTCTTACGGAATCGGATCGTTCTTTTGTTGTCCGACATTCTGCGTTTTTCTGCCAAATTAGACAGAAGGCTCCAAGGGTTTACGGGGCCCTCTGCAGTATCACCTTCTGGTGCACTGTGGCTCCCTAAAAAGATGGATCAATATCAACCCTGCTGATTTGCCTACAAAAGTGAAAATCCCTCAATTACATTTTTAAGACCATTGTATTTGGAACACAGGTGCTCCGATGCGTAACATTTTAAGGCTCCTGGAGCTGAATGGAAAAAAGCAACAACAGCCCTAAGCAAAAACAATCTCGGGTTTGTTAAAAGTGAAGTGAGAATTGGATTTTATTGCTACCTCCTTTCGCAGCTTTGGGGAGACACCAGTAAATACCCATCTCGCAATCTCCACTGTGCTGCGACTTGTGTCCCCGTCGAGCCCTGTAAGTAAGCAGGGATGATGCGAGACGGTGCCGTGTGAAATCCAGTTACCCTCTCTCGTAGCCTTCCACAAAATAATTACAAACATTCATCTTGTTTATGCTTGTGCAAAACCACTGAACCGTGAATTCAGTATGCATTCATGACCTAAAACCATTATGAAGATACTGGGATTTTTTTGTTTGTTTATTTGTTGTTTAAACTTAGCCCGTGCTGGTATCATTCCCTTCCCAGATCTTTTTCTCTCTGACATGTTGGCAATCTGGCAGCAAGCATCCAACAAGAAAACAAATCAAGAGGGACTCGATGAGCAGCAATTGAAATTCCTTGACATCGTCCATTCCCGTGTAAATAATTAGTGCAGGTTTTCCCTTCTCTCCAAATTAACTTTGAAATGGGAGCTGCAACTACAATTAGCGGCAACTAATAGTACTCGACAAACCATTACGAAACTTTTTTTGCCATACCCCTTTAACGAAGACAGCGCATCCGAAATTGTGTGACCTCTGACTGGCCAAAGGTCGGCGATGCCCCCCTGACAGCAATCAGCGCGGCCGTTGCACTCCCACTTACCCCAAACACGCTGCCCCGACGGCTGCCCGCCCGCGGCCCCGGCGCGCTGGGGCAGCGACACCAGGCGCAGCACCTCCAGGGCCGGCTCGGGCAGCTCGAAGGCAAGGCTCACCTGCCAGCACACCGACCTTTATCGGCCAGCTTTTCTCAGGAACGGCTAAAACGCTGCTTATCAGTCGAAAAGGGGGAGGGGGAAAAAAAAAAATCTACGATTTCTTTACAAAGGATGGCAGCATTTTTGCCCTTGGAGGAAACTCTAATAATATTGAATATTTGCACCTCATCATCGGAATAGGATTTCATTCTTAATTACTCTACACTCAAACACAAATCTAAGACTGCGCAATTGCACAAAGATACAGAAGAAAAATCTATTCAACTCAAATTCAGAATTTACATAAATATGTTATGAGTAATTACTATAGTTCAGGTTTTTCTAATGTAACCACAACTATTACTTGAAGCCTCATGCTATAAGAATGGTGAAACATTTGAATGCTTTTACTCTTTTACTCTTGAAACTGCACAGCTGTGAAAATGGTTTCATTTCCTGACTACTAACAATTTTTTTTCCCCCACAAAAATGCGCCCCCTGAAAATTATTTACTATACAGAATCAGTGACCGCATTTGGTCAAGACTGCAAACTCCCTTTAAGACAAAAATGCAGTTAGTACTTGTACTGGGATTGCTGTAGAACAGCAGGGAGGAAAGGAGGTAAAGAAAAAGGAAAAACAACAATAGAAGAAAAAAAAAGAAGGCTCACACACAAAACAACAATCTTATTTGAATTTAAGAATATCTTACTAATTTATTGATACCATATTTGTCTAAATAAAATGTGAAACTGTTACTTAAGCAAATACATATTTACTGTTTTTCCTGGTTGTTATGCCTCTGTTACAAATTCCAACCAGTAAAACTGTAAGATAAGAAAGATTACTTTTTTTTTTTTTAGATTTTGAGGTCTGAAGGGCAAATATGATTTAAAACAACACATAACTGGCTGATGGCAACAGGTAACTTTATAACTCCACCTTTTCTTTCACAGGAATGAATGATCTACTGAGAGAATTTAGGAAGATGTTTTGGTTGGGTTTTTAGTAGTGAATATTTCAGCAGCAGAGGTCAAGCAAAACCTATCTTTTCCCATAGCAACGATTTTGTTAGGCTTGTGAAACAGAAAATTTTGGAGAAATTTTTTTTTTAACTATTTTTCTAAAGAACAACAAGAGAAACTGAAATAACGTGCATGCAACTGAACTGGAAGAGGAATGCAGTTTAGAAGAACTGGAATGCAGCTTAAAACATCTTCCTCGTTTGTTTTTAAAACGTGGGTTCACTGACAGGAGTCTGTTTTGTAAGTTATACAACTAAAAAAGCAGCCTTCAAGATACTCAGTTTTAAAATTACTGAGATAATTAGCATATACATTTAATAGCTGAGATCTTGGTAGAAAAAAACCCCATCCCATGCAGTATGAATACCCATGGCTACACTAGCACTAATTTGAAATCATAAGAAATTTTGATATGAGAAAAGCCCTTTTAAAGAGTGGTTTGAATGGTGATAACTTCCAAAACCTGGGGTAATCCTGAATTACTGGGAAGAAGAGAGGAAATTTAGAAACTTCGATCAAAATAATTAACCACCCTCTTCTTTTGGCCGTAGTCCTACAAAGATTCAGTAACACTGGGCTGTCTACCCAGAGGTGCTTTGCTTTTACATATTTATGGCTGGGGGGAATCATTAAAGCCATTTAGGCTGCCAGCACCGGTGTTAGCTTATAGACCAATGCTTGGCTTAGTAATGCCACCTGTTCCGCCTTATTTAATTAAAAAACAAAATCAACCCACAGAAATACACAGCTAAAAGAAAAACACCTTTGCATTTCTGACAGAAAACCGAAAAAGCAAACATCATGTTCACAGGTGAAAATACAGCAAAGGCTACAAGGCACTACAAGGACAGTTCAGATTTTTTTTGTCATGGACAGTTCAGACCACCAAACTCAGAATCAGTTGTGGGAGCACTCTGGGGGGCTTTCTTTAAATGGCGTACAACAACATGGCTTTACCTGTTCAGCCATCAGGATCTCAGGCTTTCCCTGCTCCTGCAGCTTCCGTGCCCAGAATCCCACACGCACAGAAATCAAGCTAAGGAACTCAAGACGAAGCAGCGTTGGCAAGTGCCTGCCTGTTTCCTACCCTTTAAGTAAAGCAGCGAATTTCTGCAGCTTTAGCCGTCTTTATGGTGCTGTATTTGTGGTAGTTGTGGTGAGATTAAAACCACACACGGTGCCATCTCCACGCTCTGGCACGAAAATACCGTCGTGTGCTACCAGGGCTGGCTTCTGCTGCCGTCGGTGTCGGCAGAAACAGAGCGAGTCCCTTGCCCGGACTCTTGAGGCTCAGTGGTTTCTCTGGCCCTTGACACCATGGAGAACCAAAAAGTAACTCTCCCAAACCTGAATTTCATCCTAATGCACGCTTGTCATTACCAATCTACTGACAAAATAAACATGCAAACACCCTCACCCCTCAAAATGGATATTTCCTATATAACACGACTCTTCTTGTGAGGAATGTAAGCTAAATCAAAATCTTCTTTCCCTAAATAATATTAACCTTCTTTCCAGCCAGCCAGATTTCAAATTGTTGTGTTGTTTATGTTGCTTTCTGCTTCTGAGTGCCTTCATTGTGTTTCCAGGAATAACTGAGTGACATCTAATTACAGTCTTCTGATCACATGAAGGAAAATAAAGAAAGTAGAAAGTAACTAAAAAGCTAAGAAAATTGGCAGCATCGCAAGTTCTGCCTCTCCCTAAATGACAAACAGCACTTCCCCACTGTGTTACTAAAATCTATAGATCATCTTACAGACAAAAGAAAATAAATTCCTTGCATATGCAGTATCTTTTGGCAAAAATTAACCGAAAACTGCTTATCAGACCGGCTGGATAGAGGATGCTCACACAACCTTCTACCGGACTTCATCAGCCTCAAGGAGTTTTCAGCAGCAGCAGCAGCCACACGAGATGCTGCGCTTCAAGGGAAAACATTGACGCATCGAGTGAGGAAAACCAAGGCAGGGATCAGCGTCGCCTTCTCCTGTGGCCAGGGACACGTCGAGAGGGACTAACGAACACCAGAGGCTGTACCGGAGCGGGCGGGATGCCCGACAGCCCAACCGCAGGCAATGAACATGAGTTTGCATGCGCGGCCGTCCATCCGGAGAGGAGATGTCCCTCTCTAGAAGTGGTGAAGGAACTCCTAAAGTCACACCTGAAGGAGGAGTGCGGCAGCCCAGCTCCCCGTGCTGCTCACCCCTCCGAGAGCATCGCTCTGCGAGCGCGGCACTGGTGCGGGGACTGCGCTGCGCTGACGCCACACAGCACAGACCACAGGCTGGGAGAAAACAATCTCCCAGCAGCTGATAACCAGGCAGCTCTGCTGCTGGGAGCAGCAACGCCTGAGTGGAAGGGGGGACAACTACCTCGCGCTCTCCCATTTTTCAGCTGTGCCGTCTTCACACGCCGTGCAAATGTGAACTGCCAAACCCAGCTGCAAACGCAGAACGGGAGCTACTTAAATTCCCATTTCTCCAGCAGACTAAAGACATCAGACTTTTCCCAAGTAGCGCAACAAAAAGAGCTGTCTCTATCAGGGAGCTACAGCTCCCTGCCCATCATGCCTTGAACAGCTGGACTGAGCGAGCTGCTTTCTGACGGACAGCCGAGACGCGTAATCTGAATCACACCATCCCACGGCTTATTCAGCGCCGACCGCTGATGCTACCCTCATCTCGCTCGCTGGCTCGCCTCTTTTTTAACGTTTTGACACTAGTCCTGAAAAGGAAGGATTTAAGTTAAAGCCCTTTCAATAACGCAAATGTGTTTTTGCAATTAAAGCCCCACAATTAGCATTGACAAGCTCAGGTCAGCAGAAGATAGATTATGCCATTCAAATGCTCTGTCACTCAGTGCCTCCAGCGAAAAGCTGCAGGAGAGGAGAAGACAAATAAAAAAAATCTCCACACATTATTTAACAACTTGTGCTCTGATGCACTGCACCGCTCGGCGATTTGTGGCGGGAGGTTCATTTATTTATTTGCTTAAAATCCCTTTGGCTCTGGCCTCCTCCTCCACTGATTCTACTCCTTCAATACAACAAGAACTATCCTCCAGGGCAAGAAGGGTGGTAACATTTAGCAGAACGAGCTTCTCAAAAACATCTTAAATTAAAAAAGGCTGAAAATCCTTGCCTTAAAAATGTTCCCCTTCACTCTTAGCAAAGAAAAGAGTATTTGCTTAAGATCTCCCTCACTCAGTCACTCTTACTGCCTAGACACAGAAATCACAGATTTCTCTGTCCATGCGATGACATAGTGATTGATTTTAATTGAATACTGCTGGTTTTAAAGGCATAAATAGTGTGTGTACATGTACAGATCACAAACCTAGAAAGCAAAGTGTAGAATTCAAAAGAATTTCTCTCTTGCTAATTTTTACTCAGCTGTACTTAGTTCTGTTTTCTCAGAAATCTCTTTATTTCATCAATATGAACATTTGCACCTATAGATCTTCAACACTAACATGATGACTCCCTTCTCTCTGTAAATAGACAGAAACAACCTTATGTTCTAAAACCAAAAGTGGCATCATAGCAAAATGTAAGCAAACAGATCACTTTATCAGTGCCACTGATGACCATCGTACGATGAGTGCAGTGCTAATTTTGGACTTGAAAACTTGATCCCATTTCTAAATTATCTCTCCAGAAAATCTAGGTTTCATTGCCCATAAATTATGAACTCTGCGACTAAAGCTTTCTGTTCGTATCTAAGTGCCACATACACGTTTATGGCATCATTTAACTGACAACAGCACTCTCAAATTAATCTGCACCATCTGATTTAAGTATTCCTGTGTCTGCATCACTGTTGCTTTCAAGGGTTATGCGAGGTAAGGGCCCTGACCTTAGAAATAACCTATAATACAATGTGGTAGAATTTCATATAAAGCTGAGTTCAAGCAGGTGTTTATCTGTAACTCTAAAACACCATATTTACATTTGTTTCCAGCTCAGTGTGAGGAAAGAAGCACTGGAAATCCCCAGGACTGCAACAGCACGTTCTGTTGCCCTTCTGTATGTCAAGTTTCTTCCTTCTGTAGGACAAGAGGATTCCCACAAGAGACCGGGAATTCCCAGCATGGAATTCCCAAATCAGGAAATTCATGTGTCTTGTGAAATGCTAGCACGGGGATTCTTAAAAAAACAAAAAAAAAAGCAGGGGGTGGAAGTTAAATATCTGTTCTGTGTCCCTTGTGTTTAATAATATTTTCATTGCTTCAGGGCAGAAAATCAACAATGCTCTCCCGCTAGCAATAACATCATACATATATACTTACGTATATTTACATGCACATACACACACAAAATTTCCTCCCCCTGCTAAGACACTTGTGATACAAAACCAAGCTATTTGCTGAGTTTCAGCTATGGACTCGTAGCCAGCTGAAAAATTTCCTTTTAAAGTCAGTTTAATTTAAATTGTGCTTCCTTACTAGTTTTCAGAATTCAAACAAAAAGCAGCACACATCCTTCAGCACACTTTATTCTACAGGTGATGTAAAAAAAAAAAAAAAAAAGTGTGACATGTAGTTTCAGTTGCACCAAGGAGAAATTTGTGTGGAATATATAACGAAAATGCAGATATATACATCACACTTCTTACCATGTCCCCAGGCTTGACAGAAACTGCCACCACTGCTCCAGGCATGGGAGATCTCAAAATGCTGGAGGTGTCCTCTGCTGCTTTCTCCGGCATGTACTTGCTCAGCTCCGCAGCATCCTTCGTCAGTATTTGCAATTTGTACTGAAGAATAGGAAGAGGAATGGTTTAGAAAACTGCACCTTGGTGAATTCCAGTCAATAATCTGCACTATTTTATGGCATGTTTTCATAGAATCCATCTGTTATCTGTTCTTCATAGGACTATATAAAAATCACTGTTTGAAATCTTTATGTCGAGTTTCATTTTCAGGATATAGGAAGAAAAATACGCAACCCCAATCTGCAGGAACGAGCGCCTAAAAGAATCAAGTACAGTAAAGAAAGGTCAGATTCATCTAAAAATTGGGGGTAGACATAGGAGATACAAGTTTAAAAAACAGAAATATCCCTATGCTTACTGCACATTACCTTTAGTGGTTGCGGAATATCGAGGGATTCGTTTCCAATGCTGCGCTGAAGTGGAAATCGATGTTTTGCGGAAGTTTGCCACATTTTCAGTGACATTATTGATTTTAAACATTACGTTTACTTTTTCAACATTTCTTTTTATCACGTATTTAACGTTTAAAGTTAATGACTTGCTTATATTTTGTGATTAAAATGTATTAAACAATTTCACTTCCATTTTTTTCACGCACGGGCAAAATGAGGGCACATTTTGGTTGCACCGAATACATTTTCTCCGTAATAAAAACTGTTCAGCAGCTGTTACATACCTCAAGAAAAAAAAAAGACTCTTTATGTTTTGTTTTCTAGCAATTAGAAATGGAAAAGCTGAACCTGAAGTGTCTGCGAGCACCCCTTTACACACAGACCTTCCCGCGAACAGCAAGGTGTGCGCGCTCGACTCCACTCCGGGCTTCTCGGGGCTTTTCAAAACCTGCGATGGCTTGGACAGGCAGTGCCCCGCTCTCGGACAGACACACGGCCCCCAGGCTCGCCCCCGAGCGCCTGCAACCCAGTGCGAGACGCCAGCAGATGGCAGCAGGTCTCTGCGGGAGAGCCCCGCGCCCGCCGGGGCCGGCGGAGGGAAGACCCCCGCGACCACGCTTCATCCATAATTTAAACAAAGGTTTTAATAATCAGCACCGGGCGGACCGCATTTACAATTCAAATGCCTATTTTGCCGATGTAAAGTTCAACACCTTGCTTTGAACAGTATGTTTTCCTCCAAAACAATTAGCTATTGTTTTATGAGCAATAGAACGTCTTTACTTTTCATTTTTACGCAGACAGAAAAAATCCGATCCCCTTCTGGTGAAGGTAAAGGGGGACTCTACCTTCTGCTTCTGCAGAGAGTAGAACAAGGTGTTTAGAAATACACGCAAAAGGTGATTAGTTCTGCAGCGACACCTTTCAAATGCAGCTTCCAAAGCCGAATTAAAAACACATAACGGAGGATTACCGTCCTCCACGAACGGCGTTCGGACACACAGAATTCTGTGCAACGAAGAGCGCAGCCGTCCAGTTAGCAACACTTGCTTCTAATCAGAAATACGGGCGAACGGCGAAACGAACCAGCCCCCCCCCACCGCCCCAGCAACGCTCCCCGAAGCTGTAAGCGGCGCCCAAAGATTTGAGCAGCCCATTCCCAAACACGTGCCGTGGTCACAACCGGTACGGCGCAGGGAAACCAGCACCATTTTGTACGCTGAAAGCTGCTCGGACTCCAAGCCTCCTGCAGGCGACCGTTAAGACCGCGGCGCTCACGCTTTCCAGCCCGACACACGGCGAGCGAGCTCCCTTGCACAAGCGCCCGCGCCCAGCGCGCGCGGTGTCTTCTCCCTGGAGGACAGCGCGCGCGTGCGTCGGCGTGCACGCCTGCACACCTGCCTGCACGCCGCGGGGAGAGGCGAGGCGATGCCTACAGGAGATTCGATGGCAGAAGTTGCAGCCACAATTGCAGCAGCGTGACAAGTCAAATAATAACATCTTACCCGCGTTTCTTCACTCTCGGGTGTCTGTTTTGCAATCAAGACGTACGAGTGTCTGCCAGCTTCTGAAGGATATGATCCTTAAGTGAAATTACTGTGCAAATAAAAGCTTTTTACTCCTATTAAAATTCATCTGAGTCATAAGTGGCAAGGAAAAAAAGCTTGCAGAGTGTATTCTGCTGTCAATCTAATAAACATTCTGTGCAGAGGGACTATTTATCAAAGATAGATTGTACTTAAAAGTCCTTCATTAAATCTATGGGGGGGAATATAATTACACCAAATTGCACAGTTTCAGTATCCATGGTTAGTGTCTTCTTTGTACTCCGAGTTTGAAAATAAAAAAAAGGGAAAAAAAGGAAGAACACAGAAATAACTTAGATTTGTGGACTCTATTGCTGCCTCTTGCAAGAGACTATTTTGACACGATTGCAAAGGATTAGGTTTAGATGCCATTTAGTTTTTTAAGCCACATACAATGCTTCCGAGCTGCCCCATTTCCAAATTTAAACTTGAAGTGAAAGCTAGAGCTAGACCTTCCGCATCCATCTAGGCTACAGCATTTCCCAGGGAGTGAAATACAAAATTCCCTATGCACTCCACAACACACAGCAGTTGGGGAAAAACCATGTTCCTCAGTATGGCTGCACTTGAAAGCTCAGTTCTCCACACCAAGTTAAAATATCCCTACCAAACATTGTTTTTACTATCTTTATAATTTTCATATCTTTCAGATTCCTTTCTCTGCAGGACTCCTGCTTTGCTTGGAGTGAGATGTAAGAGTCCGTGCACTCAAAGCTTTAAAACGCGGGTCTTTGTTATTGATGAGCTGTTCCTTTTCCTTTTGTATTTGTTTATTGTTCTTTAGTCTGTT